>NC_090181.1:2381388-2718888 GCF_024679245.1 Pseudorasbora parva
GAAGAGCTTTTAAAGTAACAGTAATTAGGGATGTCCCGATCCGATCACATGATCGGAAATCGGGCCCGATCACGTGATTTCAGACTCGATCGGAATCGGACGTTACATCCCGATCAGGACTCGGATATAATGTATATTCTGGGGTGAGCTGAGCATGATGACGCATCAATAATATGGGTTATAACTTGAAAATAATGCTTTATGTATGTTTCTGTAGATGGATACACGTGCTGGCTCCTCGGTGATACATTACAACAGCGCTAATATCACCCGTGTATATTCGCCAGAAGACGCGAATGAGAGCGCGCGCTGATCTGTCTCTGTGCATCATCCGAAAGCGCGCACTCGTCTCACAGCGCGCAAATATTGAGTTCTCTTTCAAGACTTGCGCTTAAACGGACCAACTCACACAAGAAGTATGTCAGCATGTCCATCTTGATGAGTATCCAAGCAGACGTAGTCTGAATATGCCTTAAGAGGACTTTATACAGTCGAGAAAGACGACGCAGAATCTTCCTTCAGGTCTTAAAGGGGCAGTAGCCTTTACTGCTGTCTGTTTAATGTCAAACAAAAGATAAGGAATCACTCACTGCTCTTGATTAAATAGCTTTTGTAAGGATTATTCTTTAATTTATACAGTTAAATATGCAGCTATTTTACATTTCATTAGCCTACTTTATTCAATTTCTCTACCTAAAAACTAATGTTAGACCTATACAAACCTGATAAGCATTGTTAATTACACTTCAGTCAAATTACACTTCAAATATTTTTTTCCCAAAGTTGATTTATGTCAGTGTAGGCAGTTATCATCACAATGATTTAATTTAAAGTGTTTGTTTTTTAAATAAGTTTAGTTTTAGTTAGTTATTTTATGCTATAAAAACGGCTGTGTGATGTCATGATTGACAGCTGAGATCGACGTCTTCTCTGAGTGAAGTTGTCACTGAGGCACTAACAGACTTTTTCAGGATTTTTGGGAGCAGATTATTTAATTTAATTTTTTTTATAACTGTTTATTTCACACCAACATAATTAATTGTTCTGCATCTATAGCTGTGTCCCAAAGTGAAGTGCGCGCACTTCGAAGGCCGCATTTGAAGTGCGATTACGTCATACCGGCACTACGAAGACTGTCCCAATGTGAAGGCTGCACCCTCTGAAGTCCGCATTTGAAGTGCGATTACGTCACAGCGGCACTACGTAGGCTGTCCCAAAGGGAGATTTGCACCTCTGAAGGCCGCATTTGAAGTGCGATTGCGTCACAGTGGTGCGACGAAGGCTGCCGCAATTCATGAGCGACTTCAAAATGCGCCCTTCGGTTATCAGGCAAAGGAAGGGTACAGCACATGGGACCTTCCCATAACTTCGCAGCCTTTCCTATCCCAGAATTCATAGCACACTGGTGACTACAGGATTTGACTGGTCCGCATTCCCGCGGCACTCGATCAGATTCCAGTTAAAGATGGTATAGCGGTAGGTAACTCAAGTGTAGCCTGGGTACTATTGAACACAACAGCGCAAGCACTAGAAGTAAATAAAACGTTCAACAGTTCCCAGTTCCCTGCCCTGAGCAAGATGAACTTTAATTTCCCCAATTTTTAAATGCTATTTATTTCTCAACCATTATCTCAAGAAGAGGAATCAGTCCATTATCACCCTTTTCGCTGTTTCTTTTTTTCCCATACACTTTCTTTAAATAGCCTTCAAAATATAATCTGCGCGGCGCTGTATTTTCGTCCTGCTCCCGCTATTCCGCACCGCACCATTCCGCTCGCGCAAAATTCACTCCGTGCTCACCCGCTATAAATTATTTTATTCCCGACCCGACTGATCCAGCTAAATTTAGATTTTGTTTCCAGAATCTATCTTTTAAATGTCCCTTACAGAAAGAGAGACACTGGATAGGAATTGTCCGTGCAATCATTTATTTTTCTTACAGCCTGCTGTAGCCTATGTCAACACCGTAACTAAAACAAATATCACAGAAAAATAGGCTAAATCAAATGTGACATCTGTCACTCAGAATTATAAGAAAAAATACAAACAAACGAAAACTGCTAACTTAGAGGCTAAAATAAAGTTTTTTTTATATATATAGCTATATGAATGAATGAATGAATGTTCACTGCATGACGACGGTCAACGAAACATCGATCCTCCAAAGGCTGAATGCGTGGCCGACATAGAACAATTTAAATGGCTAGCTAATTAATTTTTATGCAAGTTATTTGTAAATTAAATGAACTGCTGTCTATTGTTCATTTTCGTTAACGTCAAACGTAGGCTAAATTAAAGAGAAGTGGTTTTTCTATAGCCTAGCTATTGTTTATTTTTGTAATGCACGTTATAATTTGTAGCTCCATTAAACACATTTATGTTTATACATATATTTTCTTGTCATGTAATTTAAAATGTGTAAATGAAAATAAATTGGTCTATTAGCCTTTTTACAACTATAGCCTATTTATAGACCAATAAAATAACTTAAGTTTAACTTTAGAAACAACACATTTTTATTATCAGCCAAACCAGAAGAAAACCCTTTTCAACACTTTCATTGCGCTGAGCGGGAGAAGCTGGAGCTGGACCGGGATGGGGAATAATGCACAATAGAGACTCTGGTAAGGCCTGAGCGGGACATCATCTTCTGGGATGAGCAGGGCATAGCACTGTCCGCAGCTTTGCGGGGCCGAATCGGTCGACGGCTGCATGGCATGCCATAAAAAATGCATCTGAGATGAGTTGAATAAAAATAAGTAGGCCTACTTAAAAAAAAAAAAAAAAAAAAAACTTGGACGTATAGGCTAAATGTTTAAAATATATTGTAACAGTTACATATAACATAAGAAATAAACTGTTAACTAATATTTGCAATTTGACAATATTTACCCGGCTACAGATTTACATGCTTATGGTCCAGCCCATCGTCGCAGGCTTTGAAGCGTGTCAAAACCCAATAGAACGCTCAAAAAAAGTATATATATATATATATATATATATATATATATATATATATATATATATATATATATATATATATAAGTAGTAGTATATGCTCCATTTCTCTTTTTAAAATCTCCTCACGAACGTCCGCTGTCAGTTGTCAGACCCTGCTAGTCCATTAACGGCGCTTTGGTTCATTGTTGCCACGTCTGGAATGGGGTTGCATTTAGGCTACTGTTGCTTTGGGGTGTTTGTAGCCTATAGTCCACAGGTTAAGTTGTCTTTACTTAAGCAATATTTCTACTGCCCGCGCCCCGCATTTTGGGATATTTTGGCCCATTCTGGCTGTGATTCCGTTACTTTTGAATAACAATTGGAGGGGTTTCATTATTCAGACCTGGCAACCCTGTCCCTCGGTTCGCCCTTCGTGCACTTCGTGCACTTTGAAGGCGTGGCCTGGTCTGGCCTTCGAAGTGCATGGCCTTCGAAGTGCGCACCCTTCACTTTGGGACACAGCTTATGAGAGTCTGGGTGTGCTTTTGATATCGCCATTGTACTTCCTGCTCTGCGCAACTCCGGTCCCGGACTTTTTTATATTTACTGTTGCACTAAAATCCAAAAGTGAAGAATTGATGTTTATTTATTACTTGATTGTTCAAGCTACCTCACAGAAGTGCTCTGTTTGTTAGAGTTGTTGAATGTTAAAATAAGGTGAATAAAATAAAAAATAAGGAACATCCTGGTTTGTTTTTTCGCTCTTCTTTATTCTTTTTTTTATGTATTATAGAAGTATCGGATCGGGACTCGGTATCGGCAGATACTCAAAATCAAATGACTCGGACTCGGACTCGAGGGCAAAAAAACCTGATCGGGACATCCCTAACAGTAATCACTTATAATGACAATGTAAAGAACAAAAGCAATTGCTCACTAAATATGCTCTGCTCTTGAGTAAATAACTTCAGTACCTTTAATAAGGATTAATCTATCTATAATTTATAATTTATGCAGTGCAAACTGACAATTTATGTATATTTCCTACTTGTTAAGTTGTTATACAGGTAGGAAGAGCACAGGTACAAATAAAATGTATTATTATTATTATTATGGGTTTATGTGAGGATTTATGCCAGCCGAACACCCCTGTAACTGTAACACATACTGTAACACTGATTCTAGGTATCCTGAGAGGATTTTCTGGTTGTCATTCTCTCATTAAGTTATGATTTAAGTTAGTGAGTCTCTGCTAACATACAAACTGAAATAACTGTTCTCACGTCATGTATCGTTAACAGTGTTGGTCAAAAACACAAACAATATATTTTATTAGTATATATTTTAGTACATCACTCCATATTCAGATGGTTAAATGTAAATTAATTTAATCTAACCCCGAGGTAAATGAACAGTGTTGATCCTGGATGTTGTCATCTGCATTCGTGACGACCATGACATGAATCTTCTCCCGCTTGCATTGAGATCGGTAAACCCTAGCTTTCAAATTAATCTCCCACCATATTTATTTTAAAATCTTTTATATATATCTGCATTTAAGTCCCACTTGAATGCTCCTCGACGAGAGGTGGTCCTTCTGTTTTCAGACTTTGTAATTTATCTTCTAATTTGTTAATGTTTACATCTTTGTTTAGATATGTTTTCTACGTTATCTGTCTTACTATGAAGGGACTCCTATTTTGATGGGTATTATAGTCTGCGGTAGTGAAATGGAAAGATCGTAGTGCTGGGCGGTATACCAGTTCATATCGAATACCGGTATTTATTTAAGTTATGATATGAATTTTGATGATACTGCAATTTCGGTATATGTCGCTTAAACATATTTTGGAATGCTGCCCAGCGTGAGCAACGCTGAAACCGAAATCGCCCACTGAAGCATCATTCACTATTCCCTACGTTATCCACTTATATAGTTCACTTAAAGCAGTGAATGAAAACAGTGTGTGAAGTCGGACAGCCGTTGTGTGTACACTCTTTGTGGTGCAATATGAGATTGAATGAGTGCACTCAATCCGTCCAAAAAACGTCCACAATGGTTTCAGACACCACTACAAATAGCTGTACCCTCAAATAATGGTTAAAGGGGGTGATTTTGGATTCAGCCCTTTATTACAGCGGAGAATTCAAACGTCACGCGGCGTGCACATGAGAGCCATTTTTGTGCATACGTTAATGCTCTAAACATGAACTAGTCGCGTGTCTGAGCACATATTTAATCTAGTCTTCTTCAAATTAAATGAATGCAAAGGACACTGATAAGTCTGGTCACGACAGTGATGACACCATAATATTCTGCTACACGGAAGATGATGTAAGTTAATAAACAGACAGACAATTTAAAGAAGAATGGGCAAAAAGTAACTGTTTTATTCTTTCTGTGTTAAACTGTCATTTGTTCAGAGACTGTAGTGTTCTTAAATGTATTCAAGATATCCTTAGACCTTTAAAACGTTCTTCCGCATTTCTCCTTTGTTTGGGAAGTTTATTGTTATATAGGGTTATATTTTTAAAATGCCCTCAACTCTTTCTCTCAGTGATCATATTTTAATATTCATGCATCTGTAATGAGTGTGTTGCAGGTCTGTGTTTTATTAGTTGTTTCCCCAAAGCATCACTTTGTGTGGTTTTGCAAACTCTGTATTAATTCTAGTGTGGAATTGTTCTACAATATTCACTCATGACAGTAAAATAAGGCATTCTAGTCAATCTACTGCAGTATTTCCTCTCTCAATCAGTAGAAAATGTGGTTAAAACCTAGTCATGCAATGGGGCAAAAAAAATCTGTCATATACAGCGAAACCGATGTGTTATTGATAAAACAACGGAGGGAGAGAGTTTGTGAATAAGACGTAAATGTGCACTTCTTATGCTTTGCTAGTTCAGCTCTTATGTGATTTTTTTAGTGAAAAAGGACATAAACTTTATAAAGTTTGGCCATCAATCTGAGGGGGTCCGCTACATTCTGTGACCAAAAAAAAAAAAAAAAACTTGGGATAAGTTTTTCACATTGACAGCTGTAATTGTAAGACAGTTAGCAACTCTGTTTGTCTGTCTGAGTTAACAACGCTAACTAAGGGGAGCGGGGCTTAAGTTTTTTTTTTTTTTTTGCTTTTCACTCATACAGCTACAGTATGATTTGAAAATTTGTTAAATTATTATGTGTTGTCATGGTCTCTTGAGGTTGTAAGGACATCCCTACTGTTAAACCTATAGAGATGTGTAAAAAAGCTACATATGACAATGATACATGCAGAGGTAAGTCTTTCATTAGTTGTTTCTGTTGCTGTATGCCATACCTTAATCTCAGCAGAATATAAAGTGACTTTACTTCTGTATACTGAAGACAATGTAGGAAGCAAATACTTTCTGCGTTCAAACGGGAGTGGATGGAGTTGTGTGACCTGCGATACGACATCTACTTTTATTCAAGCAAACAAAACTACCAGTATTAAACCACCCGAGAAAGTCTACAATCTCACTTCAAATGCTGTTCTGAAAGACAAGGATGGCTTTATTTATCCCTCAAATGCATCGTAAGTGTTTTTTTTTGTTTTTTGTATTTTTACAATTAAAAACTGTATTACAGAGTGATTAAGCCTGATTTGCAGTGTTGCCTTGGACAAACTGGAGTCCCTGGTGGAGCAGATGAAAAAAAAAAACACAAACAGTTCAGTGATTGTGATGGGAGACATTATAGGTATTCTCCAAATACAAGCCGAGAACACAAAAACTGAAGACGCATGCTACTCCATAGAGCAGAACATGATATACGTAAGGCATGAGAAGCATAAAAAAATCACCATCTGAGTATGACTCTTTATTTATCAATGATAATTGATCTGATTCACAGATTCTTGACTGTCAAAGTGACCTGAACACAGAGTTTGACTGGTCTGTAACCATTTCCAGTGAAGCATTTGATCAATCACGACTGGGAAACAATGGAACTGCATTTGCTGGAGTTTTACGGTTCAAAAACATGGGAAAGAAGGTAAAGATTTTGATTTCTTTAACAATTGTTTCTTGATCTATGTTATTCACATGTTTATATTTGATTAATGATTGATCTTTTATTTTTGTAACGCTTCTTATATAGGATGAAATTAAAAATTACACTGTTTTGAACAATGAGGTTTATGGAATAATGATGGGCGCCAATATCTCCAACCTTACTAACAATATTGAAATATTCTTTAAACAGAAAGATCTGGTAATGAAGGTTTTGTTGTAAATCTTATTTTGTTATAATGACCAGACACTGAAAGCAAAATAATAATCAAACATGTTCTTACAGTTCGGTGAGCCGTCCTGCAGTTCTTGGGATGGCAAAGGTAAATTCAGTTCCCTTTCGTTCAGTCACTCCGACGTAACGTCAGTGACTGACGAATGGGGGTTTCGCCTAGAAGCCAATCATCTTCGAGATCTTAGAAAACGCCCAATGGCAGTGCCAATGACATGGGCAAGCGAGATTTGCATGCGTAACTCCGCCTACCCACACTGGTATATAAGGAAGTAGCTGGCATGCATTATGTTTCTGCTTCGGAGCCAAGAGCATCTCTTCACTCCTGCAAGCCTGAATTCTGAAGTCCTCTCTTCAGTCTTTGAGACGAGCGGTTCTCCAGGGTGTTGGTGTAACGGCGCATTCCAGCGATCTCACATTGCCTGCCTGCTGATCTGTGCAGTGATCTGCAACAGCTGTGTGTGTTTTCCCTGGGCGCTTCAGCACTCTGCAGAGCTTCCTCTCACAAAAAGAGCTCGCGTGTGGCACGTCTTTTTCAAGACGGTTTGCCCGCGCACTTCTGGGTGCGGTCGATATCTGTTGCTGTCTTTGGGACGCATTCACTGCTCGACGTGTTTGGGCCCAGCACGTTCGGACATTGTTTATGGATGTACTGTGTTCCCTCGGCGGGAACATGACCATCGCGATGCTGTGGTCAAGACTCAATGATCTCTGTAAAGAGAGAGAGTCCCCTCTGCCACACCCCGATCTACCATCTCTGAGAGTACTTTGGCTGGTGACCAGGGTGACCTGAGGGCGGTGCTGTGGTATTAATAACCCCGATGATCATTCCTCGGGCCACTCCCGCCCTCTTGCACATCGCTTCCAGCGAGTGTTGGCATGAAGCAGCAGGACCGTCTGCTGACGCCCCGTTCATTTCGTTCATACTCCAGATAGCGGCGAGAGGTCGATTACCACATCTCAAGGTGGGCTAGAGTCCTTTGGGGATGACAATTCGGCTATGCTCCGCCTCCGGGTGTGGTAGCACTGTAGAATCTGACCTAGAGTTGACAGCCATGTTGTCTCGGGCAGTCGCGAGCCTCGGGCTGGTGTGAATCTCCACCCTGTCACGAGTGCTCGCGATTGGGCGATTGGTTTTTGGAGGTGGCACCCAACAGCTGCGGGCCCCGCCCCCAATGCCATTTTGCTCCTGAGATGCATGAGGAGTGCACGCGGTCCGGTAGATCTCCAGGTCTTCCCGCGACCGTTCGGTGGCCTCCTCCGCCTTCTCTGCCCTCGAGGGGTCGCGGCCTATGGGTACACTGGGGTCCCTCCCCCTCAGTCAGGTGCTCTGTTGCGCACTACGGTGTCCACTGAGTGCTTTGACCTGACGTGGTGAGGCTATCCTAAGCGCCCTCCCAAGCCTGTTGGCTCGTCTACTTCGGTGGCGTAGTCCAGCAGTGCTATGGGGTAAGCTGCCGCCCCGATGCGTATGCACGAGGACAGAGCTGATCCAGGGCTTACGAGCTGCGTGCCGCCAGTGATCCCACCCAGCGCGGCGTAGGAGAGCCAGCACCGCCTGCATGTCAATTGCCTTGAGTTGCTGGCAGTACAGTCACCCTGCACCACTTCTTAGCATTGCTGAAGGGTCAACACGTACTAGTCAGGTCGGACAACACGGCCGTTGTAGCGTACATCAACCACCAGGGCGGTCTACGCTCCCGCTGCATGTCCCAACTCGCCCGCCATCTCGTATTATGGAGTCAGAAGCGCCTGAGGTCCCTTCGTGCTGTCCATATCCCGGGGATCCTGAACCGTGCAGCCGACGAGCTCTCACTGATTCAGCCAATCCCTGGGGAGTGGAGACTCCATCCCCAGTCGGTCCAGCTGATCTGGGATCAGTTCGGGGACGCACAGGTAGATCTGTTTGCCTCACACGACTCGTCCCATTGCAGCCTGTACCATTCCCTGACCTAAGGCTTCCCCCAGTGAGCCTTCTTGCACGTGTTTGTGCAAGGTTAGGGAGGACAAGGAGCAGGTCATGTTGGTCACCCCGTTTTGGCACGGCCGGACCTGGTTCCAGAACTAGTACTCCTTGCGACAGCCCCGCTCGTCCCGCGGCTCTCTCTCCCGCTGCAGACCTCGCTGAACCACGCCCCCCTTGCCACAGCGCCCTTCGCGCTTACGTAGACAGGACGCAGTGTTTCAGGACCTCAGACCAGCTCGTTGTCTGTTATGGTGGGAAGCTGAAAGGGAAGGCTCTCTCAAGCAAGGGTTGTCTCACTGGTTAGTGGACACCATTGTTTGGCTACAAGCAGCAGGGGCGCCTATGCCCCCTTGGGGTCAGGGCACACTCCTCTCGGAGTGTGGCCTCCTCTTGGGCTTTAGCGCATGGCCTGTAGGCTGGGCGACACCACACACATTCGCCAGATTTTACAATCTCCGAGTGGAGCCTGTATCCGACTATGTACTCGCCTCTACAAGTGGCCGGTAAAGGATTGGCTCAGGTGTCTTCGCTTGCTCGCATTTCTACTCTACGGACTGGATACATGCAATATTCTTCTCAGGTGAGCTCCCCGAGAGCCCTGAGCTCCTCCAGCACTGACGACGCCGACGCCAGTAAGTCTGCCCTTAGCCCAGACGCTCGTGCCCCATGTGCATGGTTCCCCTCCGGCGACCCCCACATGTGTATTTCCACCGTAAGCCTCCTTGAGCGAGTGTATTCCCTTGGCAACCTTGCCACCCCTTGGGGTTAAAAATCCACCTGCGGCTGGTACCCCAGTGTTCTCCGTATGCAGCCCCTCGGGTCATACGTGTATCCTTAAGTCCTCCCTACGGGTAGGCATTTTGGCGCATATCTCCAACTGGAATATGCCTCCCAGTGTACCTTGGTATTCCTGCGTTAAGTAGAGGCCTTTGACCGTCCTTCTTGCATCCAGGGCACTCACGCTTGCACAGGGCACTGGAAGACAGCCGAGTGGCGTGATTACATTGGGACCCCCATTCGTCAGTCACTGATGTTACGTTGGAGTGACTGAACAAAAGGGAACGTCTCGGTTACATATGTAACCCTCGTTCCCTGAGGAGGGAACGGAGACGTAACGTCCCGCTGCCACATCCGCTGTACCGCTGGAACAGCCGAGAGTTCAGTCTTGGCTCCTCAGCAGGTAAACATAATGCGATACATGCCAGCTACTTCCTTATATACCCATGTGGGTAGGCGGAGTAACGCATGCAAATCTCGCATGCCCATGGCATTGGCACTGCCATTGGGCGTTTTCTGAGATCTCGAAGATGATTGGCTTCTAGGCGAAACCCCTATTCGTCAGTCACTGACGTTACGTCTCCGTTCCCTCCTCAGGGAACGAGGGTTACATACGTAACCGAGACATTATGGCTGCTTGTCACGTCTCCCATTACAGAAATAGGGTGAAGACTCAAATGCAGGAAGATCAATTTATTATAACTCATAATATAATACAACATAAATCAAACAACCACAAAGGGGAAAAAACAGACTTAGAATAAACTTTAAACATAAGGAAATGAAAACAGAAAACACAACCGGAAAACAGATGACATCTTAACACGACACAGAAGATAAATCAGCACAGCACAGCAATCACAAGGAGCTTACATAGGTAAAATATTTGAATTAAGACGATTAAATAGACGCTGGCCAGGGGCTGGAGCCTTGGCTGGATGCTGGTCAGGGGCAGGCCACGGCAGAGCAATGCACTTAGGCAACTCTGGAACATCCTCCAGGACGTCTGCGGGCTGCTCTGGAACAGCCTCTGAAGTGCCAAAAGACCTGAAGGAAGCCCTTTGCTTATAAGCACGCAGGACAGCCAATACATAAAAGCCCAACACAGCCCTCTTGCCCATGTCTGGACTGATGGGATCGGTCTCTGTGACTGGGAGCATCATCGGGTCCTCCTGGACCACCAGACTTGAGATCGCTGAAGAAGCGTTTTTTCCTCCTCTGAGTCCTCATTGGGGCTGGTTTGTTCCGTCATGGTTATGAGTGCAGAGAGGAGAGCGAGGACTCAAATGCAGGAGGAAAATTGATTTATTTACAAAAATATAAAAAATAAAATAAAACAAGAGGGAAAACCAAACATAGCCAAAGACAAACTACCAGGGTCAGGAACATGAAGCAGACAACAGGATATATCAAACATAGAACAGAAGATAACAAACCAGCCCAGCACAACAAACACATGGAGACTAAATAGGTAACAAACAAGGCAGGTAATGAGAGAAGACAGGTGGAGCAAATAATCAATAAGGAGAAACAAGAGGGGCAGGACAGTAGACTGGAGACATGACGTAACCAAAACGTGACAACCCAAAGCACATGGCTAAAACGTCCCGGGTTACGTATGTAACCTTAGTTCCCTGAGAACAGGGAACGAGACGCTGCGTCAGCTGACGCTACGGGGAACGCCTTCAGCGTGACAGGTGTCTGAAATCGCTATCAAATCACAATCCTACTGACCGTCGGCAGCTGGTGATGTCATCACCGTGCGACCAGGAAGTATAAAAAGGCACCGTGCCATCATGACAACATCCGCTTCGTCTGAAGGGACTGTGGGCAGGCACACCTTGAAGCATGGCCATGTGACACAGCGTCTCGTTCCCTGTTCTCAGGGAACTAAGGTTACATACGTAACCGGGGACGTTCCCTTTCGAAAGGGAACTCGCGCTGCGTCAGCTGACGCTACGGGGAACGATATACCCACGCCGCCATGCTGAGGGGAGTGCACGCCCCTTACTGGCAGTGAGAACTGCCTGGACGAGTGTTCGCGGAAAGTCTGAACCACTCCCCCTCTAGCCACACAGGCTGCCAGTGACATCATTCCCTACGGTCATAGCCCAAGCTATATGCCTAAGAGAGAACCTAAACAAGTTTTAACTGAGGTTTCCTACTCTCGGCTTGCTCGAGGGCCTGGGACCTACTACTTTCGAAGGAAGGAGTCCCTTAAGGGAATGTGGCTAGGGGACCCGAGGGCGCCACCAGCCGTCACTAATTCGGGAAAACCCTTCACCGAATGCCACCAGGGAGGCCTCACCTGGCATCACTTCTGTGGGACACCCCAGCTTGGCCAACTCTGTCTGTCAAAACAGAGCCTCCGGACATCGCTCTACTTATGAGCATCCAGACTGAGGGACTGCAAAGTGACAATGTCCTCCTCAGACCGGAACTCGGAGATGGGAATCCTGGAGAGCAGTACTCAGCTTAGTGCTTCTTACCCTTGCCATCGAGGGGAGTCTCTTCTGCTCGATCCTAGGATCTACTGAGCACATTTATTACAGGGGTGCTCAGGAGGCCTAAAAAGGCCTATGGACTGATCTACCCGGGAGGCCCCGAGGGGGGCCTGCCCGTCTGATCAGACTCAAGCGGCCGTAAGCTCGCAGACGACCCTCAATGAGGGGAGCTCTTAAGCCAGCTTGGTAGGTAAACCATGCTGTAGGCTAGCCAGTTCCCTGTCCTGAAGGGACTGCGCAGCAGAAACGGAGTCTCGTTGTGCTAGGGCACGAGCCCGCCACTGAGTTATACCGGCCCAGGCCGAGACCCAACGGCAGGCAGCCGCTAGCTGTCAGCCCAAAGCCAGTTCTACGTTCTCGCTTAGGGAAACCGTTTCCCCTCCAGGGAGGCCAGGAGGCGCCTCTACCTGGCACCGTTAGTGCTAGCTGTTAAGAGCCGCAGGAAGGTGGCTTTACTGGTTCCTCAGGGGCTCATGAGGCTATAACGCCAGAAGCCACCTATGCTAATGGCTAGCTTGTCACCGAGACCTGGTCCGGGAATCCCCTCCCAAAAAGGCCCGAAGAGGCCTGACAGCATAATACACTGGCCTACCGAGCGTCCCAGCTCGGGGGCTCACCCTCAGGCGGCCTAGAGCGGCCTATTTCCTGCCAGCCAACGTGCAAACTGTCGGGAGCTATTGTGTTCCCGGGGCTCGCCTCCAGGGAGGCCTGTTTGATGCCACGTACAGTCCGGTCCTTTTAGGGCGGCCTGGAGAGGCCTATTGCCGAATGGCAGTTCCCTATTAGATTGGTGACATACGGTGCTTATCCGATGGCAAATCCCACCGGAAACCCCGCAGGGCCGGGAAACGACCATAGGACGGACTGAAGCGGCCCGTCCCTGATAGCAGACTATGCTAGCCGCCTGGCTAGCACCCACGCACACTGTCGCAAGACCTGGGAACCGGGGCTCACCCTACAGGAGGCCTAAAGCGGCCTAGATCCTGTCAACCAATGGTCGGAACCCTAGGTCACCCCCTCAGGGGACGCCATGTGAGGCGTGCTGAAACTCAGCGAGCCCTTAAAGTCGGGCTGACAGTGGCTGTCTGCTGGCTGATGAGGACTGGGTATCCAGTCACTACCTGGGGACTCATCCACAGGGAGGCTGTTAGGGGCATACTTACGACAAGGTTTCTGCTGCAGCGGACATCGTTAGGGAGAACCCTCCCCGCTCACATGGGCCACGATGTCGAAACTCACCCGCAGGGAGGCCTACTGAGGCCTACCACCTGACCCAGAGTTAACTGCCCGGACTGCCTCGGCTGGCGTCTCCCGCCAGCCCGCCTTCTATAGTCGGCCCGCCCCAGCGGCCCATAGCAGCCTTCTGCGACGGCGCAGTCTCTCAGGCAGCGCCTACCAGCGTGGACCTAAAACACAATGCCCACAGCAGTGCACTCAGCATAAAACGCCTTGTACCCTCTAAAGCGAGGGGAGTACAACTTACGCCACCTGCCTCCAGGGCGGCCGTCTGGTCGTCCAGTGGTCCGCCGTCTGCGCAAGGGCGTCAGCCGTGACAGTGTTTCGACTCCAGGGGAGCATCCTACCAACCGATGCTTTCAGATGGTTGCGAAGTACAGCTCGACCCGAGCCTAAAAGGTGAAGCAGAAGACACAGAGCAAAAAGTGAAATATATTGAACACACACAACCGGCCATTTCCTGCACCAAGCCGGGGGGCCGCCCAGAAGTGGCGGCCGCACTAGCTCTGGGGGGCGGGGCTAGCAAAACCAGTCTGACTGCGCACCGCGAAGAGACGCCTACCCCGTCCCCACGACCACTGGCTGAGTCGCGATTCATTCTGCTACACACCTTTTTGCATTAATAACCCCCAAATGCAGAAGGGGGGTGGGCATTGGCCGGACAACCCTACTACGGGGAGGCCGGGTAGGGATACAAAGCTCCTGCGGGGATACCGACAGGAGCCCGGGGCAACTGCCAGGGCGATATGCCACCGCGAGACGCCACCGTCATCCCATCAACAGCCTAGGCCAACTTGATGCACTAGCATCGGTCTGATAATCCCACAAACAACGGCCCTAAGACGGACTGGGACAGACCTTACTGTAGTTCATGCGCTAGCCTAACCTCACAAATTCATCTAGATATTTCACTAGCAGAGGTGCCACCGCTACCCAGAGGTGGCTACAGCTAAAAACGTTCGCCAGGAGAACATACGTCAGTTTATATCGCCGCTACATGCCCGCGGCATGTGCGGTGGCCTCAT
Source organism: Pseudorasbora parva (assembly GCF_024679245.1). Lineage (NCBI taxonomy): Eukaryota > Metazoa > Chordata > Actinopteri > Cypriniformes > Gobionidae > Pseudorasbora > Pseudorasbora parva. Next base: position 2,396,101 of record NC_090181.1, read on the forward strand.
CTCCTCATATTACACATATCCAGAAGAGAAGCAGCCTTATACAAACACCCACTGTGTTTATACAAACATCGTTCTAGCCACCTTTACCGGGGAACTACAGGCCCACATTTCCATCTGTTAATACTTTCCTTCGACAAAATATCCCTCAGGGAAGCATAGAGTCCAAACATACGGCATTGAAAAGAAGAATGTTTGCCCTAAAAGGGGACTCACCCGCTGTCTTCAGTGCCTCATCGCTTCATGTAACATGCATGCTTCGTCGCACTAACCTGAGGGTGGGGCGCTCTCACACACCGGCCTGGCAGGCCGTCAGAGTCTCACATCCGCACATCATCGGCCCGCGCGGCCTGGTGTAAAGCGCGCCCGGGGAGAGAAAAGAAAAGAAAAACAAAGGAGGGGACACTAAACTCACTTCCGCGCCCTCGGGGGCGGAGACTCACCACCTCGCTTCCGGCGCTGGAAGCGGTTCTTCTCCCCGATGTCCCTCCTCCTGTTGCGGGTGTCCCGCCTCTTCTGCGTCCTACTCCTCCACGGAGGGGGCGCACGAGAGGCCACGCTGCTGAGTTGGCCCAGTCGGTGATCCTCGAATCCCGAAGAGCCAGGGACACCCTCCTGCCTGGGCGCCACCCCGGACCTCAGCGGAATACATGTTCTATATGCCGCTGAGCACGCCCTCGCCTCTCTGAACTTTCCCACCACCGCCTCGACGGAGGTGCCGAAAAGTTCAGAGGGCGAGACCGGGGCATCAAGGAGAAAGGCCTTTTCTTTCCCCCGGATGTCCGCCAGGTTTAGCCACAGATGCCTCTCCGTGGCGACCATAGCCGCCATCGATCGTCCGATGGCGACTGCTGTGTGTTTGGCCGCCCGGAGAGAGAGATCCGTGGTGCGCCGCAACTCAGCCATCGCATCAGGGGGTAGGCCCTCCCCCTGATCGAGGTCCCTCAGTAGATCGGCCTGATAGGCCTGCAACACTGCCATTGTGTGCAAGGCCGCCGCCGCCGCCTGACCTGCCGACGTGTATGCCCTGCCGTTAAGACGCGAGGTCATCTTCAATGGTTTAGACGGCAGGGCAGGAGCTCTTAGTGTCGATGGCCGCCCAGACGCGAGATAGTTCGCGAATGTCTCGTCGATGGGCGGCATCGACACATACCCTGCCTCGGCCAATCCCTCGACATCAGCGAAGTTAAAACGCTGATGTCGATGGATTCGCGCCGAGTAGGGTTTCTTCCATGCCCCCATGACCTGCTCGTGAAGGTCGGGGAGGAATGGAAGGCTCCCGGGAGCTGGGCGGCTATGGTCGGGGCGAAACCGATCGCCCAGTCTGTCAGGGCGGGCGGCCTCTCCCCTGGCTCTCTGCCACGGCAGCTGAAGTCTCAGCGCCGCGCGCCCCATCACATCTATCAGCTCCCCATACACGGGGCAGGATGGCTGGGAGGATTCAGCCTCAGCTTCATTTTCCTCCTCATCCACAGCCATCCTCTGATCGACCGGAAAAGCACGGACTGACGACGAGGAGGAGTCTCCATCCGACTCCTCCTCCGTCAGCCTGCTCTCGCGACCTGGCTGATCGTCCACGAGAACTGTACTCTCCAGACGATGAGCCAGGTCCATCTGGGAGCGCCAGGACAGATGGCGCCGCTCAGCCTCAGCTTGAGCGGGACCGCTCCCAGATGCTGGCTCTTCCTCCCTCGAGAAGAAGGCCAAGCGAGAGCGGAGCGTCCTCAACGGAAAACGCTCGCAGTTTGCGCAGGAAGCCCCCTCGAGAACCTACCGCGCGTGCTCTTCCCCCAGGCAGAGCACACAAAGGGTGTGTGTGTCCTCAGGCGTGAGAAACCTGGGACACGGATCAGCGCACTTCCTGTACGCTCCCTTCACTTTGCGTGTGCACTTCATTCTGACTTTCCAGCGAACCAGACAAAACAGTCCCTGAAGACGAAAGGATGTTGTCATGTTGGCACGGTGCCTTTTTATACTTCCTGGTCGCACGGTGATGACATCACCAGCTGCCGACGGTCAGTAGGATTGTGATTTGATAGCGATTTCAGACACCTGTCACGCTGAAGGCGTTCCCCGTAGCGTCAGCTGACGCAGCGCGAGTTCCCTTTCGAAAGGGAACATAACTCACCACATGTGCTCAACAAGACAAGACAGACATGTGACACTGCTGTAATGTTTGGGTGTGCACAGGAACAGGCTGAAGACTCAGAAGATCCAAATATAAACTTTAATAATGGCATTCAGACAAATGACAAGACAAGGACTCAGTGAACAAGAGGAACTTAAATAGGAGACAGAAACAAGATAATTAACAAGACGCAGCTGAACAGAACTTGACTAACAAGGGAAACTTAGGAAACAGACAAGTGTAGGAAACTAAGACAAAGTTTAGTTTCCATAAATTGAGTTGGGAAACATAGGACACTGTGATTTCAACGACACAGAAAAAATGGATGGAATTATGGAATCCAATCATAAAAATGGAATTGACTGTACAACTCGGGAATGTTAAAGAATTTGGCAAATTTAAAATGAATAAATCAAATCTGGGGTTCCATAATGAATAAAATTGGACGAGTGTCTGAGAGTATTAAACCATAAAAAGACTTTCAATATGAAGTCTGCATGTTCTGCGTGTCTCTGTGTGAATGAAGCACATTTGATTTTTGAGTTTACGCCATCTCTATATGGGGACATGAACACATGAACTTAATCTCCAGAGCTGCTCTGTTTCATTTGATAAAACTATCATCAGATACACACAGAAACTCAAAAGGCCAAACCTGCCAAAATAAAAGTTTGGTTTCCCTTAAAAAAGTTATGACAGAAATATATAACTATTGTATACTAAAATTCATTATTTTATAATACTAAATTTGGTACTATATATGTAATAATACTAAATGCTAAAAATTATTATTATAAAATAATTTAAAATGTTTAAGAAAAATGACCAAGATTGTTTTATACAGTTAACTGCTGGAGATTTTTTAAATATTTTTAATGAATTAAGATTAATTAAATAGGTTAAAGGTTCAAATTATTATTATTAATGATTACCAATATTTTGACCATAAATTTGTATAAAATCATAAATCACATAATCCATAATGATTTACAAAACTACTGTACCTTGCATGGCTCTGTCACCAGGTAGAAATTCATGCAACTGTTGATTTTTCTTCAAAACAATATATTAGCTTTGCAAAAATTATAAAATGCTATGTGTTGAATTTGTTGATGTTATGGCTCTGCTTGACAGCAAGTAATAAAAAAAAGGATTGAGTATTGAGCATTATTTTTCCTTAAATTTTTAATAATAATAAATAAATAAAAATAAGAATGGAATCAGAAATGGAATCACTAGGCAGAATAGAATCTGAAAATTTCCCAACCCACAAACAAACCCAACCTAATTTATATATTTAAATCATCACTCACTTTTCTTCAAAGGAAATCTTGACTGGACGACGTCCGGCTGTGAGACAGAACTAATCAACAATAACACCATAAAGTGCTCGTGTTCACATCTGACTTTCTTTGCAGTGCTGATGGTGAGATGCTTCTCTGAGTTTAATTTAAAGACCCCATGAAATGAATATCATTCTTTTAGTCCACATCTATATGCTATATATGCTATATCTACATCTATATAAGATGACTAAAGAAAAGTAACAGATATATAGTGTGCATTTAAAATGTAAAGACTAACGGTTTTAAAATGGTTGTTTCTGTTGTTTTCTCTCTTATCTCGTAGTTTCCTCCAGAAGAAAAAGTAAACATCACAGCGGCGTATGTGGCATCATTAAGCTTAATCTCTTATATCGGCTGCGGCATCTCCATGTTTTTTCACACTGTCGCTCTGTTCATGCATTTTCTGCGGTAGAGTATTTTAAAAATATAACATATTTACTGTAAGCTTTTTGACCAATTGCTATTGTTCCTCTTTTTGATAAAAACATCTGCTAAGTGATTAAATGCATGTTACAAATACATTATGTTTTTATATTTGAACAGGAAAGCTAAATCAAACCAGGCCACAAAGATCTTGATGAACATGTTTGTGGCTTTGTTTCTCCTGAATTTATCATTTTTGACAAACGAGAGTGTGGCCAACACAGAAGTCATGTCTGCGTGCATCTTCATAGCGCTGCTCATGCATTACTCCATGCTGACTACATTCACTTGGTTCTTCATTCAAGCTCTTCATATGTACTTATGGCTCATCAGAAAGACCATGACCATCACAAACTACATGAGGAAGATCACCTTGTTTGGCTGGAGTGAGTTATAGAGAGAATCCACCTGTTATACTGTAGTAATAATAATTCATTAGTTACATTTATATAGAGCTTTTCTGGATACTCAACGAGCTTTACATTTAGAAAAGGGAAATCTCTTCAACCACCACCAATGTGCAGCATCCACCTGGATGATGCAACAGGAGCCATATTGCGCCAGAACACTCACCACACACCAGCTTATGGTGGAGGAGACCGATTGATGAAGCCAATCAGGATAGGGGGATTATTAGTAGGCCATGATGGACAGAGGCCAATGGGCAAATTTGGCCAGGATGCTGGGGTTACAACTCTACTCTTTATCGAAGGACATCCTGAAATTTTTAATGACCACGGAGAGTCAGGGCCTCGGTTTAACGTCTCATCCGAAGGACGGTGCTCTTTTTGACAGTATAGTGTCCTTATCGCTATACTGGGGTGTTAGAACCCACACAGACCACAGACTTGCTGGCCTCACTAACACCTCTACCAGCAGACACCTAGTTTTCCCAGTTGGTCTCCCGTCCAGGTACTGACCCAGCTCAGCCCTGCTTAGCTTCAGTGGGAAACCAGTTTTGGGCTACAGGGTGATTTGGCTGCTGTAGCCGTGAAGTGCCCGAATTATGCTATTTTCGAATTCCCTTTCAGTCAGTACACTACGAGTTACGTCAGTGCTGACAAAATGGGGGTTTCGCTTAGAAAGCCAGCTGCCTTCAATCTCAATCAAAACGATCCAATGACATGGAGATGTCATGGGTCTGCGGAATTTGCCTAATGCAAGCCCGCCCCACAGCGTGGGTATAAACGGCGTTGCATAGCAGTCACGCATTTATGTTTCTGCTTCGGAGCCGAGTTTAAACTTGCCTACCTTAGCGATCTTCTCTTCAAGACGAGTATCTCCCCAGATGTTAGTGTGACGGCGCATTCCAGCGGGTTCTGCATTTCTATCGATCTGTGCAGGTCTGTGTGTTCTCCCTGGGCGTCTCAGCACTCTGCTTGAGTAAAAACTCCTCACAAAAAGAGCTTCACATGGCATGTCTTTTTAAAGATGTCTCGCCTGTGCTCCGATCCTGGGTGTGGTCGGCTGGTTAGTCCGTTTGACGGGCTTGAGCGCTGCTTAGTTTGCTTGGGCTTAGTGCATGCTGATCGGGCGTTCATGGATGCATCATGTTCCCACTGCAGGGAATTCCTTCAAATTCCTCTGATTCCTCTGGAAGTGAGGATTCGGCTATGTTGCCTCCCTCGGGAGTGCCAGCATTGTCCGAGTCTGATCCAGAGCTAACAGCCATGCTAGCCCGGGCAGCCGAGAGCATTGGGCTCGAGTGGAATCCTCCGCCGTGTCCCGAGTGCTCAAGGCTCGATGATTGGTATCTGGGGGCGGCCCGCGCCGAGCGCGCCCGCCAGCCTCCAGTGCCTTTCTTTCCCAAGGTGCATGAAGAGGTGACGAAGTCGTGGAAGGCTCCATTGTCTTATTGCGACCGCTTGGCAGCCGCTTCCGCCTTCACTGCGCTCGATGGGGGTGTGACTAAAGGGTACACTGGGGTTCCCCCCGTGGAGCGTTCTGTTGCGATGCAACTGTGTCCGCAGAGCGCCACCACGTGGCGTGGCGACCCAAAGCACCCCTCCAAAGCCTGTAGGTTCTCAGCCACGCTTGTGGGTAAGGCCTACAGAGCTGCGGGGCAGACTGCGTCCGCTTTGCATTCAATGGCAATCCTTCAAGTCCATCAGGCGAAGGTGCTCAGAGCAAGCACATCATCCCTCCTGCAGCACCCTCCCCTCCCGCTTGGCCACAGCAGCAGCCTCCAGCGGGCCGAAGCGCTGAGGTGTCTGCAGGAAGGCGGCTCAGCCGGAGGTGAACTCGGTTCTCTCCAAGGAAACGGTGACAGGACCGCTCCTTCCCCCGGAGGAGGGCCGGGGGAAAATCTTTTGTTCCAAAACACCCAACACGCTGCTGACCCTCAAAAAGGCGGCACCCTTTTGTTGGTTAAAGATAGAACCGAATTACTCACCTCCGAGCCCCAAGAGGGCGCGGCGCAACTGGCAGTGTGTGCCGCCTCAGTGCCTCACCACTCTCAGTCCCCTCTGTCGCCAGCCCCTCCCAGTCGAGACCCCCGCGGGATGCTCCGCCTCCCCTGGTCTCCACTGGCAGGACGCGGAACTCGACCCCGCCCCCTTCCATGCCTCCTGGGTCTGGGCCGGGCGTTCTGCTTTGCTGCCCCACGACGGGTACGCCTGTGGCTCGCATGATCCCCTTGGTTCAGTTTTTGAGGGCCTGGCAAGAGCTCCCCAAGCTGTCCCACTGGCTCGCCCGCATCATCCGGCTCGGCTATGCGATTCAGTTTGCACAATCTCTTCCCCACTTCGGGGAGTCCGCTATACGCTGGTGGGTGGCAAGGCCCCTGTCCTGCGTGCGGAGATCGACACCCTACTGGCGAAGGGTGCCGTCGAGATTGTCTGGCTTTTACAGCCCTTACTTCATTGTACCCAAGACAGGCGGTGGGTTACGTCCAATCCTGGACCTGCGCATCTTGAACCGAACCCTACACAGGCTTTCCATCAAGATGTTGACAGCCAAACGCATTTTCGAATGCGGTCGTGCATGCGATTGGTTTACAGCGATAGACCTGAAGGATGCATACTTTCATGTCTCCATACTTCCTCGACACAGACCGTTTCTTCAGTTTAGATTAGATTAGATTAGATAGAAGTTTATTGTCATTACAAATGTACAAGTACACTGCAACGAAATTTGTTTCTTGGAGCAAGCCTCCGGGCTGCAGCTATTTACCAGCGCTGCCACACGCTCTCCGTAGAAAAAAAAAAAATGCAGATTTTGCAAAGCATAGCATACGTACATACATAAGAAACACAACATAACATAACACAGCACACGTGGTCACGTGATGGAATTTTTTGTTTGGATTGGGTAAGGGAGGAAGGGAGGGAAGAGGCAGACGGATGGAGGAGGGGATGGGATCGGGGTGGGTGTGTATGGTGCGAGTAAGAGTCTGAGTTTGTGTTGTGAGAATGTCAGCCATAACTTAAGATGTTTACAGTTCAGTTCTGTGGCTTGCCCTTGAAGGGCGATAAGGCAGTGCACGGGGAACGATAGCAGACCCAGCTGTCAAGCTGACCTCCCAACCGAGAGAAAGGGAGAAGGTGGGGGTTGCAGGGTGAAATTAAGCAATTTTAATCCATTTTAGTTGATCTTCTGTAATTTGCCCGGATCGTAATCAATCAGTCACTGATCCTCAGCGTTCCTGGCGCACGTCCGGCTCATGGAGTGACTTGGACATTTCGTCCAATTTCACCCAGACCGGTCATAATCCGTAGAAGTTCACCAGTCTGTCCTCCGATGGTGTCCACTCTATTCTGTGTTTCCACAGTCCGAGCTGATATGTAACGGTTCAGTTCATCGGTCTGTGTCACTCTCCGATCTAATACCTTCAGTCGGTCACTCACAACCCCGAAGCACCCTATAATTTCGGCAGACAGCGGCTGGGTGAATTTGCAGGCAGCTGTCTTACAAATCTTCCGATATGTCAGGGCAGTCCCAAGGCCGAGAAATAGGAACCCCGCTATCAAAAATACAAATATGAATATATCCTCTGCATCCTCCACGGACAGGGCTTCCAGGCACAGGACTTGCCAGTTGTTCCAGGCGTCCCGCATGTAGCCCGCAGTGAAGGTCCCGTCCGGGCAGATGGGTTCTCCCGGAGCACCCTTCCTTTGTGGGAAAATCTTGTCAATTGCGCTGAGTGACCAGTTAATCAATTCCATTTCCAGTATTTTCAGGAGTCCAGCAAGCAGGGGGTCAGAGAAAAAAAAAAGTTGAACAAGACAAAAACAAGAGCAAACGCAAGAGCGGAGCGGGAGCAGTGGGAAAACACATCTGCTCTGAATGAGATCAGGAAGTAGAAGTAGAAGTTTGCTTTCGAGGGGAGAGCATACCAGTATGCCGTACTGCCATTCGGGCTGGCCCTGTCGCATCGCGCCTTACAAAGGTTGTCGAAGGCAGCTCTAGTCCCACTCAGGCAGCTTGGGGTTTGCATCCTGAATTATCTCGAAGACTGGCTGATCCTCAGCCACTCGCGACAGCAGGTTTGCGAACACAAGGACCTGGTTTCTCCACCATCTTGCCCGTCTGGGCCTTCGGGTCAACTGGGAAAAGAGCAAACTCTGCCCAGTGCAGAGGATCTCTTTTCCCGGTATGGAGATCGACTCGGTCGCCATGTCCACGCAGCTTACGAGCGAGCGCTCGCAGTCTCTGCTGGACTGCCTTCATCAGATCGAGCGCAGGAACGTTGTCCCACGGAAATTTTTTCAGAGGCTCCTGGGGCATATGGCAGCCACAGTAACGCCGCTCTGGTTGCTCCATATGAGACCGCTTCAGCACTGGCTTCGCGATCATGTCCCGAGGTGGGCATGGCAACGCAGCGCGTTGACCCCGTCCTGCCGCCAAACTTTCACCCCGTGGAGGAACCAGTTTCTATGGGTGGAAATTCCCTTAGAATGAGTTTCCAGGCATGTTGTGGTATCCACGGATGCCTCTGCCACGGGCTGGTGTGCCATGTGCAATGGTTTGATGGCTGATATGGGACCAGTTTGGCGACGCACAGTTAGATCTGGTTGCCTACCACGACTCCTCCCATCGCCGCTGGTACTATTCCCTGACCGAGGGGACCCTCGGCACGGATGCACTAGCACACAGCTGGCCGCAGAGCCTGCGCAAGTATGCGTTTCCCCCAGTGAGCCTTCTCGCACAGCTCCTGTGCAAGATCAGCGAGGACAAGGAGCAGGTTCTCATGGTCGCTGTTTCAAGGCAACGAAGTTCACTGCACACTTTAATTCAAACGACATAGACTTGTACATAGCAAAAAAAAAAAAAAAATGATATGTACATAACTAGGGCTGTGATGGTGGCAGTTTTTTACCACAGCGGTGGTCTAGGGCTGTGCTGGTTAACATGACAACTGCACCACCGTGGTGCAGTTAACGCCATTTTACATGAATATTATGACACGAGTAAAGCACAACACAAAATAAATAATAGGGTCGCAATTAAATGATACCTTGCAGCCATGGAAACATAACATTCATGCCAAACAAGATACTTTTTTTTATGTCTATAATAATATATAGAAAATAATAGATTCCATGTCCAGTAGAATAAAATGGAGTAAGCCTATTGTTAAATTTGTGGAAAATTGGGTGGCAAGTTCACAGAATGCAAAGCTTAAATTTGCAGCTTAAAGCTTAAAGCTTTCCTCTCAGGACACCTGTTGCACCAGCTGTGTGCAAGTTACAACTAGCCTAGTTTTGATGTAAATGGGCACTAAGTTACAACGTTGATGCATTCCTAAACAGTTTTGCGTTGCATCATTTAACTTAGTTGAAGCCTAACCCTATGTATAAACTAAATATTTACTGATCAGGAGTAACATTAACAGATATAATAGCAGGCAGGCTGAACGGTGTCACGCTCTTGTTTTACATGATAGAAAACATTTTAATTAACGTTATGTTAGTGGTTAACTTAAAATGAACAAAAACCAAACAGTGCGCCTGCGTCCATAGGTCCGTGTTGTGTTATGCAACATAAAAACATGCAATTTCTTATTTATTTATTTTTTGTTTAAGTATTTATTTATTGATCCTTAATTTAGTTTCAAATAGCCTTTCTTGGTGTTATTTATATATAAAAGCACTTGTTATTCAGGATTTAGTATATTATTTAAAAGGAACTTTTTATCATTATTTACATGAAGCAAAGTAGTTAAGAAAGAACAATAAACAAAAGTTCACAACAACTTACTACGATAAAATTATTTCCCATTGCTTTCTCCCCTGTTCTGACATCCTGGTGCACATAAGCTGTCCATCACGTTGAAATAGTAAGGTTTAAACAGTCTGGTTTTAAATTATGTTATAGATAACAATGCTACAGCCGCTCTGGCGCTCCCCTGATTGCCTGCCAAAATGGTGGAAGCTATAAAGTTAGGCTACCTGTTGGCTAACACCACCTAGGCTACAAGTAAAGTAGGCTTAGACGCCAGCAGCCATATCACCCTGTAGCCCAAGACTGATTTCCCACTGAAGCTAAGCAGGGCTGAGCCTGGCCAGTACCTGGATGGGAGACCAAATGGGAAAACCAAATGGTAGAGGTATTAGTGAGGCCAGCAGGGGGCACTCACCCTGTGGTCTGTGTGGGTCCTAACGCCCCAGTATAGTGATGGGGACACTATACTGTCAGTGAGCACTGTCCTTCGGATGAGACGTTAAACCGAGGTCCCGACTCTGTGGTCGTTAAAAATCCCAGGATGTCCTTCGATAAAGAGTAAGGGTGTAACCCCGGCATCCTGGCCAAATTTGCCCATTGGCCCCTGTCCATCATGGCCTCCTAATAATCCCCATATCCTGATTGGCTTCATCACTCAGTCTCCTCTCCACCAATCAGCTGGTGTGTGGTGAGCGTTCTGGCGCAAAATGGCTGCCGTCGCATCATCCAGGTGGATGCTGCACATTGGTGGTGGTTGAGGAGATTCCCCCCTTCTATATGTAAATATGAAAAGGAACTTGTCAGGGTTCTGCCCTGGCAGCTCTGTCTTTTTTGTCTTTGTTTAATGTCTCTATGTTTGTGTTGTGTCTTAGTGCATGGATCTGTCTCTGTGTTTGTCATGTGTTCCTCTTGTCCTGCCTCCTTGTTTGCTGTTACCACGCCTCCTTGTTTAGTCTGGTCTAGTCCTCGTTTCACTAATTGTGCTCACCTGTTCCTCATGTGCTCTGCTCCCTTTATATTGTGCTCCTTCCCTCTTGTCTTTGCTGGTTCGTTGCATTTGTGTGCGTTAGTTTGTCCGTGCAAGCTTCTAGCCCAGTGTCTAGTCAGTTCTAGATTTTGTATCTCCTGTTTTTCTAGCTTTGGAATTATTTTCAGTTTTTTGTTTGTTCCTGAGTTTTTTAGTCTAGTGAAGTTTCTGTCTTTATTTTGCTTGTTTTCTCCGGGTTTTATTTTGGTATTTTTCTCTAGCCTGATTGTTTAGTTTTCTTGGTTTTGATAGCTTACCTTTTTATTTTATTTTTCCTGTTTTCCACTTATTTTTAGTTCAGTCTTTTTATAGAGATTGGTTTTGATTTATTTTTCCCCGTTTTCTAGCTCCAGTTATTAAGTTTTTGTTTAATTTAGTCATCGTTTGTAGTGTGTCTGTTGTTTCTTGTTGTCTTGTCTAGAGTCTTGTCGTGTGTCCTGTGTTGTTTTCTGTCCTAAGTTTTTCCCTGGCCGCTGTCTCCACTGCCTGTCAGCCAAGACGGGAGCTGCTTCTATGAGAACATCAAGCCTCAGGTTCCTGCCTGGATTGGTCCACCATCGCCCTGCCTGGTGTTGCCTCCGAAGCTGTCGTCAAGTTCATTGGCTGCCTGGACTGGTCTCAGTGGTCATCCCCCCCCTGCTCGTCATCATGGTGTCTTTCCCCTGCCCTGGTGTTTGGACTGTCACTCATCCACTACCCCATTGTGTCTGTTGATCTGTCTTGTTAATAAATCGTCATTGTTGTTCACTCTGCATCTGGGTCCTCCACTTCCTGATCCCTGACAGAACTATAATAACCCTGATTGTTGTGTTTTCAGTGTTTCCGGCTGCAATAGTCATAGCTGTTGCTTCTTTAGGAGAATATAAAGCAGTGATTATAAACGAAACGCCTGGAAAAACCACACACATGTAAGTTCTTGTCACTAATGCATGGATTAATGAAGCTGAACAAGTCTACATTTTCTCTTCTCTTCTAATTGTAGGTGCTGGATTACAAATCCTTTAATTTACTACATAGTGAACATTGGCTACTACGCCTTTGTCTTTATCTTCACAACTGGAATATTCATCACGATGGTCACTAATATTGTCAAGAACAGTCCATACAAAAAGCAGCTCATGATAGTATTAAGTGTGTTCCTGCTCTTCGGCCTGACGTGGGCTGTGGCGTTCTTCAGTTATGGACCGATGGTCATTCCCTCATATTACATCTTCACTGTGTTGAACTCGTTTCAGGGTGAGAAACAATTAGGGATGCTCCGATCTGATATTCAGTATCGGTATCGACTTCGGTACAGTTATTTTTGCCTGTTCAGTTATTGGTCAGACAGGACTCAAATTGTTGTTACTGTTACGCTCCACAAAAAGGCATCATAAAAGCTTTCTTCCACTATATTCTAAGTCTTTCAAAGCCATTCAATGGTTTAATATGATGGACAGATGAACATTTTGACGTTACATTAAATATTTCTGGCTGTCATTCATTCTCCATTCAGCATTCAAACAGAATGCCACATTTGGTTACGGTAATCAGAACGGTAAAACTCTCCAAGATGATTCAATGTTCCCATTATAATACTTGACCGAGGTCTGTGGATTTGCATAAAAAAAGAGTTTATTGCAGTTTTAAAATGATGTGATTTTTTCTACACTGCATGTCTGTTAGATCACAACACTGGAGTAGAGATGACCATAAACTGGCATACAAAATAACATAAAATAAACTATTTGAAGTGCAACTGGATTTTTTTATTTATTTATTAATAATACAATATTATATTATTTTTACAATATTATTATTATTGTATAAAAATGTAAACCGGTACACCCCTAGAAACTATCTAAAGGGTCCTACATGAACAAAAAGAGTGTATTTTTTTAATCAAAACTATTAATTACATCAAAAATATATATTGATTACTGATAGTTATTACAATTCATTTGACCCCCAAAAAAATTTGTTATAGCTGAAAAAAAAAAAAATGCAAACAGATTTAATGATATTTGAAATGTATTTGAATTAGATCTCTTATTTTTTCAGGGTTTGTCCTCTTCCTGTATTACTACCACATACAAAAGTCCTAGAAGGCCATTTCTCCGATGATCCAGAAAGCTCTGAATCAACCACCATATTATAACCTGATTTTTTGCCTGTCTCGGATTACCCTTTTGCCTCTGTCCCTTGTTTTGTTTGCCTGATTGAACTGCCTACCTGTGTATGACCTTTTGCCTGTTTTATGGACTACGACTTTGGATTACACTTTAATAAATACTGCGTTTGGATCTTCAACCTTCTGTCTCAGAGTAATTCGTAACAGAAGACTTTGCCATGCACAGATCCAGCAGCCAAGTGAACGTCCGTCCACAAGGAAGTCCAGCCGCCCAAATAATGTGTCTCCGTCAGGGAGACAGATCGATCGAAGACTATGTGCAAGACTTTATTGAACTGGCACATCTCTCCACGATGGAAACGGTAGGTCTCATGATATTTTTTCGGGGAGGATTATCTGAACCACTCAGTTCAGTTCTTGGACTTTTGAATTTTATATTGACATGGCACTGCAACTGAGTGGTTCCGCATTCACAGTGGGTGTCATGGAGGAGGATCATGACATTTCCACTATATCTGCCACGCATGTGTCATGGGACAAGATGGCCCCTGAACCGGTGTCATGGGACAAGATGGCCGCTGAACCGGTGTCATGGGACAAGATGGCTGCCGAGCCGGTGTCCTCTGACAAGATGGCTGCCGAGCCGGTGTCCTCTGACAAGATGGCTGCCGAGCCGGTGTCCTCTGACAAGATGGCCGCTGAGCCAGTGTCCTCTGACAAAATGACAGCCGAAGCTGTGTCTTTAGACAAGATGGACACCACTCAAGAACCTTCAGCCATCATGGACATAAATGCAGAGTTCCGGGTTGTCATAAATGGCACACATGAAACCAGTAAGGTGGTCCCAATGCAAGTGAGACTGGCATCCAGCCTGGAGGACTCACCACTGATGTCAGTGCGTGCAAGTGGCATCCCTAGATCAGCACCATCCAACACACAGGCCTCTGCGCTCTCAGACCTTCCAGAGCCTGGTGTCGTCTCAGCGGACCTTCCAGAGCCTGGTGTCTTCTCAGCGGACCTTCCAGAGCCTGGTGTCTTCTCAGCGGACCTTCCAGAGTCTGGTGTTTTCTCAGCGGACCTTCCAGAGCCTGGTGTCGTCTCAGCGGACCTTCCAGAGCCTGGTGTCGTCTCAGCGGACCTTCCAGAGCCTGGTGTCTTCTCAGCACCTTCAAGAGCCTGGTGTCGTCTCAGCGGACCTTCAAGAGCCTGGTGTCGTCTCAGCGGACCTTCAAGAGCCTGGTGTCGTCTCAGCGGACCTTCCAGAGCCTGGTGTCGTCTCAGCGGACCTTCCAGAGCCTGATGTTAGATTTATTAGGTGTTATAATCATTTTGCTGTCCTGTATGTTTTAACATATGGATACTGTAGAGACACAAGTATACTGAAGCTGTTTAAGAAAACTAATTTGCCTCTTCAGGATTAAACTAATCACACACGTGTGGATGCAGATATTTGCATGATCATATAATACAGCTCATCAAATTTCACACCCACTACTGTGGAACTTATTAGGTTACTGATAATGCAATACATGCAAACACTGTGTCAGAATCAGCAAATGACTTCTGCATTATTTAACATGTTATAACTCTTAGAGTCTCTTGTGTGATTATAATGAAGCTAAAAAAAATGATAAATCATCATGGACTTTAGTGGTTTTCAAAAACATTTATTCAAATAATTTAAATAGGTGTAAATATGATAATTATCTTTCATCAAGTGAAAAAATATCACAGCAAGTGCCATTTATTGAAAGGAAAGAAACTTTCTAAATAAATACAAAACAACACATTTACTTAACAAATTCACAGTAAAATCTAAGCAAACCAAAATAGGCCTAATTTAACACTAAATAACAGTTACAGTACTAATAACAGCAAAGTAGTCTGTATTCTTGGTATGCTGCAAACAGCTTCAAGTTTGAGCAATTAATTTGAAGAAATATGACCATATTTTCTGGCTAAAGAAATTCTGGCTATTGTCTATTTTATAATGCATTGCCTTATTGCTTCCATGCCATCATGCTTCTCACGTGACACACAGTGCTCTATGACAGATGTATCGCTTTTATTTAGTTTTTTTTCTTTTATTAAAAATATTCACAAACTTGTTAACTATGTTAATGTATGTCTGATATTCTGATTTTCAAATGTATGTAAGTGAATGTGTTGTTATTTTAAACCCTCATGCTAGTTGAGCTATAGAGCGTGATGTTAGTTTGTGCCTCAGACAATCGGATCTGTTGAATTTAAATCATGTAAATTCACCCATTTTTCACGGAATACATGAAAGAAAGTGACCGCTGAACTGGGAGAAGAATAGAGTAAACTATACAGTTAACTATATAATGATGTAAATAAGACACATAGTCAAATTATAACTGAAAGGATTGTTATTGCTGCTTACATAGACATCAGTGTGTTTTTTGCTAGTTTGTATGTGCATTTAAATATCTGAAACCTAAAATAAACCTGATGTGGTTGAAAACCATGAATAGTCGTGATATGTATCGAGTGCTGAGCACGTTTGAATTTAAGTGGCACCGAAATGAGGCACAGAAATGTGTTCTGATTCGGTACGGTTACAAAACGGTATATAGCTACGGGTGCCATATTAATACCGGGTGTTGGTACCCAACCTTTTTATGAACATAATATTATGACCCTAAAAAGGGCCAACTTTACTGAAATCACTCAAAATAAATAGTAAATATCTGTGATTACTGAAGCCGTCTGTTATTGTGGGAGGATTGAATTATGCTAAATAGGGATGCAACAACTAGTCCATAAAATTGATAATGAAAAGCATCGACAACGATTCTCAATTGATTAGTCGGCTATGCTCTCTGTACGCAAAGCTTCCACCAGTCGCACCAAATTACAGGACTGACTAACGCATTTCTATGGACAGAATGTGCATCAGAGTAGAAACAGAGTGAGCTGATGATCCAAGTGCCCAAAACTTTGATTGTTTATTTTAAGCTTAAAACAAATTCATTAGTGTTTAACACACCCTGTAATGCACTTTAACAGATGTCTGTGCGACTGCATCCTCTGTGTAAAACGTTCCTTTTACAGGTTATATCCACTGATATATATAGAGAAAAGTAGTTATATCCTCATCTGTAAATAGGGCTGGGACGGTATGGATTTTTTCTTACCGCAGTTGAAAAGCAAGAAATTCCCGTTCTGGTAAACTGCTTTTAAACCCGTGATCCCACACCCCTGTTGCGTGTCTTGTTGTGAGTGCAACACACACTAATCTTCTTCTATAGCTTGCTCTGTAAATGCTCTGTAATGGCTCTGTAATGCATATATGCTATTTTAAATCCTGTAGTCTATGCCAGATATAGCGCGCATGATTATTTTCCGTCAGTGAAACAACACACTACATCCTGTAAAACATTTAAATGATTATAAGTAAATAATGGTAATCTTAAGAATATAAGAAAATTAAATATGTTTAAAAAAGATTTGTTTACTTTCCCCGTGAAGATGCATCATATGTCGCTGTGCACTTTGTGATGAATGTGGGACATGAGCTAAATAGACTAGACACATTCTCGAATATCTTCGTCTTCCTGTTTTCTCCTGATGTTGCAAAGCGCTTGTTGTACCAAAAACACTTGTTGTAAAACGTCTAAAGAGTGAATTTCATCTTCCACAGGGTCAAGACATTTAGCCTATGTTTGATTATGCACTGCTAGAGAAAACAAAAGTAAAATCACAGGGTGTGAACTGTGCTATTCAAATAAACTTGACACGCCTCAAGTCTAATAACAAGCACAAACAGTGTTAAATAAAATTTTGTCCTACAGTGTTTTTCTACTTTACCACAGTAAAAGATGTGAATGAGTATTATAAACTAAACGAAAGGAAGAAACTTTTCTAATTCCCTGCAAAAATGAGTGCACGCAAGATTTGGGAAAAGAAAAGAGATGTCCCGTGGGATAAAATGGACTAACGTCAGGCATATTGTTAAAATTCACGGAAATCAGAATTTTGGATGACTAGATTGCAAATCAGAATTAAAAAGCTGTCAAATCTTAAATTAGGCTCAGCCTTCCTCTCTCATTCGGCATGAATCTATTGCCTATGTTTTGATGGCTACGATGTAACATCTGCAAATTTATTTCCCTTGTGAACAAAGCTTTGTGCTTCACTCCTGTGCTAATAATCACCTAAAACAGCATTCACATACAAATCACTGGGTCAATAACAAAATTATATTTAAGTAGAAAATTATATGTAAGGAGATATATTAAAATAAAAAGTACAACTCCTCTTAAGTAGAAGCAAGCTACTTTTTTTCCCCTCACGTGCAACCTAGTGCGGATGAGTCCTTGGGCTAGTAAAATAATTATAGTTTTCAAGTAGAAAATAGTATTTATGTAGCCTATAGTAAATTATATATTTTTATACAAATAAAAAAATGACGATGTCATCGTCCATCATGATAAAGTGAACATGCTACTTCTTCTAGCAAAAAATATGAAGGCTGGAATGTTAACCTTATTTTTTTTTCTCGGTGAAGGTGGTGACATTCTCAGACCCGCCGCGGGTAGGCATAACGTGACCGCGGTATTACGGTAAAACGGTAACCGCCCCAGCCCTATCTGTAAATGCCACTAATTGATGGGAGTATTTCCATTTTTCATTAAAGCTTGTCCTGTGTTAAACTTCAAACTTCATTGAATGAGCGCCAGTGTGGCGGGCTCGCGCATGAGCATCAAACAGACAGTCGGGAGGGAGACATTAATATTCAGCATAAAAACATTAATTTAGATGAAATATTTGATATAGGCGCTAAATTTAGTTATAAACAACATTAAAAATTTAAATATTTTAGAGTAGTGACTGTAAAGGGATAAAAGAGTGTAATTGAATATAAATGTAAGATGTTTCTACAGGATAAAGAAATTGCAGTAACAATGTGTCTGTGTATGTGTGCGCGTGTGTGTGTGTGTGTGTGTGTGTGTGTGTGTGTGTGTGTGTGTGTGTGTGTGTGTGTGTGTGTGTGTGTACACAGAAAACAGTCCTCTTATCTGCTAAGACTGAGTTTGTGTTTTTTTTTTGTAGGGATTTAAACTCCTTTTGCTTAGTAACATTTGTTTTTGCACATAATGTATAGCACAAACATACCCTTACGAAAATTAATCATGGTTCTTTTGGGTAGTAAAACTTGTTATTGGTTTATTGATTACCATTTGTATAACCAAACAAATATCATATAGTTAAACTATGGATTTGAAGCAAAACGGTGGATAATATGTGGTTACCATTGAATGACTACAATAACCCTGTTATTTATTTATTTGTTTGTTCATTGTAAAACCATGGTTAATTGTTGTAATGGTAGATATATTCACAATGTGTGTTTTTATAGCACTCAGCTGTTTGTTTGAAGAACAGCATTGGGCAGGATGGGGATGTGGTGAGGTAGGTGAGCGAGAGACATGGGAGGAGCGAGCGACACCGGTGCGTGATTGAGAATAAGCGTCACCTCGAGTCCTCTCATGAGGGAGCTCGGAGGCATATAAGCACAAGCGACACCAGTGAAGGACGAGAGAGGATCAGGCCTGGATATTGTGTTATGGTATTGTTTATGTTTTATTATGCGTGTGCGGTCAGTCGTCCGCTTTCACTTTTAGAGAACAAATTTACATCTTCAGAATGAAACTAGTCACACGCACGTGGCTGCAGATATTTGCATGCTCATGTAATATAATGGCTCCTCAAGTTTTATGCCCACTGATGTGGACTATATTTGCACATCTCCATTGTTCAATGTGTTGTATAATAATAATAACAATAACAATAATTTGTTACATTTATATAGCCATTTTCTTTACATGGAAGGGGCGAATCTCCCCAACCACCACCAATGTGCAGCATCCACCTGGATATGAAGGCAGCCACATTGTGCCAGAACACCCACTACACACCAGCTTATGGTGGAGAGGAGACAGATTGATTAAGACAATCAGTGTATGGGAATGATTAGGAGGCCATGATGGACAGGGACCAATGGTTAAATTTGGCCAGGATGCCAGGGTTACATAGCCTGACAAGCCAGACCCTCATCAATTACATTTTGCAGAGAATCTTTGGACAATCTGGAGTCTAAGATAAAAGAGATGGAAAACAGCAATATAAGCAACGCGCGGATTGTCATGGAGGATGTTACTGGTCTTCTTCACATACAAGACGAGAACACAGAAAGCAGAGACACATGTTACTCTTCAGATCCAGACAGGATAGACGTAAGACTTGAGTGACATTTAAACATGATATGATTCCTCATTTATTACATTTTTTTCCCCACAGGTTACTGATTGTCAAAGTGGCCTGAACACAGACATTCCCTGGTCTGTAAAGATTCCCAGCGAGGCCTTTAATAAATCACGACTAGAAAACAACGGCAGTGCGTTACTCGGAATTCTACGATTCAGAAACATGGGAAAGGTACTCCTAATTAAAAAATAAATGCTTGAACATTTGAATTAAATAAGTTTAGCCCAAACATTTCCCCCAAGTTCACCCAAAACATTCACTAATCTCTTTTCCATCACGACACAAATCTCTTGACTTCAGAACAGCTGAATATTAGTACACTGTAATATTCACTACTGTTATGATGCTTCTTATGGTGTTTTTAAATACTTTTGCAACTATGAATTGTTGTTTGTAAATATGTCATTAAAAAAATCTACTTTTATATTCCAGTGAAGATATAACTCCATAATAAATACTATTTAGGGAAATTTCTTTGAACAAATGTCTCGATCTATTGTATTCACACACATTTATATTTAATTTGCTCTATTTCTTATTTAGGATCAAACAAAAAATTAGGTATAAAATTAGGTATATGGAATAACGATGAAGGCCAATATCTCCAATCTTACCAACAATATAGAAATGTTCTTTACAAAGAAAAGCCTGGTAAGGAAGGTTTTGTTGTGAAACTTTTTTTAAATATAATGACCAGACACTGAAAGCAAAATAAAATGTTCTTACAGGTCGTTAATGTTTCCTGCAGATCTTGGGGAGGCAAAGGAAAATGTATTTATGACTATATTGATCAGTTCCCATCACCAAACCCAATTTATTAATTTAATTAATTTAATTCATCCCACTTTTTTTAAAGGAAATCTTTCATGGATGCCGTCTGGCTGTGAGACAGAAATAATCAACAACACCATAAAGTGCCGTGTTCACATCTGACGTTTTTTGCAGTGCTGATGGTGAGCAGCTTCTCAGAGTTTCAGAGTTAAAGACCCCATGAATTCATGAGTCTATTGGTTCACTTCTATATTCTAATAAACTTGACTAAGATGACTAAAGAAACAAATTCACAAAAAAGATTCGTCTCTCACAGCGTAACATGCTCTAAACTCTTAAGCATGCAAAATAATATAAGTGGATTTTTTTTAATAGCGTCTTCGAAGTATTATATAATTGTGGCACTTGTAATCACGATTAGAAATATGATTAATTGTGCAGCCCTACCACACACATACTCTGGCTGTGACCAACTTTTACTAAATAATAGAGAGAAGTGTTAAAGGCTGATTTCATTCATAGACATTCATAAATGATTATCAAGTGATATGCTAACATTTTATTAATGTTTTGTTAATTCCGTTACAAGTCATTTACAAGTGATTAGTAAATGATTAACTAATGATTTATGAAACATGACTATGCATTTCATAAATGTTACTAAATAAGTTAATAGATAATGATAAACTAATAATTTACAAATCATGATTATACATTCATAAATGATTAAGTATAATATGCTAACAATTTGCAAATCTGTGGTGTTATCTTTAAAAAATAGCATATCATAAAATAATCAAACAGATCCTTAGTAAATGGTTAAGTTACTAGTTAATATATTATTAATCACTGAAATGTCAGTGTACCATTATATCAATAAACAATTGTTAATCATGAACAAATGATGATCGAACCATTAGTAGATAATGAATATATAATTTATTGATGCATCATTACATTTCTAAGCTGGTCTGTTAAAACCCACAAAATGCATCTATGCTAAAGCTATTTTTTTTATTTTTTTTTAAATGATAAATTACTAGTTGTCAAATTAATAAACATTTAAGAATGACTTAAAGTCAGGGGATTATAGTGCGTTAAGATAAATCATTTTACTCATTTTACAAATTATTTGTAGATCTTTCTTACCTGTTACAAATGATCTGTACATTAAATACAAGGCATTTACAATCCTTTCTGCGTCCCCTAATCTAAAGTGTAGACTATTCATCACTTTGAAATGTTTTACACATCATTTGTAGATATTTCTTACCCGTTACAAATGATCGGTATGTGTATACAAGGCATTTACAACCCTTTCTGCGTCCCCTAATCTAACCTGTTGCAAATGCATCCCTTGATTGCTACAACAAATGTATGAAAATTAAATTCTGCTTTTCCTCACCTGTTGCAATAGAAATGTGTAACTAGAGCCCCTTTCACACTGCACGTCGGACCCGCAATATTCCCGGAACATTGCGGGGTCACCTTCTGTGTGAAAGCAACCACGTCCTGGGATTGATTACCGAATTCGACCCGGGTCGGGGACCTAGTAATATTGCGGTATTCGACCCGGGACGAGCACTGTGTGAACAAAAGCCGTAACATATGCCGCAACGTGTACGTAGTTATCGTGCGACTCCTAGAGCTTGTTTTTTCAATAACACAACCCTGCAGTGCCAGAAGAGCTCGTCTGTGTTTTAAACGCAGAGAGTGTTCGTATACAAAAGAAACTAAAATTAAACAAGCAGAAATGAGCGAAAACTGGACACAAGTCGAGACCACGGAGCTCCTTACTATCCGCGCTGAAGCTGAGATCGCTCGCCATTACACGTCACATCAGGATGTCACGTGTCAACTCGACCCGGGACAGTTAAGCGTTGTGTGTGAAAGCGCACATATTACGGTATTTCGCTGGCTGTGTGAATGGACCAAATCTAGCGGCCCGGGAACAAATGCCGGGTCGCATTATCCGTGTATTTGCCGGAATCGCAGTGTGAAAGGGGCTTAGGTAATTCATCTTTTTAAAAAAGGCAGATCAATTATAACAGGCAGATATGACTGCAGGAACAATTTTTTCAAAAAGTACAAATATTCCAAGTGTCCCGAAGCGGTCCCCAAATGATTGGTTTGTGTGAAATAAATCCCCAAAAGCGTCCAGCAGCGTCGAGTCCATCCGCCAAACAAAAATAAACCCATTTCAAAATTTGTCGCCAGAAGTAACGTCACTTCAGCTTTGACAGCATTGGGTGTCGTGTGTTTCGTGACCAATTGTGTCATTACGTCAGCTTTGATTGTAAAATGCCATTGGCTCTAGTGTGTCATGCTAAAGAGTCATGTGTATCATTTGAATGAGAAATATGCGTTTATAAATGGATCATAATTTTAATGATTAAAACATTAAAATCAACTCTGTTCTTTACAGGGATAATGACTTCAGAAAACATGGAATGCAACATGAGCTAATACTTTTATATTGTTTTTGGTCAGTTTTTGCAATAAATACCTGTGACTGTACTTTTATTTGCTTATTACGTGTTTTATATTGGTAGGCTTAGGGTAGGAGGGGGGTTAGTTGCTCCAAAATATAAAAGTAGCCTATAAATATTTATAAAATCATGTCTACTTTTATAAATGCAAAGAGTTAAATGCGTCTTGATCTGACGCATTGGGATATGCGTCAACAAATGATATAGCCAACTCATCATTTACTAATGGTTTGATCATCATTTGTTCAAGATTAACAATTTATTGAGATAATGGTACACTGACATTTTAGTGATTAATAATATATTAACTAGTAACTTAACCATTTACTAAGGATCTGTTTGATTACTTTATGATATGCTATTTTTTTAAAGATAACTATTTTTTAAAGACAGATTTGTAAATTGTTAGCATATTACTTAATAATTTAAGAATGTATAGTCATGATTTGTAAATTATTAGTTTATCATTATCTAGTAACTAATCAATTGTAAATTACCTATAAATGAATCTATAAAACATACATTAAATAATTAACATATCACTCATTAGTCATTTATGAAACTATAGTCATGTTTCATAAATGATTAGTTAATTATTTACTAATCACTTGTAAATGACTTGTAACGGAATTTACAAAACATACATAAAATGTTAGCATATCACTTGATAATCTTTTATGAATGTTTTGTAAATGATTAGTTCATCATTAACTAACAACTTATAAACGACTTACAACTGAACGTTATTATAAAGTGTTACCAAAAATTGTCTTATAACCACTAATAAATGTTCTTATTTTATTGGAATTGCTTCTACAAATATTAAATATAATTGTATATTTACATTGTTCTTTGTGAACAAATGTGACTTGACCTGCTTGTCCTGAATGTAAATAAACTGACAGTTACAGCCAAATCCCGAATATTCATGATTTTCCTACATGCAAATGAACCGTATATTAGTTTCAATATCTCTGAGCTGTTGATCTTAACCATACGGCTTCATATGTGAACGGACTTTCATCTTAAGAATGTAAGAAAATGCTTTAAGATTTATTACCAATATCTGATGAAAAGGAAATTCATCTCTTGTGTCTTTATCAGGATGTCTTTGGAAATGATGTCTCGGCAAAAGCAGAATTTGCTGTGGCTGATGATCGTCTGTTGTGCTTCAGGGCAGATAAGTATGTCGCTTTAAATTATAAATTACATTTATCATCTTGTCAAAGTCTATAATGCCAATGAATGGGTTTGACTAAATGAAAAACAAATACAAATTTTGAAAAGGTAAATAAATAAAAATAAATAAAATCACATTCTATGATTCTGATAAAAACAACATTATGAGTTTAAATGTGTGCATCTAAATTCTGACATCGAAAATAGAGTTTCAGTTTAGTTTTCATGGACTAGTGGAGTTCATGTCTGATTCCTAGTATTTTCTTATTCGTTGTCATCAGGACTTGACATTCACTTTTTTGCTCAACATCCACTGTTGCTTGTGGTTTTTCAAAGTTACTAGCAACTCTGCATTTTCACTGGCCACAATCTTGCTGTTTGGACATTACATTGTATATGATTAAAGTTGACTTTGACATGCTTAAATTATTTTTAGTCATTTTACTTGATTTAGAATATTTAAAACCCTTTCAAACGTTCAAATGCAGAGTGACCACCCAAATCAAGACTACATTGTGTTTCAGCTCAGCTGGTGTGTGCAGGTGGGCAAGGGCTGGGCAATATGAGCACACGCTAATATGAGATTTTATATGACGAGTTATTGTTGTCAGGCTACATCAAAGAACAAAGCAAATTAGCAAATTACAAAAACATAGTTCAATAATAGTACATTTTAAAAAAAAAAGAGACAACAGGTTTATGTAATATGTATACATTTATTTAAAGGGCGGTGAAATGCTGTTTCATGCATACTGAGCTTTTTACACTGTTAAAGACTTGGATTCCCATCCTAAACATGGACAAAGTTTAAAAAAAACTAAGTTGGATGTTTGATGGAGTATTTGTGTGTCAAAAATGCTTATTCCGGTTTCCCACAAGTTTTGGAAAGTTTATTTCGAGTATGGGTCTGTGACGTAAATGGGGCGAAAGAGCAGAGCAAGAGAGCAAATGCATGCCCCATAAGCGCTTCGCTCACTGCTGTCACAGAACTTCATGAAATCAACAATGTTACCAAAGAAGTGTGTTTTTGACGGAGCGGTCCCAGCGATAAAGGTTCACGTTGTGCTTTGGAAGCAGCCGGTGAGTTAAACTGCTTCAAATGTCTGTGTTGTTGGCTATCGTCACGTAAGTAAACATCAGTAAACAACACGATCATATATAGTTAATTTATCAATGGAGCGTGCAATGTATGGTGTGTGTTTAAATACATTTGTTTAGCTGACCAATATAGGTGTCAATTTGTTTATTGAACCACCCCAAACATAAACCTAGTTTACACAATGCGTGCTTCTTCATTCAAATGCGCTACTCCATTGTATAACGTTACACTAGTCTGTAATGCAAAACTGTTTTGCTTGCTACTGCTAAGGTTTATTCACATTCAATAGTGCATAAACCAAATCATGTCCTCATAAACTGCGAGTAAACACACACAAATGTTGAAAATCCACTAAATACAGTACATACCACAGAGATGGACGTCCTGCTGTATCATATCTGTATTAGTTGAATCTAAATGATAGCCATGGTTTATTAGGGTAACGTTTTCTTTTCCACCCTTGAGGATGTCACAGCTTTCAGACGCTTTCATGCAATAGTTGCGCGCTCATGACTCTTTAGCTCGGCCCACACGATACGCCTCCATCCGCTCGTTTTTTTTTTTACGGAAAGACTCAGTACAGCCTATCTTTCGTTTATAAATATAATACAACTAAAGACTTTTCGGAGATATGAAGGATGCAATACTACTCTATAGGTACTCAAGACTGACATGATATTGACTGTAATGTGAAAAGTGTTTCACCCCGCCTTTAACATTTGTAGTTGTTTGATTAACATTAAGGTATTTAATTGGGCTGCTGGATGCACGGATGTAATATTCTGACACATATCCAGTGATCACCCACCGGTTTACGTACATTTAAGCCATAACCGACTGTGTTAATGCAAAATAATCCACACAATGGACATATTGGCATCTGTGTGCGAGTGTATTAGACTATTCAGGTGCAAGAAGAACTGATCGCTCGTGCGACAGAGTGAGAGTGCGCACACGAGAGAGTTAATCGATAACGAATTATAAATGAATTGTATTTTTGTGATACGGCGGTCTTGGCATTTCATCTGCCTGTAGACGGAAATTATATACAACCCGCCAAAGTGTCTAGTCTACTCACAGCTGAAATCTACCCCATTTGGTGGACTGGCGGGTTTTAATGTCAATCTCTGGTTGTCAGAGTGAATTATTATTCATAGTTTAGTCTTAATGTTCCTGTGTATTTATAGTACCCAGTCTGTGTACTACTTTGCCTTGCATTGTTTGTATATCACGCACTCCGTTACGTTTATCCTGTTTTTATCCTTGCTTGTTTCCTGGTTTTGATTTGTTTATTAAAGAATACGACTGCATTTATACAGTCTTGTTCAAAATAATAGCAGTACAATGTGACTAACCAGAATAATCAAGGTTTTTAGTATATTTTTTATTGCTACGTGGCAAACAAGTTACCAGTAGGTTCAGTAGATTGTCAGAAAACAAACAAGACCCAGCATTCATGATATGCACGCTCTTAAGGCTGTGCAATTGGGCAATTAGTTGAAAGGGGTGTGTTCAAAAAAATAGCAGTGGTCTACCTTTGACTGTACAAACTCAAAACTATTTTGCACAAACTTTTTTTTCTTTCTGGGATTTAGCAATCCTGTGAATCACTAAACTAATATTTAGTTGTATGACCACAGTTTTTTAAAACTGCTTGACATCTGTGTGGCATGGAGTCAACCAACTTGTGGCACCTCTCAGCTGTTATTCCACTCCATGATTCTTTAACAACATTCCACAATTCATTCACATTTCTTGGTTTTGCTTCAGAAACAGCATTTTTGATATCACCCCACAAGTTCTCAATTGGATTAAGGTCTGGAGATTGGGCTGGCCACTCCATAACATTAATTTTGTTGGTTTGGAACCAAGACTTTGCCCGTTTACTAGTGTGTTTTGGGTCATTGTCTTGTTGAAACATCCATTTCAAGGGCATGTCCTCTTCAGCATAGGGCAACATGACTCTTCAAGTATTTTAACATATGCAAACTGATCCATGATCCCTGGTATGCGATAAATAGGCCCAACACCATAGTAGGAGAAACATGCCCATATCATGATGCTTGCACCTCCATGCTTCACTGTCTTCACTGTGTACTGTGGCTTGAATTCAGAGTTTGGGGGTCGTCTCACAAACTGCCTGTGGCCCTTGAACCCAAAAAGAACAATTTTACTCTCATCAGTCCACAAAATGTTCCTCCATTTCTCTTTAGGCCAGTTGATGTGTTCTTTGGCAAATTGTAACCTCTTCTGCACATGCCATTTTTTTTAACAGAGGGACTTTGCGGGGGATTCTTGAAAATAGATTAGCTTCACACAGACGTCTTCTAACTGTCACAGTACTTACAGGTAACTCCAGACTGTCTTTGATCATCCTGGAGGTGATCATTGGCTGAGCCTTTGCCATTCTGGTTATTCTTCTATCCATTTTGATGGTTGTCTTCCGTTTTCTTCCACGTCTCTCTGGTTTTGCTCTCCATTTTAAGGCATTGGAGATCATTTTAGCTGAACAGCCTATCATTTTTTGCACCTCTTTATAGGTTTTCCCCTCTCTAATCAACTTTTTAATCAAAGTACGCTGTTCTTCTGAACAATGTCTTGAACGACCCATTTTCCTCAGCTTTCAAATGCATGTTCAACAAGTGTTGGCTTCATCCTTAAATAGGGGCCACCTGATTCACACCTGTTTCTTCACAAAATTGATGACCTCAGTGATTGAATGCCACACTGCAATTTTTTTGAACACACCCCTTTCAACTAATTCAACTAATTGCCCAATTGCACAGCCTTAAGAGCGTGCATATCATGAATGCTGGGTCTTGTTTGTTTTCTGACAATCTACTGAACCTACTGGTAACTTGTTTGCCACGTAGCAATAAAAAAATATACGAAAAACTTTGATTATTCTGGTTAGTCACATTGTACTGCTATTATTTTGAACAATACTGTATACAATTGCTTTGCTCATCTTCCTCACCTGACCTAAATGTTATAATAATAACATAATAGCTTTTTAATGTTGTCTTTCTTTGTTCAGGCTGCTCAAAAAGAATGGTAGTTGGTGACAGTTTGACAGGTGCATGTTTCTGGAACTCGAGTAAAACAGGTAGATGTGAAATATACACTGCTAACGTGACTGTAGAAATACTGCACATTTATTAGCTGAATGTTCCTGTGACAACTGACAGGTCAAGTTCCAAACTCATATTGATTTCTTTTTTTATTTCAGATTTTAAACTGAGTTGTTCATTAGCTTGTTTTACAGAAATAAAGGATGTAGAATGCACAATGAATGTCAAAATAAACACATCTTGTCTAGGTGAAAAACATGTACATTTTATTTGTTTTATATTTTATTTTATATTAACTGTTCTTAAAACTCTTTAGAATGTATTTTGTTTCAACAATTATGAAAATGTTCTTTCCGGCTTTCAGGACACTGTGTAACAGACAGTTTCAACATAACAAATAATGGAGGAAATTATGAAGTAAAAATGAATAAGACAGCTGAAGACATAGAGCTGTGGTTTTTGCCAAATGAATTCAATTGTGAGCCATTAAAAAACGCAAATGCAGGTGTGTATTGTCCTAAATGGAATGAAAATGTTAGTGTTTATGATTGATCACTGCTGTCAATGATGATGATTTTACCACTGTTGGTTAATCAATGCAAAGCAACAGCAGATCCTTACACACCTAAAGCCCTATTCGGACGGTAATTGTTTCTCATGTGGACGTCCGGAAAAATAAATTTGCATGCCACCTCAGTGATAAAACTCGTGCATTCAGATGGTGATTTATTCACAGTGGAGGTGGGAGTTTAATGATCCTGCACCTGGGAACACTGCTCACATGCTCAGTCGAATGATTGTCTGCTGTAAAAATGTCATATGCTTGGAATAATAAGAATAAAATCATATTTAATAATAGCAAATTATTTAAAATCTCCTGTTTAAAGAAAAGGAACATGTAATTTAAAAAATGTGGAAATGAGCGGAAATAACTTATTACAATTCTGCAAATTTAACCTGTAACATGAATTACTGCCATAATACTTTCCAGCATTTCAGTAATAAAATTGTAGCCTATAGATCTTTAAAATGCATCCTAATTATAGCGAAGCGCAATGATATGGTGTGCCGCTGTGGTAAAAAAAAATATAAACAGTTCATTTTGAATCAAAATCTTCTTGAAAACTCAGATGTGGATTCGGACGGCAATTAAATCACCATACGACCTTGGTGTGTGTCAAAAAACAGGTGGTAATTTGGTGGGGCATTTTTACACGGGTGTTGGGAGAACAACACTGACATTCTGCATTCAGACGGTAATAAAATCACAGACTAGCCCCAGTAAATGATGAAAATATCTTACGACCCCACGAGAAACAATTACCTTCCGAATAGGGCTTAAGACAAACTGTTCGAATGGAGTCTGTAAATTAATTGTCTTCTAAGCACTGGCATGTGTTTGAGTTTGGAAGTGCAGATTTTGGTAAACCACAGACTATTTTAGACAAGCAATATTTAGTGAGTGTTGTAATAATTCTCTTATAATTATCTTCCCTTAAGGTGAAGTATTAAACAAGATTGTGACTTGCAATTGTTACACCACCCTATTCTGCACCTCTGTCTGCAATTTAAATGGAAACTCATCCTCAGGTGAGATGATGTCCACATGTTCAGTGTTTTTTAATGTGAGTCTATCTCTTCAAATAGGCCAAGGCTCTGGTTATTTACAGGATAGGTGTAACTGGCCATTATGGGAATGAGTCTGTGCTGATCTTTATCTAATGTGTATTATTTAATAATATAACTTTTCCTATTTTATATTTTCCTTTCAGTAAGTTATGTTTTATTTACATAGTTTAGCAGAAATAAGCTATATAATAATAAGTCAAATACACAGACTGCTATCAAAAGCAGTTGTCCCAACACTTATCCTGCCTGCCATTTGTCAGACAAACAGGAGTCACACAAACAAAGGGAAAATTATTTTAAAAATGCTTTTAAAGCATCACAATATTTCACTCTTCAGGAAGTCAAACAGCCAATAATTAAACAGACTTTGGACACTAATAGCTTTTTTTATTGCTTGTAAAGTTGGGAACTCCAAATTGTAGAATCTGATAAAAGTGGGCGGAGAGGCCCAGCCTGCCGCCGCACAAATATATTCCATGGAAGTGCCACATGACCAAGCCCAAGACGAGGCCATGCCTCTAGTGGAGTGGGCTTTAATGCCTGTAGGACAGGTTAGGTTCTAGACCTATATGCTATTGGGATTGCATCCACTATCCAGTGTGAGAGTCTGTTTCATGACAGCACAAACTTTAGTGCGACCACCGAAGCATCCCCTGGGGGAATGGGTCCTCTGGATAGCATATCCGGACCCTGATTCAGAATACCTGGCACGTGAGCCGCCCTTAGGGAGCTCAGATTGTACTCTGCCCATAAAAGGAGATGCTTAGCCATGCAGTGAAGGGAGCCGATTTTATGTTCGTTACCAAGACGTGGTGGTTCTTATGACGTAAGCCGCTCGTTGAGTCTTGAGTCTATGACAGTGACTGTACTGATAAGCCTGCCCCTCGAAGGCAAATCTCAAGAATCACCTATAGTGGGGGGGCTATCGTAACGTGAAAGTATGCGTTTTTCAGATCTATTGTGAAAACCCAATCCCCGGGGCAAATGTGCGCGAGGATTTGTTTCACCGTCCAACCTTCCAACCATCTTGAAACGAGCGTGTCATAAGTGCTTTGTTCAGATGTCTGGCCTGAGACTGCCATCTATTTTCGGGACGAGGAATTAGCGACGGTAAAAACCTGACTCGCTAGCATCGGGTGCACTGTTTCCACCGCTCTCACCTTTAACAGTTTTAACACCTCAGCAAGAAGCACGTGACTGACACTGCTTCTTACTGAGGGCTCAACCACGGCTTGAATAGCGGGGGTCTGCAAGCAAAACTGTAGCGAGAACCTTGTTTTATATGTTCAACACCCAATATTATATACCAGGAATGGCCTGCCAGGCCTGGGCTCGTGAAGCCAGGGGTTGAATTAGATTCAGGGGCGGGCCGTTTAGCGCGACGGAACGAGAGAAGAGGAAGAGTGAGGAAAAACTCCATCTGTCCTCGGCGCCTCCTCAGCACGGCGGTATAGTGACGAGAGCTTTGGCTCGAGTGCGCCTATTCACTCTAGTATCCTCTGTCCTCGGCGGTAGCGTGAAGGAACGAGAGTAGAGGGAGAGTGAGAAGAGCTCCGTCTTTCCGCGGCGCTTATACGGCGCGGCGGAACGAGAGAGTCCTCTCATAGAACAAGCCTGTAAGCTCTAGAAGTGGCGTTGCAGCGGCAACACACACAGACACACACTCAACATAGACACACAGAATAAAGGATATTTAACGCCGGATGGCAAAGCTGCAACGCAGGTGGCTGAAGGCAGAGACCCGGAGGGAACCGGCGTCCTCAGGGCTGCAGGAATGTTCCGCTGGTTGCTTTTCGACGGCGGTTTCCTTGATTCCGGAGGTCAGCGACGGTGTCGCTGAAGGAGATAAAATCTGACACCTATGGTGAATCAAGGTCTTATATAGCCTCCTGTATGCTAATAAAAGCCCCCTTTTTCGGTGGTCTCTCTGGAGCACCCCCATTGGTTCGCTCCTCTCAGCTGCCTCACCATAGGTTTCTGAAGTTGCCGCGGCCCGGCCAATCAGAGCGCTCCTCGCGCCGGGCTATGGCCGTGCAGCTGCACTGTGCTTTACATAGATACCTTTATTAATAAAGTTTTACATTTACATTTACGCATTTGGCAGACGCTTTTATCTAAAGCGACTTACATTGCATTCAAGTTACACATTTTTTTACATTATTTTCATTTCTTGTTTTCCCTGGGAATCGAACCCATAACCTTGGCGTTGTTAGCGCCATGCTCTACTGGTTGAGCTACAGGAAAGCATGCTTCATATAGAAAGTTTTGCTTCATATTCTCGAGAAAATTAGTTTTTCCCATACGCAATACGAGGAACCTCTCTCGAAAGGGAACGTCTCGGTTACGTATGTAACCTTCGTTCCCTGAGGAGGCAACAGAGACGTAACGTCAGTGACTGACGAATGGGGGCTTCTAAGCGAAACCCCCATTCGTCAGACACTGACGTTACGTCTCCGTTCCCTCCTCAGGGAACGAGGGTTACATACATAACCGAGACGTTCCCTTTCGTTCAGTCACTCCGACGTAATGTCAGTGACTGACGAATGGGGGTTTCGCCTAGAAGCCAATCATCTTCGAGATCTCAGAAAACGCCCAGTGGCAGTGCCAATGCCATGGGCATGCGAGATTTGCATGCGTAACTCCGCCTACCCACATGGGTATATAAGGAAGTAGCTTGGCATGATCGCATTATGTTTACCTTCTTCGGAGCCAAGACTGAACTCTCGGCCGTTCCAGCGGTACAGCGGATGTGGCAGCGGGACATTACGTCTCCGTTCCCTCCTCAGGGAACGAGGGTTACATACGTAACCGAGACGTTCCCTTTCGTTCAGTCACTCCGACGTAACGTCAGTGACTGACGAATGGGGGTCCCAATGTAATCACGCCACTCAGCTGTCTTCCAGTGCCCTGCACAAGCGTGAGTGCCCTGATGCAAGTTAGGACGGTCAAAGGCCTCTACTTAACGCAGGAATACCAAGGTACACAGGAAGGCCACCTCCAAAAACCAATCGCGAGAACTCGTGACAGGGCGGAGTTCCAAACCAGCCCAAGGCTCGCGGCTGCCCGAGATAACATGGCTGTCAACTCTAGGTCAGATTCTACAGTGCTACCACACCTGGAGGCGGAGCATAGCCGAATCGTCATCCCCAAAGGACTCTAGCCTACCTTGAGATGCGGCAATCGACCTCTCGCCGCTATCTGGAGTGTGAACGAAACAAACAGGGCGTCAGCAGATGGTCCCGCCGCTTCAGTCCAACACTCGCTGGAAGTGATGTGCGAGAGGGCGGGAGTGGCCCAAGGAATGATCCTCGGGGTTCTTAAACCACAGCAACCCCCTCAGGTCACCCTGGCCACCAGCCAAAGTACCACCTCTCTCGGAGATGGTAGATCGGGGTATGGCAGAGGGGACTCTCTCTCTTTACAGAGATCATTGAGTCTCGACCACAACATCGCGATGGCCATGTTCCCGCAGAGGGAACACAGCACATCCACAAACACTCTCCGAACGTGCTGGGCCCAAACACGTCGAGCAGTGAATGCGTCCCAAAGACAGCAACAGATATCGACCGCACCCGGAAGTGCGCGGGCCAACCATCTTGAAAAAGACGTGCCACACGCAAGCTCTTTTTGTGAGAGGAAGCTCTGCAGAGTGCCGAAGCGCCCAGGGAAAACACACTGACGATTGGGGGTTTCGCCTAGAAGCCCCCATTCGTCAGTCACTGACATTATGTCGGAGTGACTGAACGAAAGGGAACTAATTTTATTTTCCTTTACACACTGCACACAGCAACAACTTTTAATAAAGCAACCAAAACTGTCTGCCAATTGACAGATGAACTGACAATGGCTTTCTTAGGTTTAAATAAAAGGTCATGTGGCGAATAAACATTAAAAAAAAATTCTCATAACATTTTAAAGCCACAATTGAAATACAGAACATTACACAAAT
Organism: Pseudorasbora parva; assembly: GCF_024679245.1. NCBI lineage: Eukaryota > Metazoa > Chordata > Actinopteri > Cypriniformes > Gobionidae > Pseudorasbora > Pseudorasbora parva. The sequence goes on from NC_090181.1 coordinate 2,429,772, forward strand.
ATATAAAAGAACATTTTGATAGTAAACCTACAAAAATACCTGCCTAGAGAGGAAAAGAACAATGAGTGCATTTACATGCATGTTCTTAAGCCGATTATGCCTATGATCACACCATACACAAAGCTCAGAGCCGTGTCTCAGGTATCTCACACCGGATGCGCACATTATATGCACGCAAGCTCAATTTTGACTTCTGACAAAAGAGCTACAATGGGTGTATCTTGTAGCACAGGTTGATATCAGTATGTACATGAATGATTTGAGGGAAATGTAATATACATTTAATATAAAACATTGAAATGGCTCTCTGTGGCGCGGCAGGATTTTAAACAACTTCCTGAGTCGCAGCGGACAGGCACTGAAGGCCACCGCTGGTGTGTGTACACCAATAGTCTATGGTGAACACTCATTGAAAATATTGTGTTCATTGTACATTGCACATTGCCGCACAGCGGCGTGCCACGTTTTTAAAATATTGAGCACTCCCATATAGCCAAAATGGTATGATCCTTATTTTTATAACACCTTCGAAGATTCAACTGTGAGATCGGTGGTCGAATCCGGTCATGCATATCGATGCATCGAATCTTTGACTATTCGGGGTCAACCCTATAGGCTACAGAACACAATCTCTCTTTTGTCTTTTATTTCTCTGTTGTTCTTTTATTACTTCCCTGATTGTCTTTTATTACTTCCCTTGATTTTATTTTAAACGATTGTAACAGCTAGAGTATGATTTTATAATTTGTTGAATTTTTTGTTGTCATGGTCTCTTGAGGTTGTCTGATCCCTACTGTACCTACTGTTAATCCTAAGGAGATGTGTGAAAATGCTACATATGATGATTATACATGCAGAGGTAAGTCTATGTCAACATAAAAAAAAATGCATTAGTTGTTAAAGTTGCTTGTCACAGTCACACCCATCAAAGCAACGTAGTTCTATGTGTCTGGTGGTAGTGTTCTCTATAGAAAAACATTGTCAGAAAAACTAAAATGCATAGAAATATTATGTTTGTGAAGAGCATTCTCCTACATGGCTTTAGATAACGTATCTAGGAACAACACTCTCTAACACTCAAAAAAGTTTTTTGACAGAAACAATGGACAGAAATCGCTTCCTGTACTCATGAGTTGTAAGTCGCTTTGGATAAAACCATCTGCTAAATGCATACATCTTAATAAAGAATTTTAAAGAAATTAAAGCTTTTTAAAAGTAAAACATTTATTAAATATGTATTTTTAATGAATAGGTGGTTAGATAAAAAAGGGGGATAACTGTTGTTCCCTTTCGTTCAGTCACTCCGACGTAACGCCAGTGACTGACGAATAGGGGTTTCGCCTACAAGCCAATCATCTTCGAGATCTTAGAAAACGCCCAATGGCATTGCCAATGCCATGGGCATGCGAGATCTGCATGCGTAACTCCGCCTACCCACATGGGTATATAAGGAAGTAGCTGGCATGATCGCATTATGTTTATGTTTCTGCTTCGGAGCCAAGAGCATCTCTTCACTCCTGCAAGCCTGAATTCTGAAGTCCTCTCTTCAGTCTTCGAGACGAGCGGTTCTCCAGGGTGTTGGTGTAACGGCGTGTTCCAGCGATCTCACATTGCCTGCCTGCTGATCTGTGCAGTGATCTGCAACAGCTGTGTGTTTTCTCCCTGGGCACTTCGGCACTCTGCAGAGCTTTCCTCTCACAAAAAGAGCTTGCGTGTGGCACGTCTTTTTCAAGACGGTTTGCCTGCGCACTTTCGGGTGCGGTTGATATCTGTTGCTGTCTTTGGGACGCATTCACTGTTGGAAGTGTTTGGGCTTCAGCACGTTCGGACAGTGTTTGTGGATGTACTGTGTTCCCTCTGCGGGAACATGACCATCGCGATGCTGTGGTCGAAACTCAATGATCTCTGTAAAGAGAGAGAAGTCCCCTCTGCCACACCCCGATCTACCATCTCCGAGAGAGGTGGTACTTTGGCTGGTGGCCATGGTGACCTGCTGTGGTATTAAGAACACAGCGAGTGCTCGACTGAAGCGGTGGGACCGTCTGCTGACGCCCTGTTTGTTTTGTTCACACTCCAAATAACGGCGAGAGGTCGTTTGCCGCATCTCAAGGTGGGCTAGAGTCCTTTAGGGATGACGATTCGGCTATGCTCCGCCTCTGGGTGTGTTAGCACTGTAGAATCTGACCTAGAGTTGACAGCCATGTAATCTCGGGCAGCCGCGAGCCTCGGGCTGGTGTGGAACTCCGCCCTGTCACGAGTGCTCGCGGTTGAGTGATTGGATTTTGGAGGTGGCACCCGACAGCTGCGGGCCCCACCCCCAATGCCATTTCGCTCCCGAGATGCATAAGGAGTGCACGCAGTCCGGGAGATCCCTGTCTTCCCGCGACCGTTCGGTTGCTTCCTCCAACTGCTCTGCCCTCGAGGGGATGGGGCCTAAGGTGTAGGTGACCACACGCCCCCTGGGTCAGGAGATGTCCACAGCTGTGGTCCGGGAAAGACGATTGGCCTTACTTGGTTGATGTTGGAAGGCTGAGTGAGCCCGCCTCCTCAACTCGCCCATATCCCAGGCTGGCCTTATCGGCGGCACGGTCGAGGACTGCACCCAACAGTTCTTGGCCGTCCCCAGAAGCAGACTGAGGCCTTCAAACACTTACTGCCCCGGCGGCCCGCTGCTGCAGCGCCTATCTAAAGCGCCTTGCTCAGTGTCCTGAACCATCTCGACGACTGGCTCATACTGGGCCACTCTCGGGAGCAGGTGTGCGAACACAGAGACCTGGTTCTCCACCACTTAGCTTGTCTGTGCCTTCAGGTCAACTGGGAGAAGAGCAACTCTGCCCCACGCATACTTTTCTCGGTATGAAGATCGACTCGGTCGCCATGTGCGGGCAGCTTACCGGCGAGCGCGCGCAGTCACTGCTGACTTACCTCCGTCAGATAGAGAGCAAGAGTGCGGTTCCACTGAAATTGTTTCAGAGGCTCCTGGGGGAATAGGGCATCTGCTGCCTTTGTGATGCCGCTCGGATTGCTTCATATGAAACCGTTTCAGCACTGGCTTCGCGATTAAGTCCCGAGATGGGCATGGCAGTCTGGCATGCTCCACGTCCCAGTGACTCGGGCCTGAAGACAGACACTGACCCAGTGGTCGAACCTCAGTTGTCTACGGGCAGGTGTTCCCTTAGAACGAGTTTCCAGGCATGTTGTTGTGTCAATAGATGCTTCCACTACGGGTTGGGGTGCCACGTGCAATGGACATGCTGCCGCAGGCTCCTGGACAGAGAGCCAGCGCCACCTGCATGTCAATTGCTTTGAGTTGCTGGCAGTACGGTTCGTCCTGCACCACCTCCTAGTGTTGCTGAAGGGTCAACACGTACTAGTCAGGTCGGACAACACGGCCGTTGTAGCGTACATCAACCACCAGGCGGTCTACGCTCCCGCCGCATGTCCCAACTCGCCCGCCATCTCGTGTTATGGAGTCAGAAGCGCCTAAGGTCCCTTCGTGCTGTCCATATCCCGGGGATCTTGAACCGTGCAGCCGACGAGCTCTCACGGATTCAGCCAATCCCTGGGGAGTGGAGACTCCATCCCCAGTCGGTCCAGCTGATCTGGGATCAGTTCGGGGACGCACAGGTAGATCTGTTTGCCTCCCACGACTCATCTCACTGCAGCCTGTACTATTCCCTGACCGAGGGCACGCTCAGCACGGATGCACTGGCACACAGCTGGCCGCAGGGCCTACGCAAATATGCGTTCCCCCCAGCGAGTCTTCTTGCACGAGTTCTGTGCAAGGTCAGGGAGGACAAGGAGCAGGTCATGTTGGTCGCCCCATATTGGCACGGCCGGACCTGGTTCCCAGAACTGGTACTCCTTGTGACAGCCCCTCCCTGGCCGATTCCTCTGAGAGAGGATCTCCTCTCTCAGAGACGGCTGTGGCACCCGCGTCCCGATCTTTGGAACCTCCATGTGTGGCTCCTGGACGGGACGCGGCAGGTTTGAGTACCCTACCACCTCCGGTGGTGGCTACCATGACTTCCCTTAGGGCCGAGTCCACGAGACAGGCCTGTGCATTTAAGTGGAACCTCTTCATCAGCTGGTGTTCTTCTCGCCAAGAAGACCCCTGGAAATTCCTGATCGGGTCAGTGCTCTCATTTCTCCAAGAAGGGTTGGATCGAAGGCTGTCTCCTTCCACTCTGAGGGTTATGTGGCCGCTATCGCCGCCTACCATGACCTCTTGGACGGTAAACCGGTAAGTAAGCACGACCTGGTCATCAGGTTCCTGAGGGGTGAGAATTCGGGCCGGGTGACTCTCACATAATCCTGAGACCCTGGCCTGGATATGTGCCCAAGGTTCCCACCACTCCGTTTGCAGAGACCAGGTGATGAACCTGCAAGCGCTGCCTTTGGAGGAGGCAGACCCAGCCTTGGCACTGCTCTGTCCAGTACGCACCCTCCGCGCTTACGTAGACAGGACGCAGTGTTTCAGGACCTCAGACCAGCTCTTTGTTATGGTGGGAAGCTAAAAGGGAAGGCTCTCTCAAAACAAAGGTTGTCCCACTGGGTAGTGGACACCATTGTTTTGGCATACCAGCAGCAGGGATGCCCATGCCCCCTTGGGGTTAGGGCACACTCAACTCGGAGTGTGGCCTCCTCTTGGGCTTTAGCGCATGGCGCTCCGCTAACAGACAACTGCAGAGCTGCAGGCTGGGCGACACCGAAAACATTTGCCAGATTTTACAATCTCCGAGTGGAGCCTGTATCATATCATATGCACACGAAAACTGCATAACATATGCACATAAAAACTCCTTTTGGCATATAAATCGCACAAATACAATTTGGGCTATAGATATGCCTTTTCATTAGATTAGGCTGATTTTTACAGTACTGTACTCTGCATCTCACAAACTTGTCCTTTGTTTCTGTGATACTGTAATACTTGTTCTTTGTTGATATGAACCTGCAACCAGTCAAAATCTATTGAGCAGTCAGTACTGTTAACAAATGGAAAGCAACATGTTCAGGGCAATACGATTTGTTAATTGTACAGTATACAGCCTACAATGCACTGTACTTATATTGGTTGTGTCTCATCATTTGAAACAGGTTAAATCAGTTTTGAGTGGTTGTGTTCAATAAATTACATTGTATTCTCCATTTGTATTTGATTGTTGCCACTTGTGTTTACCCGTATGGATGACGTGTGCATTAGAGTGCAGAATGTGTCTTGACAATGAGAATGTGTTTAGAGTTTTGCTGAAAAGTCTAAGTTAGATCTGCAAATTGTGTTTAACCATGTGAAATGGTTTAAGGCATTGAAAACATACTGCACAATTAGCTAAAGGAGTTCAAGCAACTAAGAACTTTGTTCGGGGGGGGGGGGGGGGGGTACTCTGGGTTCGGGCCAAGTTCGAGCTCGAATCCCTCCCCCCGGACAGCACGCCTAATACGCATTTATATTACTCTATATAATTATATGTAAGTGTGAACTCGTGAACCCACTGATGTCACCTATGGACTACTTTGATGATGTTTTTATTCCCTTTCTGGACATGGACAGTATACAGTAGTGTGCATTCACTTCCATACACTCTCGGACTAAATATAAAATATCTTAAACTGTGTGTGAAGGTGAACGGAGGTCTTACGGGTGTGGAACGACATTAGGGCGAGTCATATGACATACATTTCATTTTTGGGTGCTTGAAGTCCCACGGTGGGCAAGTGATGACACTGGTGTTGTGGCTAAACACCTGTAACAACGCAAGCCTACCTCAAGCCATAATGACTTTAGGCTCCCAAAACATGTTTTGTAAACAGTGCAAATGGCACTTATTTAAACATTAATCTTAATTTTGTCTCCGTTATGCCACACAAGTCTACAGTGTGCACATTAGACACAGTGTCCTTCTGTTGTCTGAGTTGATTGACAGTTTTTAGGTGTGTTATTGACAGCATGCGACACCCTTTGGTCGTGTGAAATTGTCAATAACACATCAGCACTGAAAAAATGGGGGTATTTTTTTAAGATGATAATTGCACAACTTACTTGATATCATATAACCATTGCATAATGACAGTTTTCATTTGTGGGCGAATAATCCCTTTAAAACAGACGGAAGTTAAAATATCAATTATTAGACATGACTGTCCTTGACAACAAAGCAAATCCCTTCCACTGTGGATAATTCTGCAAACATTATTTCATCCACCTCTGTGCCAAAAATATTCCACTAATCTTGTTCGTAGGGATGGACAACTTTGCTCTGACTAAGTGACATAACATGGTAGAATTGTTTAAATTACAAAACATAATGACCACCACTTAGTCTGAATTACTGGTTAGTCAAGTTGTTTAACAAATTGTGGTATTTACCTTCAGAAATTAATTCAGCAGCTTGCAATTTGATATATTTCTTGTGATTTTCGTGCTGCACCTTAATGATAATTTTGCAATCGACAGCATGAACCTGTAGAGAAACAGAGGGACAACAGGAGATTTACTAGATAATATATCTATGCAATGCAAACTAAATGATAAATAGGTAGGTAAGAATCAGAAAGCTTTTACTACACTCAAATCCTCGATGAACAAAATGTACCTTTTGAAAGTTAAGCTGCAGGGTTTGCAGATGCTTTAAAACAGCACTTCAAACTTCTAAGGATGACAGCAATCTTTCTGTTACCCTGCTTAACAAATGCACTGACAGAAATAAATAAAAAATCCCTATATGCCACCTTCTTGTTATGAAAGTTTTACTAATACAAAACATATCTTTACAATACATGTGTTGTGCTGATAATTAATATCTGAAACACATTAATACCAATGTGGCCATATATCTAACTTCGCATGGTTATGTTTGCCTAACGGCAGCTTTACAAAACCAAAACTGTAACTTACTTACCTTATAGAAGAAAGAGTCTCTCGATCCTGTTGATTCCTACACATAACGAGAACGTACAATTAAAAAAAAAATAACGTCAGAGATATTTTACTTACAAGTTTATGCAAGTTAATTACATTTAATTTATTTAGTGATAAGAAGTGATTAACTTTACAGTTGCTGAATAGATTGCGCGCAATATTATAGACTAAACCGTGAAGGCAGGGTTGCCAACTTTTAAGTTCCCTATATCGAGGAACTTCGCACTGCGTCAAAACGACGAATTTGGGGATGCTCCCTAAGCATCAACGCATCTAAAGTATTAATGAAACTAGTCCAATCCTGATTGGTGTTAAGTCATGACGTAGATGTGACGGCATACCCGGAAACTATAAAGGGGATAGCGTCAGTTATCGCTCTTCAGCATAATGCTCTGTGTGTCTGTCTATTTATTGTTCTTTGTCAAAAATATATATTGTGTGAGTGGCGACTGAGAGAGAGTTCAAGCAATGTGTGCACCCGTGTCCCCGTTCATGCGGGCTCAGACACACATTTGCTTTGTGTGAAGTGCCTGGGTGTTCAACATGCTAGGGCGGCTCTCGAGGGAGCCGCGCATATTGGCATTGTGATAAGCTGACGCTCAGGGTGCTTCGCTCTCTGCTGGCCGCGTGCTCAAGAGGACGGCCAGCCTCATCTGTCCCGCGTCTGTTTAGGCAGCGCGCGGCGGCATAAATTAGTGTACTCGCTAATGAACATCAGCGGGTCTTGGGACTGCTGAGGCACCATCTCAGTCCTCGCTGACAGTTCAGATGTTCTCTTTTCCCGAGTGGAAGCCCGCTATGCGGCTTCTTCCCCCGAGGTGGAGAACCCGATGCTTGAGCCGTCTGACGTGCACAGCATCGAGGCGGGTGAAGTTAAGCACCAAACACGATACTTCATTCATAAAATAAGGGCGCTCGGGCAGTTCTCGAGGGGGCTGCCTGTAGTGACTCTGTGTTCTCCCTCCCCGTGCGGAAGCCCGCTCTGCGGTTTCTTCCCACGGGTGGAGAACCAGATGCACTGTGGTTTTTCTCTCACGCATCCTGCCCCGCTGGGGTTGGATGCCATGGTGCAGACATGGCCGAGGCTGCGTCTGTGCACTTTTCCCCAATCATTTTGCTCCCGGGAGTCCTCTGCGTGGCTGGCCCCTGAGGGCCGCCTGCCAGCAGATGTGATTGAGAGGGCTCCGTCTTCAAGGAGACTGCACAGCCTTAAGTGGAATGTGTTTTTTCTACTTGGCATAGTGAGCGTGAGGTGGACCCAGTTAACTGCCCAGTGGCTTCAGTACTGGAGTTCCTCCAAGAGTGTTTCTCTGCGGGTCTTACCCTGTCCACACTCAAGGTGTACGTGGCTGCCATTAGAGCTTTCCACGCTCCTGTGAGTGATGGGCCTTTGGGTAGGCACCATCTGGTTGTACGGTTCCTCCGTGTGGCTCGGAAGATGAGGCCTGCGGCTCCTGTCAGAGTTCCAACCAGGGACCTGGCAGTGGTAATTGAAGGATTGGCTGAGGCCCCCTTTGAGCCACTGGAGTCGGCTGAGGCTAAGAACCTGACCCTTGAGGTGGCAGTTCTCCTTGCTATCACTTCTCTGAGGAGAGTGGGGGACCTCTAGGCCTTGGCGGTGACACCAACTTGCCTGGAGTTTGCCCCTGACGGAGTTAAGGCCATTTTACATCCTAAACTAGGTACCTAGGGTGCCATCTAGGTGTCCAGGTCATTGGATCTTCAGGTTTTTCATCCCCCGCCCCATGTGATGGCGGAAGAAGGGAGGATTTTCCTTTTATGCCCGTTCAGGGCCTTGAGAATATACTTGGAAGGTCAGCAACAACTCCCTGCGATGCCGGCGCTAGGGTGCTCCAGTCCTAATTGTGCCTGGTCTCCAGCTTCACAATAGGGCAGGCGTATCCTTGGTGTGGCCTAGTGGGCACTCGTTCCGTGCACTCGTTCCGGGCACTCGTTCCGGGCACTCGTTCCGGGTTATGTATATAACCCTTGTTCCCTGAGAGGGAACGAGCACTGCGTCTAGTCACCAGACCGCGTATCGCCTGAGAGCGTTTTGCTTAATCGCGATAATTGACGCAACTATGCACCGGCCTCCCCTTTATAGTTTCCGGGTATGCCGTCACATCTACGTCATGACGTAACACCAATCAGGATTGGACTAGTTTCATTCATACTTCAGATGCGTTGATGCTTAGGGAGCATCCCCAAATTCGTTGTTTCGACGCAGTGCTCGTTCCCTCTCAGGGAACAAGGGTTATATACATAACCCTTCAGGTTGGAGTGAGAATTATTATTATTATTATTATTTATTTATTTATTTATTTTTTTGGGGGGGGGGCTATTTCGATTTTAATTTGGTATCAATTCATAAGTAGTATATAGCTTACTTTTAATAATAAGGAAAATTTGTTTATCTCAGCACTATTTTAGCATTATTTTAAACGTTTCTTGTGTCAATTTATATGTGCTTGAATTCATTAATATTCATTTGTGTGTGCTTATATGTATCATTATTCATTTAAAATATTTAGATGCTTAGTCCTAATATGATGCTTAAGTTATTAACATTTTAAAATTTCACATTTAAAGAAATATAGTGTTTGATCATATCTAAATATTTATTAAAATGCAAGTTTTTGAGCAACTAGATTAGATACATGTATATTTATTAAAGAGCCAATAAGGCACCTACTGGGTAATGGCATTACAAATTAACATTATTATTTTTTACCCACAAAATGACTAATTTACCTCTTTGAATTGGAATTCTCTATTTTAACCTTAATGACACAAATTGTAATATACATAATAAACATATTAGAAGAAATATATTTTAAATGGTCATTAAAGGGTCATGAAACCCCAAAACACTTTTTTTTTTAGATGTAAACAGATATGTATAGGCTGCACATCATTGAAAACACTAAGGGTACTCATTAATGGCATTTATATGTGAAAATAGTTATTTTTGCATTTTGCATGTGCTTATCGGCCCAAGTATGGGCTGCTGGGGACATGCTGCTGGGGACATGCTGGAGACATGCCGCTCCGAGCGATTCTCGATATATATTCATGATATAAAGCTCATTCAGTCCAATCCCTGCGCTGTAGTATGCATACAAGATAATGTAGTTAATATGCATGAGACAGTCACTTCTGTCAGGCTCGTCTTACATCATTATTGTAGAGACATGGTGTGGAAGTTTTGGAAGCAGCCTGCGGAAAAGTCAAGGAGGAAAGTAAGGCGTTATGCTGATACGAAGTAACGTAAGGGTGCCGAGTGAGCTGTAAACGGGCGCCGTCTGTTGAAGCTTTTGCTACAAAGGCTCGGTAAAGTAAAATTAACCTGAGGAATCGCACGCCGAACCTGCAAGTGTTGACTATCTAATTAAATGTCAGGAGTGCAAAATAACCGATCTGTAGGCTAATGAACAATATTTTTGATGAAATATCAACAAGAATCAAAAGCCACGTCCTCTCCGTTTTATTTGTGGTCACAGACATGAACTAAACCGCATGTGTTCGGGTTCTTAGTGAAACCGTGTGCATATTTGGACAAATATAGATTTAGCTGCCAAGTGACAGCACTAGGCATGTGCCGATATCAATTTTTCATGTTGCGATTAATTGATGAAGTTTTATCACGATGTACGATATTATCACGATATTGAAATAAGTTGCCAAAAAAAGTGTTGTCATAGCATAACAGCTTTAAGAACTTTTTTTGTAAGAACAAAAATAACTGAATGTTTAAATACAATAATGCACCAAAAATACATACACCTCTGGAAAAAAAATTAAGAGACCCCTCATTGAGAAAATGTTATGTGGTCACTTAAATTGTTAGTTTTATCTTAGGTCTATTAAAAAAAGTTATTTTGATTTTGATTTCAATGTTATTAAAAAGTAACTAAGAAATTAACATAGAATGATTAATTCTTTATAAGTATTTTTCATTGTCAGTTTGGTAATAATGAATTAACAAGTTAACTAATGAATAATCAGAACAGTTCTAATTATTAGGGTATGTTGTAGTCCAGATTAAAACATAAAAATGTTTAAATTTGAAAATAAATAGCCTATTAAGTCTTTAAGTATTAAGTATTTGGTGCTGTGATGAACAACATTGAGATTACAAAAACGAATGGCTTTTAAAAACTACACGCGTTTTTTTTTTTTTTGTTTGCTGGTTTCCGGGGTAACAGCCGCATTCTGCAGTTCATCAGCGCCCTCTGCTGTCACTGAGCGGCACTTCAGCAGCGCGTCTCCTTCACCGGTTCAGTCATGTGCAAACTCACATTGGGCTTGTTTATATCTGAGCGCGTGTCCCTTTGACGCAGAATACAGCGGTGTTGAGCATTTATACGGTTGATGGGCAAAGTATTCTTGAGTGCATTATAAAAAAATTATAAATTGTTAATAAATTATTATTTACGATATTTTAAAGTGCCCACGATAACAATATCGTGCATATTCATTATCGTGATAAATCGCATTATCGAAAATCGGCACATGTCTAGACAGCACGGATCGTCACTCTGTCGCATCGCATGTTCGTGGGTGGTTCACGTTCTGTTATCACATCCGCGCATTGTTCATCTTGCCAAACAGCGTGCATATTTGGACAAATATAGTTTCATCACGTTTGCAAAATATTTTGTCATGCAGAATAACATTTATTTTCATTTCTCACTGAATTATGCTGGTTTGAAGAGCTGAATGATTTGCGTCACTCAGAGCTCTCATTCTCTGTACTCATCCCTCATTTAATCTCACTGTGGTAAACAATGCCAACGTGAACCAAGAACATGTCTCAGAACCGATGTAACTGCTGCGGTTGGTATCGCTAATCTTAATGCACCTAATGACACTCCCCTATTTATGCAAACCATTCCCTCTTTCCACACAATACCATCCCACCTTTTCACAGTCGACCACTCCCCTTTTAACAAGCCTTTTCAAATCGAAGGTGTGAAAAAACACCGCTGCAGTAGGGGGGTTTCATGACCCTTTAATTGACAATAATTTTTGCACAAATAGTATTTAGTACCAAAACTCTTCTAAACTAAAATATAGAACACTTTGCAACGGTGTATGGTCACATTTGACCATCAATGAGTATTAATGTGACCAATAAGTAAGCTACCTGAGGGCTAAATACAAGAATAAAATGAATGTTAACAATGTTGCATCTCTATCACTCTCCATAATAAAACGATCCTGTAAATATGGCTGACTTAATAATCAATGCACAAGCTGTAGTGTTTACTAAAACTTGCTGCAAACATCTGTAAAGTGAAACTGTTGTGTGTCCGTTTAAGCCATTCAAATGCATTGACACCGCGCTAGAACTATTGAGCGCTCCATGTACCACGTGACTGCGCGCGCCGCCTGGAGATGAGATCATGTTGCAACTCCACTTTTCAATGCCTCTGGCTTTAACTTTAGCACCAAAACACTATTTATTGTTTGAATTTCGCATTAAAACTTAATAATAATAATAATGATAATGATAATGATAATGATAATAATAATAATAATAATAATAATAATAATAATAATAATAAATCTATAGGCCTAGCTTTGTTTAATATCAAAAGCAGGTTTGGCAATTTGGCGTGAGATGAAGTTGGGCAGCGTGAGAGCGTGACACAGAGCCCGAAAGTGTGTGTCACTCCAAATGGGTGAGAGTTGGCAACCCTGGACACATAAAACATTTGGACGTAAATGCATCCATCCTTGAATGTAAAATATCTCAAACTAACACAAAGATAAGAGTTTTACTATAAAATGTTTTCCTGTTTACACTTAAACCCGACAGGAGCAATATTTAAAACTGCTTCACATGACTCGCCACGAACAAGGACAAATAAAACATTTGTGCTTAATGTAAATGCATCTTTGTATATAAAATATCTAAAACTAACACTAAGATAATAATTTTGATATAAAATGTCAATTAAACCCAAACTTTTAAGTAACTTTGACTCAGCAGTGGTCGTTTCTCAGTATCCTCCGCATTGCACAAAACAATCTTTCTGTGAGATTCTGAATAAATGCCCGGATGTTCCAAATAACACTGGGGGGTGTTGTATACCTGTAACTCAGTGATTACACCAAAGCAAACAAGCTTTTAACACTGATAGTGTTAATTTATCTAAATATAACACTATAACTTCAACCCTTTACTCTGAATTGGCTTAACACTGGAAATTTAACACTGATGAATTTGCTGTGTGGGATTACTCCCAAATGATTGAAGTGTAATTAAAAGGAAACGTAATGTCACAGTGGTGAACATGCCTCTGCCCCATGTTTTTTGGAGTGTGTTTCATCTCAAGAACCACACTCCAATGGTTCAAGTCTTGCCTCTCAGTAGGTTTAAGGGTGTCATGGAGAGGTAAGGTTTCTAAGCCGCAACATATAGCTATACTAGGGTGCCTCATGGCCTACTTCTCTTCATCTACAGGTCATTCAGTAAAAAAAAAAACATCACTGCTATGCTGATGATGCACAACTCTACTTCTTATTCAAACCTGAGGATCCGACGGTAGCTGATCACAACTCAGCCTACCTGACAAATATAGGGCTGTGTTTGTTTTCTTCTAAGAGAGTCGAGAAATTAGCAGATATAGCAGTTTTCATGGCCTTTCTGTATGCAATCATGCTCTCTTTTCACGAATTAAAAAAAAACTCCAGTTTTGTTTTCTTCCAGCTGCGCTCCATTTTTCTGGCTGCTGTTTTAAGGGCCCAAGTGTGCTTGTTGTACCAAGGCATTGGGCTATTTCTTTAATCTTCCTGAGCGCCAGGGAGCAAAAAATGAGCACAAAAAAGAGAGAGTCAATAGTTTGTTGCAAGATCGAGTTCCTCTAGGCTATTTGAGATGCTGAGGAGATGAAACAGATGAGGAAGATTTACAAACTATTTACTATAGGAGGGTGGTATGCTGCAATAGCTGGCATGTATACTATAAGCATGGACAGAGTGCGTCAATCATCCAGCAGCTCCTGCAGGAATAAAAGTATCACTGTGATAGAGGGGTCTATATTCCAGGCTGACTATTATAGACCAAGGACCATTTTGGGTACCCAGTCAAAAGCACCCTCTCCTCAAAGATGAGAGGGAATGAGAGGCCATAGGATGGAGGTCCCACAATTCGGGTTGGGGATGCCAAATTGTCTCTCCCACTTGGGAAAGGAGGGTCCATCTCAATGGGATTGGCCATGAGCCTGCTGTATGCAGCTGAACCATCCCCAGGATCCACGGCTGGTTCTGCCAGAAAGGTGCCACTAGTAAAAACCAACCATCTGTCCTGCTTGATTTGGCTTATGACCTAAGGGCTCCCACAGGCATTAAGGAACAGAGGGGGGCCATATGTGGGCTAAGGTGTCTTTTTCCTATTAGAAAAACATTGGGCAGTGAAAGTTCTTTTTTGCGATGCAAAGGTCCAACTCTGCTTGCCTGAAGATGCTCCAGATGATGCTGAGTAGGCTATGCTGAGAGAGAGAGAGAGAGAGAGAGAGAGAGAGAGAGAGAGAGAGAGAGAGAGAGAGAGAGAGAGAGAGAGAGAGAGAGAGAGAGAGAGAGAGAGAGAGAAAGAGAGAGACTTTTCTTATCCTAATTTTACAATTTGCAAGTTACACAAAACACAAGCCGTGCTGACTGACTTACACAAAATGTTAAACAGATCCGGGACCCGAAGTTATGATAGATTGGGACCCGATCCAGACGACCATTTAAGATATAGACCAGAACCTGTACGAGTCCCGGGAGCTCCGTGTAGACCTCTACTGTGATACTCAAACTGTATGCCTATATGACGTGCCTGTTTGGTCTGTGCAGATCTCATCTCAAAACAGTTGTCCCAACACTCCTCCCATCTGCCATTTGTCAGATCTACTATTTGTGGTCAGAAATGTAAATTATCTCGGTTGACACTACAGTCTGTCTAATCTATTTTATTCCTCTGTTGTTGTTTTCTTTCTTTTTTTTTTACTTTCCCAATTGACTTATCTGTAAACCCCTCCTTCTGAACACAGTTTCAGTATCAGTCGCATGGGGACTGATCGCAGTTCACAGTCGCAGACCGGAACTTGGACATTTTTAGATTTCAGCGCTATAGAGAAACATTGGAAAATCTGAAGTTGGTTTGATGGTGTTTATGCTGCAAAAATGGTAAAACTATGTGCCTGGGGTACTGTAACACTGATTCTAGGTATCCTGATAGGATTTTCTGGTTGTCATTTTCTCATTAAGTTATGATTTAAGTTAGTGAGTCCTTGCTAACATACAAACTGAAATCACACATCTGGCCGTCTCCTTGGTGGCCCCGAGAGCAAGATCGGCAGACTGTCTAAGCTCATTTATGACGTCTCCCCCCACCTCGTCTCTACCATCCAAGTCCCTGAGCAGCTCGCCCTGGTACGCCTGCATAATCGCCATTGTATGCAGGCACGCCGCGGTCTGACCTGCCGCCAAGTACGCTTTACCCACCAACGCCGATGTTGTCTTTAGTGGTTTGGAGAGTAAAGTTGGGGCCTTTAGGGACGATGCCGATGAAGGCGAGAGATGGCTCGCAAGCGTCTCTTTGACCTTCGGCATCGCCCATAACCATATTGTAGACACCTCGGTGTGCAGGTCGGGGAAGAACGGCAGGCCCCGACGTTGAGGCTCCGCTGCACGAGAGGGCAGGAATTGCTCATCTAATTTACTGTGCTTTCGATGGGATTCTAATCTCTCAGTTGGCCAGTCGATATTTAATCTGGCCACCGCTCTCGTGAGCACCTCAATAAGCTCCTCGCTTGCAGGTGACTGAAGTGGCGAGTCTTCAGTCGCGATGCTCTCAACTTCCACCTCCTCAGAGCTGGATAGTTGGAGCACCGGCGCCACGCCCGGGGGGGAAGAAACCACAGGGCGGGCTTTCAAACCCCAAGACGAGGCGCTGGACGGTGCAGGTGAGGGCTAAGATAAGGCTGGGGCCCGTCTCAAACCCCTCTGCAAGGTCCATCTGTGAACCCCACGACTGAAGCCGCCGCTCTGCCTCGGCAGCGGGACCTGAGCCGCAGGGAACACGAGCCGAGGCACCCTCCTCAAAAAGCGTAGCGTTCTTAACGGAAGCCGCTCACAATGCTCGCAAGCAGCCCCCTCGAGGGCTGCTTGGGCATGCTGCGCTCCCAAACAGACTACACACAGAGAGTGTGTAATCCACACCCGTGATGAAGCGAGGGCAGGGATGAACACACCTCGTGAACTGTTCACTCGCCATTTTTCTCCTTTTTTTCTTTTATGTTAATATATATACCAATATTTAACAAAGGTGGAAAAATTCTCTCTCATAGACAGACAAAAACACCAAATAGACAGACAGGTTCACACAGATCGCTTGCTGAAGTCACAGAAACTGGTTTCTGTTTGTGTTCGCCGATGCTTCATAGTTTCCGGTCGATGACGTCACCCCGTGTATGACGTTCGATCTCCTGATTGGACTGGTTCTACACGCGCTTCACGACGCAATCACGCAGAGGCGTTCTCACAGCGTTTCGACGCAGCTCGAGTTCCCAGATAGGGAACTAACTGTTCTCACATCATGTAACGTTAACAGTGTCGGTCAAAAACAAAAAAAGACGGTATACATTTTAGTACATCACTTATTCAGATGGTTAAATGTAAATTAATTTAATCTAACCCCAAGGTACATGAACAGTGTTGATCCTGGATGTTGTCATCTGCATTTGTGACGACCATGACATGAAGCTTCTCCCGCTTGCATTGAGATCGGTAAACCCTAGCTTCCAAACTATTCTCCCACCATATTTATTTTAAAATATCTTATATATCCCTGCATTTAAGTCCCACTTGAAAGCTCCTCGACGAGAAGTGGTCCTTCTGTTTTCAGACTTTATTGTGATTTATCTTCTAATTTGTTTATGTTTACATTTTTGTTTAGATATGTTTGAGGTCTACATTATCTGTTTTACTATGGAGGGACTCCTAGTTTGATGGGTATTATAGTCTGCGGGTAGTGAAAGGGAGAGATCGTAGTGCTGGGCGGTATACCAGTTCATATCGAATACCGGTATTTAAAGCAATGAATGAAAACAGTGTGAAGTCGGACAGCCATTATGTGTACACTCGTTGCGGTACAATGTGAGATTAAATGAGTGCACTCAATAATGTCCACAATGGTTTCAGACACCACTACAAATAGCTGTACCCTCAACTGGTTAGAGGGGGTGATTTCGGATTCAACCCTTGATTACAGCGGAGAATTCAAACGTTATGTGGTGTGCACATGAGAGCAATTTATACTCTAAACCTGAACTAGCCACATGTATGAGCACATATTTAATCTAGTCTTCTTCAAATAAAATGTATGCAAAGGACACTGATAAGTCTGGTCACGACAGTGATGACACCATAATATTCTGCTACACGGAAGATGATGTAAGTTAATAAACAGACAGACAATTTAAAGAAGAATGGGCAAAAAGTAACTGTTTTATTCTTTCTGTGTTAAACTGATGCGTGTCATTTGTTCAGAGACTGTAGTGTTCTTAAATGTATTCAAGATATCCTTAGACCTTTAAAATGTTCTTCCGCATTTCTCCCCTGTTTGGGCAGTTAGTTGTTATATAGGGTTATATTTTTTAAATTCTTAAGATGCCCTCAACTCTTTCTCTCAGTGATCATATTTTAATATTCATGCATCTGTAATGAGTGTGTTGTAGGTCTGTGTTTTATTGGTCAAACTTTGCATTTATGTGGCGTGGAATTTTTCAACAATATTCACTCATGAGAGTAAAATAGGCCATTCTAGTCAATCTACTGCAGTATTTCCTCTCTCAATCAGTAGAAAATGTGGATAACACCCGGCCATGCATTGGGGGGAAAAAAAACACTGTCATATACAGCGAAACCAATGTGTTATTGATAATGCAACAGAGGGAGAGAGTTTGTGAATAAGACGTAAATTTGAACTTCTTATGCTTTGCTTATTCAACTCTTATGTGATTTTTTTAGAGTGTAAAAGGACATAAACTTCATAAAATTTGGCCATTAATCTGAGGGGGTCCACTACATTCTGTGACCAAATAAAACTTGGGATAACTCTTTCACATTGACAGCTGTAATTGTAAGACAGTTAGCAACTCTGTTTATCCGAGTTAGCAACGCTAACTAAGGGGAGTGGGGCTTACCGATAGGTAAATTGTCTCTGATGGCTACGCAGAAGTTTTTTTTTATTTTTTTTGCTTTTCACTCATACAGCTACAGTATGATTTGATAATTTGTTGAATTATTATGTGTTGTCATGGTCTCTTGAGGTTGTAAGGACATCCCTACTGTTAAACCTATAGAGATGTGTAAACAAGCTAAATATGGCAATGATACATGCAGAGGCAAGTCTTTCATTAGTTGTTTCTGTTGCTGTATGCCATACCTTAATCTCAGCAGAATATAAAGTGACTTTACTTCTGTATACTGAAGACAATGTAGGAAGCAAATACTTTCTGCGTTCAAATGGGAGTGGATGGAGTTGTGTGACCTGCGATAAGACATCTACTTTTATTCAAGCAAACAAAACTACCAGTATTAAACCACCCGAGAAAGTCTACAATCTGACTTCAAATGCTGTTCTGAAAGACATGGATGGCTTTATTGATCCCTCAAATGCATCGTAAGATAATTTTTCTTTTTTTCTTCTTTTTTTTTTTACTTTTAAAATTAAAAACTGTATTACAGAATGATTAAGCCTATTTTGCAGTGTTGCCTTGGACAAACTGAAGTCCCTGATGGAGCAGATGAAAAAAAACAACACAAACAGTTCAGCGATTGTGATGGGAGACATTATAGGTATTCTCCAAATACAAGCCGAGAACACAGAAACTGAAGACGCATGCTACTCCATAAAGCAGAACATGATATACGTAAGGCATGAGAAGCATAAAAACATCCCCATCTGAGTATGACTCTTTATTTATCAATGATAATTGATCTGATTCACAGATTCTTGACTGTCAAAGTGACCTAAACACAGAGTTTGACTGGTCTGTAACGGTTTCCAGTGAAGCGTTTGATCAATCACGACTGGGAAACAATGGAACTGCATTTGCTGGAGTTTTACGGTTCAAAAACATGGGAAAGAAGGTAATTTTTTTCTTTTCTTTAATAATTGTTTATTGATCTATGTTATTCACACGTTTATATCTGATTAATAATTGATCTTTTATTCTTGTATGGCTTCTCATTTAGAATGAAACAAAAAATTACACTGTTTTGAACAATGAGGTTTATGGAATAACGATGGGCGCCAATATCTCCAACCTTACCGACAATATAGAAATGTTCATCACACAGAAAGATCTGGTAATGAAGGTTTTGTTGTGAATCTTATTTTGTTATAATGGCCAGACACTGAAAGCAAATTAATAATCAAACATGTTCTTACAGGTCGGTGAGCCGTCCTGCAGTTCTTGGGATGGCAAAGGTAAATTCAGTTATGGCTGCTTGTCACGTCTCCCATTACAGAAATAGGGCGAAGACTCAAATGCAGGAAGATCAATTTATTATAACTCATAATATAATACAACATAAATCAAACAACCAAAGGGGGGAAAAAACAGACTAAGAATAAACTTTAAACATAAAGAAATGAAAACAGAAAACACAACCGGAAAACAGATGACATCTTTACACGACAGAAGATAAATCAGCACAGCACAGCAAACACAAGGAGATTAAATAGGTAAAATATTTAAATTAAGATGATTAAATAGACGCTGGTCAGGGGCAGGCCACGGCAGGGCAATGCACTTAGGCAACTCTGGAACATCCTCCAGGACGTCTGCGGGCTGCTCTGGGACAGCCTCTGAAGTGCCAAAAGACCTGAAGGAAGCCCTTTGCTTATAAGCACGCAGGACAGCCAATACATAAAAGCCCCGTTTTTCCTCCTCTCATTAGGGCTGGTTTGTTCTGTCATGGTTATGAGTGCAGAAAGGAGAGCGAGGACTCAAATGCAGGAGGAAAATTGTGAAAATGTTTTTACAAAAATAAAATAAAATTTAAAAAAAACACCCACAAGAGGGAAAACTAGTGATGTTACGTCTGACACCGATGCTCCGAAGCTTGCTTCAAACTCGAACGGTCCTTGCAATGAACCACTGCTTCGGAGCTTGTATCATTACGTCACTAGTCACGTGAAAATGCCTTCTGAAGCAAACACACTGCTTCACTCCTGTAGTGAACCACCTGCTTTGACAGCTCAATCGATGTTGACAGGTTTGAAACCTGCCGGCTGTATTTCTTATGTGCTTTCACACATAATACTGACATGCAAATACTACAAAAAAATCTGTAGTGGTTTAAATGGTAAAAGCCAACTATTGGTATTTTAATAGAAACCATTAGAATTTCTGTGATGGTTTCCAACTTTTTAAAGCTGCTCTAATCTTCTGTCCTTGTCTAAAGAAATAATTACACACACACATCATGCTTAATGTTTTATTATCAAGGTGAACACATGAAATTCCTCAGTATCTGTAAAATTCACCTACTTAAATGAGTTTCACAGCACTAACACTGTTTCAGCTTCGATCGCCTCGGTAAACACGTAATTAAAGGGGGCGTGAACATAAGCCTACTTGCATTTTATGGTTGTCAGCTTTGTTGCATTACATTTACTTCACCAGGAGATGGTGCTGCAGCTTCTATCTGAATGAAGCTTCGAGTAATGACCCATTTTCGACACAATTGTATCAGAAAGCAATAATGCTTCAAAACGCTTCATTTGGCCATCACTAGGGAAAACCAAACATAGCCAAAGAAAAACTACCAGGGTCAGGAACATGAAGCAGACAACAGGATACATCAAACACGGAACAGAAGATGACAAACCAGCCCAGCACAACAAACACAAGGAGACTAAATAGGTAACAAACAAGGCAGGTAATGAGAGAAGACAGGTGGAGCAAATAATCAATAAGGAGAAACAAGAGGGGCAGGGGCAGGACAGTAGACTGGAGACATGAAGTAACCAAAACGTGACAACCCAAAGCACATGGCTAAAACATAACTCACCACATGTGCTCAACAAGACAAGACAGACATGTGACACTGCTGTAATGTTTGGGTGTGCAGAGGAACAGGCTGAAGACTCAGAAGATCCAAATATAAACTTTAATAATGGCATTCAGACAAATGACTAGACAAGGACTCAGACTTCCAGAGCCTCGCGTCATCTCAGCAGAACTTCCAGAGCCTCCAGCCACTGACCAGAGTCCAGAGAGGACTCTGGCTGGACCACCTGCTCTGCCGTGGGGGTCTTCAACCTTACCTGCGCTGCTGTGGTGGTCATCTGCGCCGCCGTGGGGGTCTTCAACCTCACCTGCGCTGCTGTGGTGGTGGTCATCTGCGCCGCCGTGGGGGTCTTCAACCTCACCTGCGCTGCTGTTGTGGTCATCTGCGCCGCCGTGGGGGTCTTCAACCTCACCTGCGCTGCTGTTGTGGTCATCTGCGCCGCCGTGGGGGTCTTCAACCTCACCTGCGCTGCTGTTGTGGTCATCTGCGCCGCCGTGGGGGTCTTCAACCTCACCTGCGCTGCTGTTGTGGTCATCTGCGCCGCCGTGGGGGTCTTCAACCTCACCTGCGCTGCTGTTGTGGTCATCTGCGCCGCCGTGGGGGTCTTCAACCTCACCTGTGCTGCTGTGATGGTCATCTGCGCCGCCGTGGGGGTCTTCAACCTCACCTGCGCTGCTGTGGTGGTCGTATGCTCCGCCGTGGGAGTCTTCAAGACCGTCTGCTCTGTTGTGGTGGTCATCTGCTCCGCCGTGGGGGTCTTCAAGACCGTCTGCTCTGTTGTGGTGGTCGTCTGCTCTGCCGCGGGGGTCTTCAAGACTGCCGGCTCCGTTCCGATCGCCTGCGCCACCCTGCTCATCTGCCCAGCCAGCTCCATTTTGGCCTCCTGCTCTGCCTGAATATCCAGGCTCTCTTCCACTACATGGACCTGGCCCTCCATCCCGCCCTCGGGTCTGCCTCCGCTCCACCGCTCAAGCCGCTCCTTTGAGGGGGGGGGCTATGTCACAATTCACCAGTGTGAGTGCCCGTGATCACCACCAGAGGGCACTCCACCCCGGACTGTCACTCCATCACAAACTACATTACCCATAATCCTTTCCCCGGACTCATTAGCACTCACTGTTCACACCTGTGTCTCATCACCTCATTACCGCCTATATAAGCCTGGTTATTCATTGCGAAGTCTTGTTTAGTGTCACAACTGCATTTCTGAGCGTTTCCCTGTTTTCATGTATCTTGGTCTTTGATTTCTTGCCTTCTCTGTGGATTAACCTTTTGCTTGTTCCTTCTGTTTTGTTTGCCTTTTCGGACTGCTTGCCTGTGTATGACATTCGTGTGTTTTAAGGACTACGACTTTGGATTACCCTTTAATAAATACTGCGTTTGGATCTCCAACCTTCTGTCTCAGAGCAGTTCGTTAAAGATACACACAGAAACTCAAAAGGCCAAACCTGCCAAAATAAAAGTTTGGTTTACCTTAAAAAAGTTATGACAGAAATATATAACTATTGTATACTAAAATTGTAATAATAATAATTATTATTATTATTATTATTAAATAATTTAAAATGTTTAAGAAATATGACCAAAATTATTTTATACAGTTTACTGCTGGAGATTTTTTTGGAATATTTTTAATGACTTAAGATTAATTAAATAGGTTAAAGGTTTATTAATTAATGATAACCAATATTTTGACTATAAATTTGTATAAAATCATAAATCAGATAATCCATAATGATTTACAAAACTACTGTACCTTGCATGGCTCCGTCACCAGGTAGAAATTCATGCAAAGGTTAACTGTTGATTTTTCTTCAAAACAATATATTAGCTTTGCAAAGATTATAAAATGCTATGTGTTGAATTTGTTGATGTTATGGCTCTGCTTGACAGCAAATAATTAAAAAAAAAAGGATTGAGTAATGAGCATTATTTTTCCTTAATTTCTTAATAATAATAAATAAATAAAAATGTGAATGGAATCAGAAATGGAATCACTGGGCAGAATCGAATCAGAAAATTTCCCAACCCACAAACAAACCCAACCTAATTTATATATTTAAACCACCACTCACTTTTCTTCAAAGGAAATCTTGACTGGACGACGTCCGGCTGTGAGACAGAACTAATCAACAATAACACCATAAAGTGCTCGTGTTCACATCTGACTTTCTTTGCAGTGCTGATGGTGAGAAGCTTCTTTGAGTTTAATGTAAACACCCCATGAAATCAATATCAGTCTTTTAGTCCACATCTATATGCTAATAAACTTGTACAAGATGACTAAAGAAAAGTAACAGATATATAGTGTGCATTTAAAATGTAAAGACTAACGGTTTTAAAATGGTTGTTTCTGTTGTTTTCTCTCTTATCTCGTAGTTTCCTCCAGAAGAAAAAGTAAACATCACAGTGGTGTATGTGGCGTCATTAAGCTTCATCTCTTATATCAGCTGTGGCATCTCCATGTTTTTTTACACTGTCGCTCTGTTCATGCATTTTCTGCGGTAGAGTATTTTAAAAATATAACATATTTACTGGAAGCTTTTTGACCAATTGCTATTGTTCCTCTATTTGATAAAAGCATCTGCTAAGTGCATAAATGCATGTTACAAATACATTATGTTTTTATATTTGAACAGGAAAGCTCAATCAAATCAGGCCACGAAGATCTTGATGAACATGTTTGTGGCTTTGTTTCTCCTGAATTTCTCCTTTTTGTCAAACGAGAGTGTGGCCAACACAGGAGACAAGGCTGCGTGTGTCTTCATAGCGCTGCTCATGCATTACTCCATGCTGACTACATCCACCTGGTTCTTCATTCAAGCTCTTCATATGCACTTATGGCTCATCAGAAAGACCATGACCATCACAAACTACATGAGGAAGATCACCTTGTTTGGCTGGAGTGAGTTATAGAGAGAATCCACCTGTTATACTGTAATACTAATAATTAATTAATTAGTTACATTTATATAGAGCTTTTCTGGGTACTCAAAGCGCTTTACATTTAGAAAGGGGAAATCTCTTCAACCACCACAAATGTGCAGCATCCACCTGGATGATGTCCAAGGACATTCTGGAATTTTTAATGACCACGGAGAGTCAGGGCCTCGGTTTAACGTCTCATCCGAAGGACGGTGCTCTTTTTGACAGTATAGTGTCCCCACCGCTATACTGGGGTGTAGGGCTGCACGATTTGGGGAAAATATATAATTGCGATTATTCTGGGTAAAATTGCGAATGCGATTTAAAATGCGATTATTGTTATTATAATTTTTTACGAATGAAAAGTGTGCATACATTTTGTGTTTTTATATTAATGTGACTAATAATAATAATTATGATTACTATTACTGCTAAAAATATTATTTTTAAAAATAAGAAATATTACCATTACAATAACATTCTCATCAAAAAGAGTATGTCAGAATAAATATAACAATATAATACTAATACTAATTATTATTATTATTTTTGTTATATTTTACAGAAAACTTATTTTACAAAAAAAAAAAAAAACACTGCTGGGTTACCTATTCATATGCAGACAGCCTATGACTAAAAACATTAGAAAGGTATAAGCCTAAGGAGTAATTCTTAAAGTCTGTCTTTAATATGAAATATGAACCTCTTGTGCATCCACTGTGGGGGAAAAACTCCTGTACATTGAAGAAAAACATGGATTGTCCAACAAATTTCTAATTTTTTAAGTTTATTAAGTTTTAAAATGCATTAAGCATTATTTTCTTATTATTGATAATAATATCTTATTATTATAACCCAAAAGTTTTTAATTCATACTGAAAGCCAGAGGGCGCCCTCGAGCAGAAAACGCCACATTTGCCTTAGAGAAGTAAAGACGTTCATTTTCAGGAAATCCCTGATGTGAAGCTAACGCTGTAAACAGAAGATAGAGACGCTTTGATTAAACATGACGACAATAAACACGACTGCAGCAAAATATGGTGTATTTGAGTTCTTCAAGCCGTCAAGGGTATTTTCATAATAATAAAGTGTATTATAATGCAGTGCTGATTGAGATAGACTGCTATAAAATAACGCCTCGTCGGCCTCACTCTGATGAGAAGCCAGATCAGCTCACACACACTCGACTGACGATATGAAGTGAGGTAAAGCATGTTATTAAATGTTGTCTTTTGTTGAACAGGTTTATGAACGCTTCAGTAGTTTGTGAAGATGTTTGACTCGTGTTGCTTTTTCAAACGCACGTTATAAGGGACTCAAACTTGCAGTCTTTCAGACGGAGCAGCGTTGATCACAGAGCCGCTCTTCGCTAACACATTTATTTATTTAATTAAAATCGCAGCCTTTGAGCGTTCATAATCGCACACAAGCCAAATTGCGATTGAGGTTCGATTTCGATTAATCGTGCAGCCCTACTGGGATGTTAGAACCCACACAGACCACAGACCTGCTGGCCTCACTAACACCTCTACCAGAAGAACACTTATTTTCTCACAATATATATTGCACATCACTACATTTTTCAATGATTCTCAAACGACTCAACGGATGAATTAGTCTCTTTAAATCACTCCTTTAAATCAGTCTAGCCCAGAATGTTCTGATTGGTCTAACATGTACAGAAGCTAAACGGCCATTACCATAACTGTAAATCAACTTTGTTTGTAGGCTTCCTAAAGCTCAGCGATTGTACACACTGTAAAGACAGAACCGATGACGTCAATTTTACCATGTCAATCCGAGTGCGATTCTGATAATAAAACATTGGAAGAACAAGTTATTCAACCCATAAAAAAACTCCATTGCAAGGACGAATTGAGCAGGACGTTTCTCAGTGTGTTGTGCTACTCATTTGGAGGTACACTATGAGATGTTGCAGCTGCAATTCCTCACCATCAGCATCATCTTTTAAATAGTTACATCAGACAGTTTTTGCCACCTTTTAGGTGGCAGGAGTGAAAATTTGTGTTATGATCCCGGACCAACTAGATTTGGACTAAGCAATGGATATTAACAAAGTTTGGCTCTGCCCCTGCTGACACGACAGAGGGATCATTTCCCCAATAGAATGGACCCTGTGCAGGACACTGAATCAGAGTCCCATGGCCAAATCAGCAAATCAAACTGGGTGACGAGTTCACAAAACGCAAAGCTTAAATTTGGCTCACCTCAAGTTACCCCTCTCGTTCGGCATGGATGTTATGTTTCCGTGGCTGTGAGGTAACATTTAATTGCGGACCTTATATATTTATTTGGTAAATAAGGTGTTGTGCTTCACTCGTGTCAAAATATCCACGTAGGCATTCACATACAAAAAAATACATTTAAATGTTTGGCCGACCACCGCCGGTGCTACTCACACCGTGGTGGTGCTGTTCACGTTCACCGGCACAGCCCTAGACCACAGCAGTTGTAAAAAAGTGCCACCGGGGTGCTTTTTATGTCTCGATAAAGGAATGGATAGCTTTCCTCTCAGGACTCCTGTTGCACCAGCTGTGTGCAAGTTACAACTAGCCTAGTTTTGACGTAAATGGGCACTAAGTTACAACGTTGATGCATTCCTAAACAGTTTTGCGTTGCATCATTAAACTTAGATGAAGCCTAACTCTAGGTATAAACTAAATATTTATGCAAGCCTCTGATCAGGAGTAACATTAACAGATATAATAGCAGGCAGGCTGAACTGCATCACACTCCTGTTTTACATGATAGAAACAATTTTAATTAACGTTATGTTAGTGGTTAACTTAAAATGAACAAAACAGTGTGCCTGCGTCCATAGGTCCGTATTGTGCTATGTAAAATAAAATCTTTTAAACTTTTAAACTTTTTAAAAAAAAGTTATGATCAATCAATGCAATTTCTTATTTATTTATTTTTTGTTTAAGTATTTATTTATTGATCCTTAATTTAATTTCAAATAGCCTTTCTTGGTGTTATTTATATATAAAAGCACTTGTTATTCAGGATTAAGTATCGTATTTAACAGGAACTTTCTATCATTATTTACATGAAGCAAAAGTAGTTAAGAAAGAACAATAAACAAAAGTTCACAACAACTTACTACGATAAAATTATTTCCCATTGCTTTCTCCCACCTGTTCTGACATCCTGGTGCACATAAGCTGTCCATCACGTTGAAATAGTAAGGTTTAAACAGTCTGACCCCTGATTGCCTGCCCAAATGGTGGAGTTTAGGCTGCGTGACCTCAACCTCCAAAGCTATAAAGTTAGGCTATCTGTTGGCTAACACCACCTAGGCTACAAGTAAAGTAGGCTTAGATGCCAGTACACTCTTAAGTGTTCCCATAGTGTCAATGCACAAAAAAAGTAACATCAAAGATCCTATTCGAAAGGGAACTATAATAACCCTGATCTTTGTGTGTTTTCAGTGTTTCCGGCTCCGATAGTCATAGCTGTTGCTTCTTTAGGAGAATATAAAGCAGTGATTATAAACGAAACGCCTGGAAAAACCACACACATGTAAGTTCTTCCGTTGTCACAAATGCATGGATTGATGAAGCTGAACAAGTCAACATTTTTTCTTCTCTTCTAATTGTAGGTGCTGGATTACAAATCGTTTAATTAACTACATGGTGAACATTGGCTACTATGCCTTTGTTTTTATCTTCACAACTGGAATATTCATCAAGATGGTCACTTATATTGTCCAGAACAGTCCATACAAAAAGCAGCTCATGATAGTATTGAGTGTGTTCCTGCTCTTCGGCCTGACGTGGGCTATGGCGTTCTTCAGTTTTGGACCGATGGTCATTCCCTCATATTACATCTTCACTGGGTTGAACTCGTTCCAGGGTGAGAAACAATTAGGGATGCACCGATCTGATATTCAGTATCGGTATCGACTTCGATACTGTTATTTTTGCCTGTTCAGTTATTGGTCAGACAGGACTCAAATTGTTGTTACTACACAAAAAGGCATCATAAAAGTTTTCTTTCACTATATTCTAAGTCTTTTGAAGCCATTCAGTGGTTTAATGTGATGGACAGATGAACATTTTGACGTTACATTAAATATTTCTGGCTGTCATTAATTCTCCATTAATTCTCTCATTAATTCTCCATTCAGCATTCAAACAAAATGCCACATTTGGTTAAGGTAGTCAGAACGGTAAAACTCTCCAAGATGATTCAATGTTCCCATTATAATACTTGATCTGTAGACCGAGGTCTGTGGATTTGCATAAAAAAAGAGTTTATTGCAGTTTTAAAATGATGTGATTTTCTCTACACTGCATGTCTGTTAGATCACAACACTGGAGTAGAGATGACCATAAACTGGCATACACCGTATTTATTAAATTTACATTAAATCATTTAGCAGATGCTTTATCCAAAGCGACTTACAAATGAGGAGAGCAATAGAAGCAATCAGACAAGGGGCAACAGCATGAAATACTGTAACAAGTCTCAGTTATTCTAGTGCAGTATACATACACCTTTATTGAATAGAATAGTTAAGTGCTAGTCTTAAATGGTCAGGTGATGGTGGGAAAGTGTCTTTAGAAGTTTTTTTTTTTTTAATGGCTACAATGGCTACTTGGCTGCTTAAATTTAGATAGGCAGGTCATTCCACCAGGTGGGAACGGTCCAGGAAAAGGTCAGTGAGAGTGATTTCATGCCTCTTTGAGATTGAACCACGAGGCATCATTCACTTGCAGAATGCAAGCCTCTGGAGGGTGTGCAAGTCTGAACAAGCGAGTTTAGGTATATTGGTGCAGAGTTGCCAGTGGTAGCTTTGTAGGCGAGCACCAGTGTCTTGAATTTGATGCGAGCGGTCATAGGCTGCCAGTACAGTCTGATGAAGAGAGGCGTGACGTGCGCTCTCTTCGGCTCATTAAAGACCACTCTCGCCGCTGCATTCTGGATCAGCCGCAAGGGTTTGATAGTGCATGCCAGAAGGCCCGATAAAAGAGAAATAGTCTAGTTTGGAGCGAACAAGATCTTGGACTAGGTGTTGTGTGGCCTGCTCTGAAAGGAAGGGTCTAATCTTCCTAATGTTGTATAAGGCAAATCTGCAGTAATTTGGTCAGTGAAGTTTAACTCATCAATCACAACTTTGAGGTTCCTGGCTGTCCTGGACAAAGTTAAAGTTGATGAACCGAGCTGAATGGAGAAATTTTGTGGGGTTGGTTAATTGGGCAAACTGACACCTGAACATTCATCTGTGTGTTGAAAACGTAAAATGACAAACTATTTGAAGTGCAACTGGATTTTTTTTATTTCATTTATTAAAAATACAATATTATATTATTTTTACAATATTATTATTGTATAAAAATGTAAATTGGTACACCCCTAGAAACTATCTAAAGGGTCCTACATGAACAAAAAGTGTGTATTTTTTTTAATCAAAACTATTCATTACATCAAATATATATATTGATTACTGATAGTTATTACAATTAATTTGACCAAAATATTTTGTTATAGCTGCAAAAATATATATATGCAAACAGATTTAATGATATTTGAAATGTATTTGAATTAGATCTCTTATTTTTTCAGGGTTTGTCCTCTTCCTGTATTACTACCACATACAAAAGTCCTAGAAGGCCATTTCTCCGATGATCCAGAAAGCTCTGAATCAACCACCACCATTGCTCAATCCATAATTAATGCAGTGGAAAATGTTTATAAATAGCATAATCAAGGCATAATGATTTCTCTGCTTTAAGACTGATTTGTACAGTCACTGTGTACTGGGCAAATTCACAAAGACAATGTAATTTCTGAATGAGAGAGAATTGTTTAAAATGACTTATGTATAGGGTTGGGTATGGCTTGTTTTTATTTATTTTGTATATTACACCGGTGCCAAACCATTAGGGTAAACATACCTATTAAGCGGAAGTACCCATTAAACACTCAAAAAATATTTACGCTCAGATCATAAAAATAAAAATAAGTGATCACCCTACTTGATGTCTTAACCAAATGATGTGTTTGTTACTGTATACCACCTGTAATTTCACACTAATCAGACTATTTTACACTGAGATATGGGTATCCATGTGTTCACGCTGAGATATGGGCATCCATGTGTTCACGCTGAGATATGGGCATCCATGTGTTCACGCTGAGATATGGGTATCCATGTGTTCACGCTGAGATATGGGTATCCATGTGTTCACGCTGAGATATGGGCATCCATGTGTTCACGCTGAGATATGGGCATCCATGTGTTCACGCTGAGATATGGGTATCCATGTGTTCACTCTGAGATATGGGTATCCATTTGTTCACGCTGAGATATGGGTGTCCATGTGTTCACGCTGAGATATGGGCATCCATGTGTTCACGCTGAGATATGGGCATCCATGTGTTCACTCTGAGATATGGGCATCCATGTGTTCACGCTGAGATATGGGCATCCATGTGTTCACTCTGAGATATGGGTATCCATGTGTTCACGCTGAGATATGGGTATCCATGTGTTCACGCTGAGATATGGGCATCCATGTGTTCACGCTGAGATATGGGCATCCATGTGTTCACGCTGAGATATGGGCATCCATGTGTTCACTCTGAGATATGGGCATCCATGTGTTGACGCTGAGATATGGGCATCCATGTGTTCACGCTGAGATATGGGCATCCATGTGTTCACGCTGAGATATGGGTATCCATGTGTTCACTCTGAGATATGGGTATCCATTTGTTCACGCTGAGATATGGGTGTCCATGTGTTCACGCTGAGATATGGGTGTCCATGTGTTCACGCTGAGATATGGGTATCCATGTGTTCACTCTGAGATATGGGTATCCATTTGTTCACGCTGAGATATGGGTGTCCATGTGTTCACGCTGAGATATGGGCATCCATGTGTTCACTCTGAGATATGGGCATCCATGTGTTCACGCTGAGATATGGGTATCCATGTGTTCACTCTGAGATATGGGTATCCATTTGTTCACGCTGAGATATGGGTGTCCATGTGTTCACGCTGAGATATGGGCATCCATGTGTTCACGCTGAGATATGGGCATCCATGTGTTCACGCTGAGATATGGGTATCCATGTGTTCACTCTGAGATATGGGTATCCATTTGTTCACGCTGAGATATGGGCATCCATGTGTTCATGCTGAGATATGGGCATCCATGTGTTCACTCTGAGATATGGGTATCCATGTGTTCACGCTGAGATATGGGTATCCATGTGTTCACGCTGAGATATGGGCATCCATGTGTTCACGCTGAGATATGGGCATCCATGTGTTCACGCTGAGATATGGGCATCCATGTGTTCACTCTGAGATATGGGCATCCATGTGTTGACGCTGAGATATGGGCATCCATGTGTTCACGCTGAGATATGGGCATCCATGTGTTCACGCTGAGATATGGGTATCCATGTGTTCACTCTGAGATATGGGTATCCATTTGTTCACGCTGAGATATGGGTATCCATGTGTTCACTCTGAGATATGGGTATCCATGTGTTCACTCTGAGATATGGGTTTCCATGTGTTCACGCTGAGATATGGGTGTCCATGTGTTCACGCTGAGATATGGGTATCCATGTGTTCACTCTGAGATATGGGTATCCATTTGTTCACGCTGAGATATGGGTGTCCATGTGTTCACGCTGAGATATGGGCATCCATGTGTTCACTCTGAGATATGGGCATCCATGTGTTCACGCTGAGATATGGGTATCCATGTGTTCACTCTGAGATATGGGTATCCATTTGTTCACGCTGAGATATGGGTGTCCATGTGTTCACGCTGAGATATGGGCATCCATGTGTTCACGCTGAGATATGGGCATCCATGTGTTCACGCTGAGATATGGGTATCCATGTGTTCACTCTGAGATATGGGTATCCATTTGTTCACGCTGAGATATGGGTGTCCATGTGTTCACGCTGAGATATGGGCATCCATGTGTTCACTCTGAGATATGGGCATCCATGTGTTCATGCTGAGATATGGGCATCCATGTGTTCACTCTGAGATATGGGTATCCATGTGTTCACGCTGAGATATGGGTATCCATGTGTTCACGCTGAGATATGGGCATCCATGTGTTCACGCTGAGATATGGGCATCCATGTGTTCACGCTGAGATATGGGCATCCATGTGTTCACTCTGAGATATGGGCATCCATGTGTTGACGCTGAGATATGGGCATCCATGTGTTCACGCTGAGATATGGGCATCCATGTGTTCACTCTGAGATATGGGCATCCATGTGTTCACTCTGAGATATGGGTATCCATGTGTTCACGCTGAGATATGGGCATCCATGTGTTCACGCTGAGATATGGGCATCCATGTGTTCACTCTGAGATATGGGCATCCATGTGTTCACGCTGAGATATGGGCATCCATGTGTTCACTCTGAGATATGGGCATCCATGTGTTCACTCTGAGATATGGGTATCCATGTGTTCACGCTGAGATATGGGCATCCATGTGTTCACGCTGAGATATGGGCATCCATGTGTTCACGCTGAGATATGGGCATCCATGTGTTCACTCTGAGATATGGGCATCCATGTGTTCACTCTGAGATATGGGCATCCATGTGTTCACGCTGAGATATGGGTATCCATGTGTTCACGCTGAGATATGGGTATCCATGTGTTCACGCTGAGATATGGGTATCCATGTGTTCACGCTGAGATATGGGTATCCATGTGTTCACGCTGAGATATGGGTATCCATGTGTTCACGCTGAGATATGGGTATCCATGTGTCCACGCTGAGATATGGGTATCCATGTGTTCACGCTGAGATATGGGTATCCATGTGTTCACTCTGAGATATGGGTATCCATGTGTTCACGCTGAGATATGGGCATCCATGTGTTCACTCTGAGATATGGGTATCCATGTGTTCACGCTGAGATATGGGTATCCATGTGTTCACGCTGTCTGGTGGCCATTTTGAAAGCTGTCTGAAAACTTTCACCAAAAGAGTAGCCCCTTAGATGTGAATTTTTTTTTTAGATGTTTAGATGTTTTTCAATAAGTATAATTTCTTACTGCAAAATTAAGAGATTAATATGTAGACTTTTGCATATTATAACCTGAAACCTGGATTTTGGAAATAATTACAGTTAGATCCAAAAGATAGTTTAAGCAACATAGCACAGATGCTGCAGAAAATTGTATACTAGATGTATAAGACTGTGTGCTACACTAATATTGTAACGAACTGCTCTGAGACAGAAGGATGGAGATCCAAACCCAGTATTTATGTAAACTGAAGGATATTTTATTTAATTTCAGACCATTATTGTGCATTTGACCACTTTTATCTAAGCTAATTATCGGATGCGTCATGATTTCTGTTGAGACATTCAGATTGTAGAGTCAGAATTTGGCGTAAACAGAATGAGATCATGGATCCATCATACCTTGTTACCACTGTGCAGGCTGGTGGTGGTGGTGTAATGGTGTGGGGGATGTTTTCTTGGCACACTTTAGGCCCCTCATCATCTAATTATCTTTACAACTGTTTTAATTATCCTTGTTTTTAATTTTTAATTCTTACACATGGTATTCTTATTTCTCATGCATATGTTACCACTATTTATCATCAAAGATCGCATATCCTGTGGTGTTTGCTGGAAGGGATTTACAGAAGAGAAAATCCTCGTGGACTGAGTGTGCATGGCTGTATCTCACAAAACCGAAGATTTGCCTCATTATCAATGTCCCTAGACTCATCCAGCTGAAGAGAAAAGAAGGGACTCTGGCGTAATCGTGTGATCAGCTGCTCTTGGACATTTTCGGACATTATAGTTATGTGTCACTGGCCAGTGTCATTGGAGAGAGTTACTTTGTGC
This sequence comes from Pseudorasbora parva, assembly GCF_024679245.1. Classification (NCBI taxonomy): domain Eukaryota; kingdom Metazoa; phylum Chordata; class Actinopteri; order Cypriniformes; family Gobionidae; genus Pseudorasbora; species Pseudorasbora parva. Next base: position 2,463,573 of record NC_090181.1, read on the forward strand.
ATATCATCACTAGCTTTCTTCCCGAGCATTACATTTGCCATAACTTCTGCAGCAGGCTTAATTAGAGTCTCTCCAATTGAAATGGGTTTTCTCGTTTTTGCAATGAGTAGAGATACTTTGTTTGATGCCTGAGTAGCCTTTGCATTTTCACCAGGCATAAAAAAACTTTGAGGTGTTTTTAATCATGTGTTGCTCGAGCTCATCACATTTTCTCTCAAAAAATGACACTGCTTTATCTGTACAATCTTTGTGCTTAGACTCAAAGTGACGCTTGAGTCTAGATGGTTTCATTGCTTCATTAGCCACTATTTCATAACACAAAACACAGTGAGGTCTAGGATCCTCAAGATCCCCAGTCCAGGAAAATCCAAACTTTATGTACTCATTGTGATATTTTCGCTTAACTTTCTCACATGGTTTTCCACGTTGCTGTAGCTTCATGGTCTGCTGTAGTGTGGTGGCCAGTGACTGTGCTTCAGTGGTTCTTTGTGGTGCTGTAGTTTTGGTGCTTTCAATGAACAGTTGATCTTTTCTTTTGACTCCTCTTTGGTTTAGCCACCAATCCATTTTTATGTTATTAAAACAGGATGGCAAGAACTGTTATCACAGTTTTGCAAATGCATTAAAAAATCTACTTAAATAAGTGACGGTTTTTATAAAAACTTGCCTAGTATAGGTCATCTTTTCGCGGACCACTAGGGGGCGATGGCGGACCACACTTTAAGAATTACTGCTCTATGCTAATAAAATGCTGGTTGAATCTATCCACTCCGAGAGTTGTCATGATTGAGATGCTGTTCTTTTGATGTTTCTTGAGCATCAAATCATATTAGAATGATTTCTGAAGGATCATGTGACACTGAAGACAGTAATGATGCTGAAAATGCAGCTTTGATCATAGGAATACATTTTCTTAACTGAAATGACTTGATTATGGCAACAAAAAAAAAAATCATAATCATAATCATGTAGCCTAAAAATCTAGACGCACCCTAGCAGCAGCAAATATAATTTGCAGCCAGGGTCGTCTACACTGTAAAAAAGTTTGGTTGGTTTTTGTTGGTTTAACTTGAAGTAACCTGGTTGCCTTAAAATTTTGAGTTTATTGAAATTAAAAATTTGAGTTGATACAATGAAGGAAATTTGTTCAATAAATAGCAACTCAAAATATTTTTGTATCTGAACCACATTAAAAATCTGATAAATCATGAAAATAGCACTATTTGGCATGTTTCACTGCGTCATCAGAAATAAAACACAATTACCCAATATGCTTACAAAATCTTTTAATAATATTTTAATAAAGGTTGTCCAATCTCAAAAATTTTTTGAGGCAACCAGGTAACTTTTTTTCAAAATAATTTTTGACAGTGTAGCAACTCAACGTTGGCTTGCGAGCTGGAAAAGCCAAACTCTGGTCTGGCCAATCACATCGTGGAATAGAGTCGGTGGGCGGGGCTTAACATAATGATGGCAGAGTTGCGTGCTACTAGAAAACAAAGAAGCTGGCGAACAGCGGTCTTTCGAATCAGCTTTGGCTGTGACTCTGGAAGACTTGGAGTTTAGCTTTTCTTTGATAAAGAACAGAACTGAAATCATTCTTAAAGAGCATATTGCAGGTTAAAATAAAATTGAGATAAACATATAACCTTGTATGAAAAGGTAAAGCAGGATTTAAAATGTTTTTAAAAGACATGAGCACAAATTTAGCAGATAAAGTGGCCGCTTCGTTGGATGTTTGTAAAAAACACTTTTTTCCAACATCGCGTCATATTACGTCACAACAGGGAGTCGTCTGCAAAGCTCTGTATTGGCTCAGTGCAGAATAGGTTGGTATTCTGTAGTAATCCGTGTAGTTTTTCTATTTAAATTTATCATTGTCATGGAAAATTGTGTCCAGCCTGTCAGGACATTGAGTCCACAGGTTTCCTAAAAAAAAAAAAGTTAGAAAAGCTGCATTGTGGCGTTTTGTGCAGGTGAAGAGACGGTACTTCACTTCTGCATCTGCTTTGACACACGCGGTGGTGTGTGTGTGTGTGTGTTCACTTTACACCGCGGATTATCAGCGATATGATGAAGTTTAACAGTGCAATACTCATGTAGTTAAAGGATAATATTAAATGATTAAACACTCACATGCAATGCTTCTTGGTTATTGTTTTTACATGAATCAATTTCAACATTGATTAATACAAAGTATGTAGGCTACATAAACACAAATGCATACTCACACTTTAAAAAAAAAAGTCAGGAATTATGTGCTGATTATGTATACAGATATTTTATTCAAGCCATGTATATACAGCGTTCACTCAAATACAATTCATAAAACGTCATACATCCTCACACTATCGACAGTGAATCGGCACAAAATAAACCCATAACACACAATGTCACGTCACAGACCATGGAAAATGGTGCAAGGACTCATGTGCAAAAGAAGTGATAATTTATTATAAAAAGAAACATAAATACAAAACAGAAACCCACAAGGGGGGAAAAACACATAATCATAAATCATAAACCAAAGACTCAAACATACCAACGGAATCACAGGGAACCAGGAGGCATAGACGAGACATACACAATGATCCAACATAGACTGACAAACACAAGGAGCTTATAAGGGGAAGAAATCAAGAGGGAACAGGTGGGAGAAATCAACACTAACCAGATAACAAGGGGGAGGGATCAGACAATGACAGGAGCACATGCTAGGCATGACAAAACCCACATGTGCACACAAGACAGGACAGGCATGTGACACAGAATGAGTGACTAAAGGATCGCAATAGCACGTAATACTGTCTGTGGCTCGGCCGCGGGCAGAATGTGACGGTCGGTCAAGGATCCTTCAGACGATCAGCTCGGAGAAACCGCGTGAACTGAGCACCGTAACTGAGGCGATCCGGGCGAACACACACACACACACACACACACACACACACACACACACACACGAGCGTTTGAGTTAAACAAAGACTGGAGACTCAAAACAGAGACTCAATGTTGTTGCTAGCTTTAGATAGAAAACATTACTTGTGTGCAAATTAGGGATGTCAGCGATTAATCGATGATCGATTAATTGTCGATAAGACATTTGATCGATAAGGCTAATCGATCATCGATTAAGCAGGGTCATGCACGTGCGTGCGGCTCAACCGCGAAACGGGAGGAAAAATGAAGCGAGCGTGCCCGAGTTCTATTTGGGACCATTTTACAGCTGGAGTTACACCTTCATCGTGACTACAAGTTTGCATGTGCATTCACAGCCTTTTGTTTTTTGCAAATGTAAGTTGTAATATTGTTTCTTTTGTGCAGGCCTATCTATAGCTGATTTATCTCATAAGGATGCATTTGGTTAATAATTAACGTTAGAGGCGTGCGGTAGTTAAAGCGTGGCGGTGATCAGCTTCAGCTCCTGCAGCAATGTGCAGCTAATAATGACTATGAGTGGGACTGTCATATTACACCACATTATTGAGAACAATATTGTAGTAAAACATTGTGATTGTTAATTATTTGGGTTTATTTGCCGTGTGTTTCATTGCGTTGATCCAGGAAGAGCGCGTGCACAACATGAGTCACGCATTCTGACTCGCGCGTGTAACTTGTTCAAGTGCACTTGTGCATTCGCATCAGATTGTGCTGAAGTAATTTGTAATATTACATTTATTTTGTAACGTTATATATGTGATCAATCATATAGGATGCGTTTCTTTTAGTGAAATAAAACGCACTAGCAAATGGCTTCAGTCAGTGATGGCTACCGGTTTTCATTCAGTGCTTCAGCTTTAGCGCATACAGAGGAATGCATAATAACGATGATTGGGACGGTCATATTACATAACAGAAATGAGAACACTATTTTAATAAATGGTTGTAAAGTCATTGGGTTTAGGTGCCGTGTTCAGAGCGTTGTTCCAGGAGGAGCGCGTCTCCCATTCTGAATATGAATATCAGCAACTCAATTCAAGTTCACTTGTCCATTCGCATCATTGTGTGAATATATATAATTTGTAATATTCTATTAAGTTTATATAAATCTGATTAATCTCATATAGGAAGCTTTTTGTTGAGTTAAATAACGCGCTAGCAAAGAGCTTCAGTGTAACTTACCAGTGTTGATTCAGCGCATCCGCTTCAGCTCGCGCAGTTCAAACAGCAGCGCGCGACTAATAATAACTATGATTGGGACTGTCACATTACATAACATTAATGAAAACAATATTTTAATAAATCGTTTTGAATTAATTGGGTTTAGGTGACGTTTCAGCACGTTGCTCTTGCAAGTGCGTCCACAGATTCTGAATAACAGATCTGAGGCGGCGTTCGTGTTGTATTACAGGTTATATTTGGTTATTACAGGTTATATAAGTCATTAAATTAAATAAAAAAATAACAGACCAATTTTATAGTCCCATAGCCCTTTGTTTAGATAAAAAAAAATCCTTCTCATTCATTTGGTGAAGAACATGGCGTTTTGAGCAGCATTGCACATAGGCCTACTGTCATGCTGTCGGCTGTAAGCCACTGCTGTAGACGCATATTGCAGTATTATGGTTAACAAATAAATCGATTAATTGATCGTTAATTTAAACGACGATCGATCATGGGAATTTGTGAAAATTGACATCCCTAGTGCAAATGATTTGTTGAAAAGCAGAGAACAGCAGCTCTTTCAACAGAAACAACCAGAGAGGGAGTGAGAGCGCACATGCGTATGTGTGTGTGTGTGTGTGTGTGTGTGTGTGTGTGTGTGTGTGTGTGTGTGTGTGTGTGTGTGTGTGTGTGTGTGTGTGTGTGTGTGTGTGTGTGTGTGTGTGTGTGTGTGTGTGTAAAAAGGCACTGTATGGTTGCAGCAACTGAGCTATAGCATAATAATACTCATAGATCTAGCCTGTGACATTGTTGTGCATGATTTGGCAATAGGGGACAGCCATGCTGGTGAAAATCAAGCCGACTCCCGAATTTTTTGATTTTGTATTTTTAAAAAATATCGTGAGAGAGGGAGGTGCGAGAAACGTTCTCGGCTAGTCGTGTTTTTCCTCAAATGCTGCGAGCCATGAGCATACGAGCATACACAATGTCCACGCGAGGGAAAAACATTGTCTGCGAGCTCGTAACGTTATGTCAGCAAAAACAGCACCGGGTAACGTTACGCCCCGCGCCCGGCTTTAACGTCTAATGTGGACGGCGATTGTGACTTAAGCCAGATGGTCTGAACTTATTATTAGTTTCTGTTATTGGTATCAATACTCCTAGATGACCAATACCAGCTTGGCGATTGCCTGATACATGATAATTATCTGCGAAGTATTGTAATCTGAGCACAGTGTTAGCGTATAATGTTATGAGCCGACTCTCTCACCTGCTCTGTTTTCCACTGTTTCTCCTCACACAACTCAAATCCTCTCCTCTGATCGTTGTTCTGTCTAATCCTGGCCTGTCCCTTATTGTGTGTCATAATTGCATGGCTGTGGTCTGCCATATGAGTATTACAGTTTTTCTCAATTGCTAAAACACTAAAACCCATCGGCTGAACACATTTCTCAGTTGCCTGAACTCATTTAGCTAATTGTGCAGTCTGTTGTCAATACCTTAAACCATTTCACATCATAAAACACAATTTGCAGATCTCACTTAGACTTTTCAGCAAAACTCTAAACACATTCTCATTGTCAAGACACATTCAGCACTCTAATGCACACGTCATCCATACGGGTAAACACAAGTGGCAACAATCAAATACAAATAGAGAACACAATGTCATTGATTGAACACAACCACTCAAAACTGATTTAACCTGTTTCAAATGATGAGACACAACCAATATAAGTACAGTGCATTGTAGGCTGTATACTGTACAATGAACAAATCATATTGCCCTGAACATGTTGCTTTCCATTTGTTTACAGTACTGACTGCTCAATAGATTTTGACTGGTTGCAGTTTCATATCAACAAAGAACGAGCTTGTGAGATGCAGAGTACAGTACTGTAAAAATCAGCCTAATCTAATGAAAATGCATATCTATAGCACAAAATTGTATTTATCGTGCGATTTATATGCCAAAATGAGTTTTTATGAGCATATGTTACGCAGTTTTCGTGTGCATATGATATGTCCTTTATATTGTGTTATGTGCACGTACTCCAAACAACTCAACCTACCCAATGGGGTGACAATGCAAATCATATGCACGTAGAAAATAATTGTGCCGTATAAATCGCACAATAAATACAATATGTGATGTATATGCATTTCATGAGAATGAGTTGGTAAAAATAGGGCTACAAGCAAGAGGAAGAACAAAAAATTTCAAAGCAAAGCAGAATAATAATAATTTCTGATCAATTTTGAGCTACTATGATGGAACATGTTTTCATTCATCACAAGACAATGACAGAAAAATATGAAATTTGTTTTAAGATTAAAAATTTACTTCTGCCTGAGAAATGTTTTGAACAATGTGTTTTCTATTTTTTGCTGTATTGTTTACTGATTGCTTGATAGTGTTTATCATTTTGATCACTTTGTTTATGATTTGAGAGCAGTGTTTGATTTTGAACACAGGTAAAACTGTTTTGAGGCGAAAGTTTCATTTTGCAAGAGAAGTCAGAGGTTTTGTGAATAGTGCTTGAAGAGGAGGTTTTGTGTTTAATGGTTTCAGAAAATGGAGCAAGGTTTCAGAAACAGTGTTTTAGCAATTGAGAAAAACTGTAATGACTTAAGATTAATTAAATAGGTTAAAGGTTTATTAATTAACGATTACCAATATTTTGACTATACATTTTTATAAAATCATAAATCAGATAATCCATAATGATTTACAAAACTACTGTAGCTTACATGGCTCCGTCACCAGGTAGAAATTCATGCAAAGGTTAACTGTTGATTTTTCGTCAAAACAAGATATTAACTTTGCAAAAATTATAAAATGCTATGTGTTGAATTTGTTGATGTTATGGCTCTGCTTGACAGCAAGTAATTTTAAAAAAAAAGGATCGAGTATCAGGGTTGCCAACTTTTAAGTTCAGGCTGGAGTGAGATTTTTTGGGGGCCGGGCTGGCGGGGGGGGGGGGGGGGGATACCAAGTCTGGTAATGCTTTTGATCTTGATTCAGTATCAGTTTATATCTAGTATATATACTGTACATAATAATATGTTTGTTTTGGCACTAGTTTAAACATTTCTTGGGTCAAATTATATGTGCCATTCCTTAATATTCACTTGTGACTGCTTATATAAGTATCATTTTTCATTAAAAAGATTAGGATGCAAGTTATTTAATTTTTGAAATTTCACATTTAAAGAAATCTAGTGTTTGATCATCATATCTAAATATTTATTAGAATGCAAATACTGCAATTTATTTTTGAGCAACTAGATTATATACATGTATATTTATTAAAGAGCCATAAGGCACCTACTGGCATTACAAATAAACATTAATATTTTTTAGCCACAAAATGACTCTAATTTGCCTCTTTGAATTGGAATTCTCTATTTTAATATTAATTACTACACTAATTGTAATATAAATTTTAGAAGAAATACAAATATTAGAAGAAAAATATTTTAAGTGGTCATTTATTGACAATAATTGTTGCACAAATAGTATTTAGTACCAAAAGATCTCCTCAAAATATTCAATAAATATAATTTAATGAGTATGAGTGTGACCTATTAGTAAGGAATACCTGAGGGCTAAATACAAGAATAACATTAATGTTAACAATGTTGAATCTCTATCACTCTCCATAATAAAACGATCCTGTAAATATGGCTGACTTAATAATCAATAAACACTAACACTATGCTGTACTGTTTACCAAAACTTGCAGCAAACATCTATATGGTGAAACTGTTGTGTATCCGCTTAAGCCATTTAAATTCATTGGCACAGCGCTAGAAGTATTGAGCGCTCATGGGCCACGTGACCAGCGCTCGCCACCGGGAGACGAGAGCATGCAACTCCGCTTTTCAACGACTCTGGCTTTAACATTATGCCACATTAGCGCCAAAACGCTATTTATTGTTTGAATTTCATTAAAACACATTTAAAAAAATTAAAGCTTATAGCTTTGTTTAATATCAAAAGCAGGTTTGGCAATTTGGCGTGAGATTGTGTTGGGCGGAGTGAGAGCGTGAGACAGAGCCTGAAAGCGTGAGTATCACGCCAGATGCGTGAGAGTTGGCAACCCTGGAGTATTGAGCATTATTTTTCCTTAATTTCTTAATAATAATAAATAAATAAAAATGTGAATGGAATCAGAAATGGAATCACTGGGCAGAATCAAATCAGAAAATTTCCCAACCCACAAACAAACCAAATTTAATTCATATATTTAAACCACCACTCCCTTTTCTTCAAAGGAAATCTTGAATGGACGACGTCCGGCTGTGAGACAGAAATAATCAACAATAACACCATAAAGTGCTCGTGTTCACATCTGACTTTCTTTGCAGTGCTGATGGTGAGAAGCTTCTCTAAATTTAATATAAACACCCCATGAAATCAATATCAGTCTTTTAGTCCACATCTATGTGCTAATAAACTTGTACAAGATGACTAAAGAAATGTAACAGATATATAGTATGCATTTAAAATGTAAAGACTAACAGTTTTAAAATGGTTGTTCCCTTTATCGAGGGAACTCGCACTGCGTCGTCAAGTGACGTCACTCTGGGAAGGCCCCCAGCGTTATGCTACTGAAGTATGAATGAAATCTATCCAACTGTGATTGGTGCTGCGTCATGACGTAGTAGATGACGGCATAACCGGAAGATACAAAGCGACGCTGACACACACACACACACACAGTAGCTTTTTGCTCTTCAGCCAAGCTCTCTGTATTTGAATTGTTTGTCTATTTGTTGTTGTTTGTCCAAGAAGAATATATATTTTGTGAAGCTGGCAGGCTCGCAAGCCCCGCGGTTCTGTCCCGAGTCTGTTGAGGCAGTGCGGTGGCGATCAGTGGGCTCGCAAATGAACTTGTCAGCGGGTCTTGGGACTGCTGAGGCACCTTCTCAGCCTCGCTGACAGTTCAGATGTTCTCCTTCCCCGTGCGGAAGCCTGCGTTGCGGCCTCTTCCCCCGGGGTGGAGAACCCGATGCTTGAGCAGTCTGATTCTGAGGAATTAGACGTGCACAGTATCGAGACGGTTGACGTTAAAGCACCCAACATGCCACTTCATTCATTAAATAAGGGCGCGCGGGCAGTTCTCGAGAGGGCTGCCTGTATAGTGACCCAGTGTTTCTGTCCCCGTACAGAAGCCCGCGTTGCGGCTTTTTCCCCCGGGTGAAGAACCAGATGCTTGAGTAGTTTGATTCCGAGGAATCAGACGTGCACAGCATCGAGGGAATGAAGTAGTAACGAGAGTTTGCCACTTCATAATGCATACGATCTCGCGTTGCCGAGGCAGCGCATAGACTAAATGCAATAAAATAAGAGTAAACACACGCGATCGGTGTACAAGTGATACTTGGTGCAAGGCATGCAGTCAGCTCGCGCCTGTGGTCTTTCATCTCGAGGGATGAAAGCCAAATATGTTGTAAACGAATCGAATCTTACGTTTGCTGAGGCAGCGTGTAGATGACGATTCGATTTAATACATATTTAAACAGTACGGTCTGGTGATTATGGCTGCATTTAATTTTGAGGAATTAAAATTAAACATTATCTGACTTTGAGGAGTTTGATATGTTTATTCAGCCTATCATTCAGTGCATGTTCATTTGAGGGATGATTATGGTGGCATTTAATTCGGAGGATTTAAATGAGATTTATCTGACTTTGAGAAAAAAAAGGAAAAAAAAGGGAAAAAAAAGGGGTTAGATTATCAGTCTATCATCTAAATTGTGTTCACTTGGTTTATTCATCTAAGGATTCACAGTGGCCGCCCTAAGCTGTTACGGCCCTGTCGAGTCAGATAAAACCACCTCTCCCGGACAGCAATCGAGGTCGCCTCTTCCGTGGAGTTTTTTAGAAGTCGATGCTGCGATCCGCAGTCTGCGACGCTCGGGCCACATTGATTTCCAGCAAAATGCTGCACGCATGCTACTCCAGTCGCCTCTAGAAAGACCTGCAGCTGGACAGCGAATGTGTTAGCACACAGAAAAAAGGAGGCTCGGTGGGTACCAGAGACCAGCATCGGAGTCTGGTCCCCATAATAGAGTATCTCGGTGTATGGTTATGCCTCCCCGAATATAGCTACTTTGGCCCTGTGTACCGTGGGCAAAGGGTACAGACTGCAGTTCAGTGTACCAATACCGAAGTCATCGGTGTGGTCTGAATTGTGGTGTGCCCAGCCCAGTGGCCTGCTGACCAGCCCCCTCTCCCAGGGGGCGATCAAGGTCACCTTCTCTGTGGAGTTTTCTGGAAGGCGATGTTGCGATCCGCCGTCTACGACGCTCGGGCCACATTGACTTCCAGCGAATGCATGCTGCTCCAGCTGCCTCTAGGAAGACTTGCAGCTGGGCAGCGAATGCGTTCACACACCGAAAATCCTCCCCGACTAAGCTCTGCCGGGTGGCTGCTTCAGGGGGTCGGGCAGGAGGCTCGGTGGGTATCAGAGACCAGCATCAAGAGGCTGGTTTCCATAGTAGAGTATCTCGGTGTATGGTTATGCCTCCCGAATATATATACTTTGTCCCTGTGTTCCGTGGGCAAAGGGTACAGACTGCAGCTCAGTGTACCAATGCCGAAGTCATCGTGTGGTCTGAACGGTGGTGTGCCCAGCCCAGTGGCCTGCTGGCCAGCCCCCTCTCCCAGGGAGGCGATCAAGGTCGCCTCCTCTGTGGAGTTTTCTGGAAGTCGATGCTGTGTTCCCCCGTCTACGACGCTCGGGCCACATTGACTTCCAGTGAACGCATGCTGCTCCAGCCGCCTCTAGAAAGACTTGCAGCTGGGCAGCGAACGCGTTCGCACACCGAAAATCCTCCCCGACTTAGCTCTGACGGGTGGCCGCTTCAGGGGGTCGGGCAGGAGGCTTGGTGGGTACCAGAGACCAGCCTTGAGAGGCTGGTTCCCCTAGTAGAATATCTCGGTGCAGGGTTATGTAGTGGACACCAGAATTCCAGGGCCCAGTTTACAGAGGTGTCAAGTAACGAAGTACAAATACTTCGTTACCTTACTTAAGTAGAAATTTTGGGTATCTATACTTTACTGGAGTAATTATTTTTCTGCCTACTTTTTACTTCTACTCCTTACATTTTCACGCAATTATCTGTACTTTCTACTCCTTACTTTTTAAAAATAGCCTCGTTACTCCTCTTTCATTTCATCTTGTTTAAAAAAAAAACTATGCAGATAAATCGCGTCATCCGGATAGTGTGAATTTGATTGTGGTTGGATGAGAAGTGTAAACATATACCATTCCAACACCCTATTGGTTACTACGCGATCCATCGAGCCTGCACATGAATCAAAGCACAAATCACACACGGTGTTGCCAGATTGGGCGGGTTCCAGCGGACGAGCGCGCACTTTCAGTCAATCAGCGATCAGCAGGCAGACGCACTCATTCATGACAGCCAGGTTTTTAGCGCGATAACTCGTTGTAGATGTATGTTCAAGTGATCGCTATGATAAAGTGGCATACATACAGTATACACAAGCCGTTTCTACAAAGGAGTGGGAGAGTGAACCAACTCTCAAACGTGGATTACACCTGTGACTCGAAGACACTTTATAATAATCATGATTCCTGTCCATCATAATATGCACACTCAGGACATCTGCAACTAGCAACCCCAAAAGCTGCTGAAAGAGGTTTGAATCAATGATGAATCAGTTTTGACTGGACTAAGTGCATGTTCTATGAACTTCACAAGGGTACTGTAGTTTTGTCAGAGCAAAGCTAAGCGCATTGTTATTTTTTTGTCGGCGGATTATTGTACAGTATCGATGAATTACGCATTTGTGGTGTGTTTTAACGTGTGAAATGGCAGTTAATTATGTGCTTTTTCCGATCTCTTATATTGGGCACTTTGTGCACTTAAAGTGGCTTCTTCAATAAAATATCATCACATTATTTTGGCAGTTTTGTTGAGCTTTGAGCCCTGCACAGGCCCTGCATAATCCTTTTTATGACACACTCCTGCAGTCATTAAAATAGTTCAGCTTTGTTTGTAATGTCCAAGTAGTTATATTTCGTGTAGTTTCTTTATTAAAGTTAATTTAGAAAAATGTTTGGATAATTTGTTTGTTTGTTAATTTTTTTTAAAGTGACAACCAAGCAGTCAGCGGCCGACAGTGGGTATGAGGTTAAGGGTGTAAAAAAGTCAGGGCCCGTAGGGCTCTAAAGCGTTGTCAATCTGGCAACACTGATCACACATGTAGCCTACATTTACATTCCGATAAAGGTTATTGATAACATTACTTATAGGCAACTAGTCATCATATCTTTCGCTTCAGGAAACACATGTTAATGCTCAGCAGTACACATATGGTATATGTCCATTGTACTAAAATGCATTCATTTTCAATGGGTATATATGCGGCTGAAACAGGTAGCCAGTGCATCCCAAATTTTTCAACATTAACATTTTAATATAACATTATAGTCATTATGGCCTTTAGAAAAGTGTTTTTTGAGGAGGTGTGGTAGTGCTCTATATGCCCCTGTGGTGTGGCCTAAGCTTTTGTCTTTAATGGCATTTTTTTCCTTACATTACTTTTACTTTTATACTTTAAGTAGTTTTGAAAACCAGTACTTTTACACTTTTACTTAAGTAAAAGGCTTGAGTTGATACTTCAACTTCTACAGAAGTATTTTTAAACCCTAGTATCTATACTTCCACTTGAGTAATGTATGCGAGTACTTTTGACACCTCTGCCAGTTTATGGCCGGGCCCCTCTTTGCCCGTAACAGTGGACAAAGGTTTGCTCCATTTTGATTGGATCTTGTTGGACTAGCACAAACAAGATGTCCAACGCCATCAGATAAAGATGCTTGGACAACAGCCAGACACCTCTTTGAGGGCAAGAAGAAGACCTCTAGTACCAAGCCCAGGAAGGACAGGACTTCTCATTGGTCCACATGCAGTTTCTGCCCTTCACCCATCTAGAGATGGATCCCTAATGACCTGATTTGTGATGGCCATAAACATTCCTCGGGACTTCAGCAGTAGTGGGTGAAACAAAGAAAGACCAAAACTGATCCATCCAAATCCATTCACAACTATGTTTGGAAACCTTAAGACTGATGCAAATTACACACATCCATTTCATACTTATTCAGAGAAATAAGTATTCTCAGTGACAGCTATTTGTAATGCAACATCTTCCACAAATTCAGCTATTAATGAACAAATGAATGAACACATGACAGTTCAATCTTTTTCCATCATGTTTGGTGTCTGTGTTTAGTATATTGCCAAGGGTATTCTGATGGTGGTTTGGAAAGTGAGAAATGCATTTATGAACTTTAAAGACCCTTTAAAGACTTCTAACTGTGTACAGTATGCAAATGAGTTCCACAGGGGAATGAAGGGTGGGCCACACTGTGTGCCCCCTCTGATGCCAGCAGCCAATAGCAACACTGGAATGGAGAAGCGCCAAATTGCAATCTCCTCCTATTCGGAAAAGGATAAAGGTACCCTTTCAATAGACACTCCTTGTTCTGAGTCTGTCCGTTGAGGATTAGACTGTGACAGAGCAACCAGGTTCTGAGTCTCCACATCCGAGAGACAAACAGTTCACCACGTTCTGAGTCTGTCCCTTGAGGATTAGACTGTGACAGAGCAACCAGGTTCTGAGTCTCCACATCCGAGAGACAAACAGTTCACCAAGTTCTGAGTCTGTCCGCCGAGGATTAGACTTTGACAGAGCAACCAAGTTCTGAGCCTCTGGTTTAACCAGAGAGACAACACAAGATCCGAGGATCTGAATCTACAGCTTGTGAGGCAGCAACAGATACGACAACGTTCTGAGCCTCCAACCTGTGAGGAAAGAGACATTAACCAACACTACATTCAGAGTTATAGTCCAGCGAGACGACTACAGCACGTCCAGAGTCTCCATGCTAAAGAGACCAGAGCAGATTGACCAACTTCCGAGTGTCTGTTCCAAAGAGGCAGAAGACACAGAGACATTTGCAACAAGGTTAAGCTCAGGAGAGCAAACCTTCACTTCAAGGTTCCTTCATCTGCGTGTTCCAGGTTAAGGACCTTCTGCACCTACTTCAGGGCCTCATCTGCGTGTTCCAGATTTTAGGACCCTTTGGTGCCCCAGGAGATCAGCATCCCACAGATCTTTATGTTCAAGGCTGTTGAAACAGATTCCAGCTCCTTTCTTCACTGCATTGTCTCCCAGCAAAACCATTGGAAGAAGTCATCACCATCGGACTGCTTACTCAACCACGTGGAACGTAAATATCACTTATCCAAACCTCTTTCTAGAGACCTTGGCATTGTTGTATATTATCAGTATATGATTTTCTAATTTACATTAGAGGTAATATAACTGATGCTAGTTAATAACAAATAATCTTTCGTTTATTTGTTTGATACATAATAAGGTTCTTCACCTTAATTTTAGAGAAACAACAGTTTATCTTTCCATAAGATAACGTAACTCTTCTATAGCCACACTTAACTTACTCACATGTATTTTATACATTTTACGCACTTTATGCCTTTATCATTCATTGTATTCATTTAGTAGTTGTGTTAATTGTTCTGTTTATCTTTTGTTAATAAAATCTATTTTATTACAATTGTGTCTTCCTTGTGCTGATAAAGCAGAAAAGGCTCTACAAGTTAGAAATCTCACCAATCTTTCAGATAAATCAGCTGACCAACTCTCCCACCCTTTACATTCATTATAAATGACTGGGCAGCCTCCTGTGCGGAGTGTTCTCATACAGCCAAGGTAAAAGGCCTTGACTAGTGTCCCAAACTAACAGGGGGGAAGGTGGTCATCTGATGTACTCATAACCACACCTTAAGTGACGTGTGATCCAAAATTCACAACGTCAGCAGTGACGTGAGTACCAATCACTACCTTACTTAGTGTCCTTGGGTGGACAAAAGTAAAAATCACTACAGTTATGCTTCCCGAATATATCTCCTTGGGCTTTGTGTACCGTGGGCAAAGGGTACAGACTGCAGTTCAGCATTCCACCACCGAGGTTTATCAGTGTGGTCTGAATGGTGGTGTGCCCAGCCCAGTGGCAGGTTAGGGAACAGGAAGTGTGCTCCCTGATGGTAAAGGAGGCCATACAGTGAATCCCTCCGCCAGACAGGCAGTCAGGCTTTTACGGTCGCTACTCATGGTTCCCAAAGAGGATGGAGGGGTGCGTCTATTATTAGATCTGAGGTAGTTGAACTGCTCTCTGAGGAGATTCATGTTCAAGATGCACTATCCCATCGTGAGTCAGATCCAGTTCGAGGACTGGTTCGTCACAAGGTATCTAAGGACGCATATTCCATTGCTGCCCACAGGAGGTTCCTGAGGTTCGCTTTTGGGGGCGAAGCGTACCAATATCGGGGTTCTTCCCTTCTGCCAGGCTCTTTCGCCCCGCACCTTCATGGAGTGCATGGATGCAGCTCTATGAGGTGCTTGGGGCTGAGACATAGTGTTGTCTCATAGTGTTGAGAGCATAGTGTTGCCGGAAAACTGTTTCAACAGATGCATCCCTCACTGGCTGGGGCGCGGTCATGGAAGGCCGCTTTGTGAGAGGTCCGTGGGGGACCCAGCATTACTCCTGGCACATCAACTGCCTGGAAATGCTTGTGGTCTACAAAGCTCCGAGGAGCTTTCTCCCGGACCTCCGCAGCCACCATGCCCTGATACGATCTGACAATATGGCGTTCGTATCGTATCTAAATCATCAGAGGGGTCTGAAGTCGCGCCCTCTGTGCAGACTGGCGCATCAGGGAGCAGACATCCTGTCAAGGCAGAGGCTGAGGCCCGGGGAGTGGCATCTCCATCCAGAGGTGGTGGAGGCCATGTGCAAGAGGTTCAGCCCGGTGGAAGTGGATCTAGTTGTATCTCAAGAGACGTCCCACTGCCCACTTTGGTTCTCCCTCAGGCATCCGGCCCCGTTGGGCCTGGATGCCATGACAAAGACATGGCTGAGGCTACGTCTGTATGCATTTCCCCCGATCACTCTGCTCCCGGGAGTTCTGGAGCGGGTCCGCCATGAGGGTGTCAACCTGCTCTTGGTAGCACCCCGGTGACTGTGCAGAGTATGGTTCTCCGACATCATCGAACTGTTAGACGGCCTTTCCTGTAGGTCCCTCTGAGGGTACCAATATTGGGTTCTTCCCTTCTGCCAGGCTCTTTCGCCTTCATGGACCTTCATGGAGTGCATGGATGCAGCTCTATGAGGTGCTTGGGGCTGAGACTCAACACAAAGAAAGTGTGTTTACGCCCTCCCAGCGGTCTACATTCCTGGGAGTCGTATGGGACTCGACAACGTTGCTGGCTCAGCTGTCCCCCGCACATATCGAGTCCATACTGGCAGAGGTCTCCAGAGTAGAGCTAGGCACAGCCTCACTGTCAAACAGTTCAGAAACTGCTGGGTCTCATGGCAGCAGCGTCCAGCGTGTTCGGCCTGCTCCACATGAGACCCCTACAGTGGTGGCTGAAGACCAAGGGGTTTTCCCCAAAATAGCCTTGGCTATCACGCCAACCTGCCTGGAGTTTCCCCCTGGCGGAGTGAAAGCCATCTTACATCCTAGGAAAGGAATCAGGCTATGTGCCTAAGGTGCCATCTAATGTGGCACAGTCAGTGGTTCTTCAGGCCTTCCATCCTCCACCTCACATGACGGTGGAAGAGGAAAGACGACTTCTGCTCTGCTAGCAGAGATCTAAGAGTTTATTGGGGAGGTCTCCCCAGTGGAGGAAGTCAGAAGTTTCAACAGCCTGCAACTCCCAGCGACGTCCTAAGTGTGCCTGGTCCCCCAGCTTCACACTGGGACAAACGTGATCACGGTGTGGCATAGTGGGTAGTTCGTTCCCAGAGTGTCGTCACTCGACGAAGCAGTGCGAGTTCCCTCGATAAAGGGAACGTCTCGGATTATGACTATAACCCTTGTTCCCTGAGAGGGAACGAGATACTGCGTCTCGTGGCCACACCTATCACGGGCAGAGCGCTTGCTTCATCGCAAATAAGCTAGTGTGTGTGTGTGTCAGCATCGCTTTGCATCTTCCGGTAATGCCGTCATCTACTACGTCATGACGCAGCACCAATCACAGTTGGATAGATTTCATTCGTACTTCAGTAGCATAACACTGGGGGCATTCCCAGAGTGTCGTCACTCGACTACGCAGTGTCTCGTTCCCTCTCAGGGAACAAGGGTTATAGTCATAACCCGAGATGTTTCTGTTGTTTTCTCTCTTATCTCGCAGTTTCCTCCAGATGAAAAAGCAAACATCACAGCAGATTATGTGGCATCATTAAGCTTCATCTCTTATATCGGCTGCGGCATCTCCATGTTTTTTTACACTGTCGCTCTGTTCATGCATTTCCTGCGGTAGAGTATAAATATAACATATTTACTCTAAGCTTTTTGACCAATTGCTATTGTTCCTCTTTTTGATTAAAAAAAAAACATCTGCTAAGTGATTAAATGCATGTTACAAATGCATGATGTTTTTATATTTGAACAGGAAAGCTAAATCAAATCAGGCCACGAAGATCTTGATGAACATGTTTGTGGCTTTGTTTCTCCTGAATTTATCGTTTTTGACAAACGAGAGTGTGGCCAACACAGAAGTCATGGCTGCGTGTGTCTTCATAGCACTGCTCATGCATTACTCCATGCTGGCTGCATTCACCTGGTTCTTCATTCAAGCTCTTCATATGTACTTATGGCTCATCAGAAAGACCATGACCATCACAAACTACATGAGGAAGATCACCTTGTTTGGCTGGAGTGAGTTATAGAGAGAATCCACCTGTTATACTGTAATAATAATAATAATAATTAATTAATTAATTAATTAGTTACATTAAAGGTAGGATAGGTAGTACTGCTCTAAAACACTTTTGTCCAAATTTGTTTAAACTTTTTTTTTATATGTCAATACATAATTAAAATGTAAGCACTCTGAAAAGGAGAGTATAAAAATCGAGTGACTCTAGACTTTTTAATATGCAATAAACACTGCTCATTATTTTCGTTCGGGACGAAAGAAATTATTGGCTTGGGCGACTGTCACTCTCTCTCGCTACCATGGCGGGTATGCACACATTCGTTTGATTTGAGCAGTTCAAGAGGCAAGAAACCTAGGCAAAATAATGGCAGAGAAAGAGCATTCATAATTCATAGTGCAGTGTTTTGCTGTCAGCGAAGGCAAACAATGCAAAAAAGGAAGACAGTACGAGAAAAGGCAATGCACAGAAAGTCTTTGGATAAACAAAGAAATCAAACGTGAGTAAATATCTGCGTGGCTTTTCAATGATGGTGAGAACTGAGGGACCTGAAAAACGACTCATTGCTGGCTGTATTTCTGCTTGACAGGTAATCTTTCATTTTGATTATACATTATTTTGGTTTATGTTTTCATGAAGCATGTATCAAGAGCACATGAAGCTGCCTAATATAGCTAATATAACATTACTTAGCATAAAGTTACAATGTTATACACTTAGCCATTAGTAGAGATGATAAATACTCAATATGCTTAGCTCAAGTTGATGTTGCAGCTGTTGTGTTGAATTTCGCCAAATTTAACTTTAGATAACAACATGCATGTGTAAAAGCTAGTACACCGCATCCAGGAACTTTTTTTTAGAACTAAGTTAGCTTTAGCTACTACTAATCAGCAATGTTTCATCATGGAAACTCTTACATGCAGAACACAGTATATATTATGAATCTTACACGAAATTCATCTTCATTACAGTATAACTGATGTTATTGGAAAAACATGATGCTACCCGTTTTCTTTGCCTTATAAATATAATGTCTCGGTTACATATGTAACCCTAGTTCCCTGAGGGGAACGAGACGCTGCCTCGAAACGCTGTGAGAACGCCTCTGCGTGATTGCGCCGTGAAGGGCAGTCTACATCCAGAACCAGTCCAATCAGGAGATCGAACGTCATAGGCGGGTGACGTCATCGACCGGAAACTATAAAGCATCCGCGAACACAAACAGAAACTAGCTTCTGAAACAGCCTAAAGTAAGTTATCACGGGCATGCCGGGAGTATGGGTGGGCGACGCAGCGTCTCGTTCCCCTCAGGGAACTAGGGTTACATATGTAACCGTGACGTTCCCTATCTGGGAACTCGAGCTGCGTCGAAACGCTGTGAGAACGCTTATACCCACATCGCCATAGGACCAAGTGCTCATATGTGTGAAACCGTAGCGCACACGACTACGACAACACCTGTGCCCCAACTGTAGATGCTACATCAAGTTCGTAGAATCTTACGAAAGTCAGCGGCGAGGACCACCCTGCCGCGTTACATATATCTTAGAGGGAAGCCCCCGACTAGAAGTCAAGTCAAGTCAAATATACTTTATTGTCCCAAAGGGCATTTTTCTTAAGTGCTTTAGAAGCAGCCATACCCCTAGTAGAATGCGCCCGGACAGCCAGGGGAGACGGCTGTCTGCCACTTCATAAGCAAGCGAGATAGCCTCGACCAGCCACTTGCTCAATCTCTGCTTAGATACTGGTGCCCCCCTTTTTGGGGCTCCGAAACAGACAAACAACTGATCAGTCTTTCTCCACAGGGCAGCTCTGTGGACATAAGCATCAAGCGCCCTAAATGGGCAGAGCAGATTTAATCTTTCCTGATCTGACGTCATGAAAGGAGGAGGACAGAAGGCTTGTAGAGTAATAGGACCCCTCGGGCTCGTAGGAACCCTGGGAATATATCCTGGTCTGGAGTGAAGAAAAGCCTTCACCATGCCAGGCGCAAACTCCAAACATGAGGGTTCTACCGACAGGGACGAAATGGCCAGTAAGAAGATGGTCTTGAGTGTCAGAAACTTGTCTGGCACTTCTTCAATAGGTTCGAAGGGGGCCTCAGATAGGCCCTGAAGAACAATGGCCAAATCCCAGGTCGGGACCCTCGAATGTACCACCGGCCTCAACCTTAAAGTGCCACAGAGGAAACGTGTAACTAGCGGGTGTCTTCCCAAAGACACTCCACCCAAAAGAGTGTGGAAAGCAGCTAAGGCCGCCACGTACACCTTTATTGTGGAGGGTGTTAACCCTGCTGAGAATCTTGCCTGTAGGAACTCCAGCACTGTACCAACCGGGCAGTTAACTGGGTCCAACTGGCGTTCTCTGCACCACACTGAGAACAATCTCCATTTTAGTGCGTACAGCTTCCTCGTGGACGGAGCTCACGTCTCCACGACCTCAGTCGAGAGACCTTCTTCTAAGAGCCTAGCCCCCTCAGAGGCCAGGCCCACAGTTTCCATAACTCCGGGCGGGGATGAAGGAATCTCCCGCCCGCTTGAGAGAGGAGGTCCCTCCTGGTCGGAATCTCCATGGGAGAGCCTTCCAGGAGAGATATCAGGTCAGAAAACCAAACTCTGGTCGGCCAGCACGGAGCCACTAATAGCACATTGACCCCGTCCCGGCACACCCTCTCCAGAACTCCCGGAAGCAGAGCAATCGGGGGAAATGCATACAGAGGCAGCCTTGGCCACTCTTGTACCATGGCGTGGATGTGACAAAGAAAACCACTGAGGACAGTGAAAATTCTCTGCCGAAGCAAACAGATCTACTTCTGCTTTCCCGAATTTCAGCCACAGGAGCTCCACCACCTCGGGGCCACTAATGGTCGCCCCCATCCTGTGAGGGAAGCATCTGTCGTTAGCGTGACGCAACGAACATGAGCCCCCAACACAGGTCCCTGGGCCAGAAACCCAGGATCTTTCCACATGACCAGAGCACGAAGGCATCGTCCTCGGGGAGAACCCTTTGGTTCTGAGCCACCACTGCAACGGCCTCATGTTCAGCAGGCCAAAAGGTATCACGTTGGACGCAGCCGCCATGAGGCCTAACAGTTTCTGGAACTGATTTACAGTGACAGCCCGGTCTAGCTTCAGTTCTTTCACTGCTATGAGGATCGATGCTATGCGTGTCGGCGATAAAAGTCCCAATTCACGCCTAGAAAAGTGGTCCTCTGAGCCGGAGAAAACACACTTTTCTTTGCGTTTAATCTCAACCCCAACCTCGACATGTGCGCGAGAACAGCATCTCAATGCTGAACCGCCATCTGCTCAGAGTGAGCTAAGATCATCCAATCGTCGATGTAATTGAGTGTGCGGATGCCCTGCAGACGCAACAGCGCCAGAGCTGCATCCACACACTTGGTGAAGGTGCGGGGTGACAGTTCTAGACCGAAGGGAAGTACTCGATATTGGTATGCCTCTTCCCCAAAGGCAAACCTCAGAAACTTCCTGTGATGTGGAAGGATGGAGACATGGAAATATGCGTCTTTGAGGTCGATGGTCACAAACCAATCCTCGGATCTGATCTGTGACACGATCTGAGTGTAAGCATCTTGAACTTGAGCTTTGCCACAGAGCGATTTAATAGACGCAGATCTAATATCGGGCGCAGCCCCCCATCCTTCTTTGGTACAATGAAGTAACAGCTGTAAACCCCAGACTCCCTGCTTCTTTCTGCCGGGCCAGTCGATATTTAATCTGGCCACAGATCTCGTGAGCACCTCAATAAGCTCCTCACTAGCGGGTGACTGAAGTGGCGAGTCTTCAGTCACGATGCTCTCAACGTCCACCTCCTCAGAGCTGGATAGTTGGAGCACCGGTGCCCCGTCCGGGGAGGAAGAAACCGCAGGGCGGGCTTCCAAACCCCGAGACGAGGCACTGGACGGTACAGGTGAGGGCTGAGATAAGGCTGGGCTCTGCCTCGGCAGCATTGGGACCCGAGCCGCGGGGAACACCAGCCGAAGCACCCTCCTCAAAGAGTGCCCGGCGGGAGCGCAGCGTTCTTAACGGAAGCCGCTCACAGTGCTCGCAAGCAGCCCCCTCGAGGGCTGCCTGAGCGTGCTGCGCTCCCAAACAGGCTACACACAATGAATGTGTATCCCCACCCGTGATGTAGCGAGGGCAGGGATGAACACACCTTGTGAATTGCTGTTCACCGGCCATAATATCTCTTTCTCTTTATGTTATAATATAATATATTTAACAAAGGTGGAAAATTCTCTCTCATAGACAGACAAAAACACCAAATAGACAGACAGGTTCACACAGATTGCTTGCTGAAGGCACAGAAGCTAGTTTCTGTTTGTGTTTGCGGATACTTTATAGTTTCCGGTCGATGACGTCACCCGCCTAAGACATTCGATCTCCTGATTGGACTTGTTCTACACACGCTTCACGACGCAATCACGCAGAGGCGTTCTCACAGTGTTTAGACGCAGCTCGAGTTCCCAGATAGGGAACTAGTTTGTTACCAAATCAAACAAAAATATATTTTAAACTTTACCAGTATCGGTATTCTAGCTTGATAGTGAGTACTAAAAGACATCTTATTTGTTTATATTCATATTGATAAAGTTTGCTTTTTTATTACATGTGATTCTGACATGTCACTACATGCACACCGCTCCTCTCAGGTCAATGATGCGTCTTCCAACATATTGGTCGGTGAGGTGCGTTCATGTGTTTTGGGGGCGTGGCTTTGGAAAGAGCCCAGAAGGGAGAAGGTGGAGTGAATGGAAATAATGAGCTGTCTTTAAAACAGTCGTGAGAAGTCTACAGACACTCATTTTTGTATACTTTCTTTTTCAGAGTACTTACATTTTAATTATGTATTGATATATAAAGAAAGTTTAAACAAATTTAAAAAAAATGTTTTTTAACCAATTCCTACCTACCCTACCTTTAATATAGCTTTTCTAGGTACTCAAAGCGCTTTACATATAGAAAGGGAGAAACTCCTCAACCACCACAAATGTGCTTCATCCACCTGGATAATGCACCAGCAGCCATATTGCGCCAGAACGCTCACCACACACCAGCTTGTGGTGGAGAGTAGACCGAGTGGTGAAGCCAATCAGGATAGGGGGATTATTAGGAGACCATGATGGACAGGGGCCCAATGGGCAAATTTGGCCAGGATGCCCTACTCTTTAGCGAAGAACATCCTGGAATTTTAAATGACCACAGAGAGTCAGGGCCTCGGTTTAACATCTCATCTCTAGGATGGTGCTCTTTTTGACAGTATAGTGTCCTATACTGGGGTGTTAGGACCCACACAGACCACAGACCTGCTGGCCTCACTAACACCTCTACCAGCAGATGCCTAGTTTTCACAGTTGGTCTCCCGTCCATGTACTGACCCGGCTCAGCCCTGCTTAGCTTCAGTGGGAAACCAGACTTGGGCTACAGGGTGATTTGGCTGCTGTAGCCGTAAAGTGCCCAAATTATGCTATTTTCAAGTTTCCTAATTTAGTTTTGAAGTCTCCTGCAACAGGTTTACATGTATCAAAGGTCAAAAAACACTTTTTTCTCACAATATATATTGCACATCACTATATTTTTCAATGATTCTCAAACGACTCAACGGATGAATTAGTCTCTTTAAATCACTCCTTTAAATCAGTCTTGCCCAGTATGTTCTGATTGGTCTAACGTGTACAGCAGCTAAACAGCCATTTCCATAACTGTAAATCAACTTTGTTTGTAGGCTTCCTAAAGCTCAGCGATTGTACACACTGTAAAGATAGAACGATGACGTCAGTTTTACCATGTCAATCCGAGTACGATTCATATAATAAAACATTGAAAAAACAAGTTATTCAACCCATAAAAAACTCCATTGCAAGGACGAATTGAGCAGGATGTTTCTCAGTGTGTTGTGCTACTCATTTGGAGGTACATTATGAGATGTTGCAGCTGCAATTACTCATCATCAACATAATCTTTTAAATAGTTACATCAGACCGTTTTTGCCACCTTTTAGGTGGCAGGAGTGAAAATTTGTGTTCCCGGACCAACTTGATTTGGGATAAGCAATGGATATTAACAAAGTCTGGCTCTGCCCCTGCTGACACGACAGTGGGATCATTTCCCCAATAGAAGGAACCCTGTGCATGACACTGAATCAGAGGACTGGCAGGGAACAACAAAACAAGTCCTAAAGAGAGCCTATGCGAGGATGAGGCAGATAAACCACTGGTTGTCTCTGCTTCCCAAATCATCAATAGCGGCAGGGTTGGCAGAAACACCCCCTGATGTCATCGCGGGATGCCTGGTACACAACAGGAGCTTTCTCCAAGATGATGAGACTAAAGGGGAGAGATAGTCTGCAAGCCTTTCTTTCACCTTCAGCATCGCCCTGTACCCTTGCTTATGCATACCAACAACCGTAGAGTATGTTGATGTGATATAGATATGCACAAGAGCAGAATATGGATTCTTCTGCATTCTTGACACTCCTGTGTAAAAGTCTGGGAAGAAACAGGAGATGGTGGTGCGGAGGTTGATCTCTGCATGATTCGAGAAAGCAGTCGTCAAGCTTTGAATGAACAACCACTGTCAGCTCATTAGACCAATGCAGACTTAATTTGGCCACAGTAAGAATAAGAACCCCAAGCAGTTGCTCAAATGTAGCAGTTTGTGTAGACTACTCTGCTAAAGCACCCGTCTGCAAGTCTACATCTATTCCCTGAGATCTTGACTATCATCCCTTGACAGCCAAGCTCTTGTCAACCTCTCAGCTATCTCTTGTCTCAACCCCTTCTGTATACAACAGAAGACCGGACCCACATCGCTGAACACCAGTATGGAGACCCCAGATCCTTTTTAAAAATTCTTGGACGCTGTCTGCCGAGCACTGCTATACAGTCCACCAGCAACTCCACCAGTGATCTTCTCTTCCTGTTTACGCCAGATCCATGGCCAAACCAGCGCCCTTCTCTGGTTCCACAGAAGATTGCAATGAATTTATTCGACAGTGTTCGCTTGTCCTGGAAATGCAACCGCACATGTGCCCTAATGATCACGCTAAGGTAGCATTCCTCCTCTCACAAGGAATGAAACCCTGTGGACCCAGAATAACCCCATAAAACAGTCCCTTTAAAGTTTCATATCGCATTTCAAAGAGGTCTTTGGGAAACCAGCCGGGGACTCATCAATTGGTGAGCAATTGTATCACTTACAAAATAATATGAATGTGAATGAATATGCTCTCTAGTTCAGAACACTTGCTGCCGCCAGCGATGGAACAAATAGTCTCTGTTAACCACTTATAGATAGGGATTGTCTTGTTAGTTAACAGACAGTTAACCAGTTAATTAGCGTCCCATAGATATGCTTGGCTATCAAATTAGTGCAGAATCAACTTTGCGTTGCGAACGCATCAAGGAGAAAAAGCAGTTGTGTGGAAAAGTGCTGAGCTTTATTAACACCTCTACCAGCAGATGCCTAGTTTTCACAGTTGGTCTCCCGCACTTTAATATTTGTGCCATCTAGTGGTTTAATGGAGAATACAGTAAAATGGCCCATTGTATGCAAGAATTGTTATGCTTGGCTTGACTTATTTGAATGGTTGTAGGCCTATATATGGGTCGCGACAAAAAAAGAAGAAAAAAGAGGGACGCTTTAAAAAAAGTTTGAAAACCACTGGTCTAGGGCTGTGCTGGTTAACATGACAACTGCACCACCGTGGTGCAGTTAATGCCATTTTGCATGAAAAAAGAGTAAAGCACAACAGTTTATTTACAAAATAAATAATAAGTTCGCAATTAAATGTTACCTCGCAGCCATGGAAACATAACATTCATGCCGAACAAGATACTTTTTTTATGGGAACATAATAGATTCCATGTCCAGTAGAATAAAATTGAGTAAGCCTATTGTTAAATTTGTGGAAAATTGGGTGACAAAACACAAAGCTTAAATTTGGCTCACCTCGGTAACGAGTGGTAATGAGTACCAGCTGCGTGACGCACCGGTCTTGTCTCGCGGCCAAATGACAGGAGCATAAAAGGAGGAGCCAAGGCAGCGGAAGACGAGAGGACCAGGCCTGGACTTTATGTTGAGTTTTATGTGTGTGTGGGCAGTCGTCCGTGAGGGGCTGCCCACGGTTTACTTTCGTTTTGTTTATTTAATAAAAGTTGTTAAATGTTCGCCGGTTCCTGCCTCCTTCCTTCCCATCCACGAACTTTATTACATTGTGCTTCACTCGTGTCATAATATCCATGTAAAGCATTCACATACAAAAAAATAATAAAAATGTTTGTGCTGTTCACGTTCACCGGCACAGCCCTAGACCACCGCAGTAGTAAAAAAAAAAAAAAAACTTGATAAAGGAACAGATAACTTTCCTTTTAGGAAACCTGTGTCACCAGCTGTGCGCAAGTTACAACTAGCCTAGTTTTGACATAAATGGGCACTAAGTTACAACATTGATGGACTATGCACTCCTAAATAGTTTTACGTTGCACCTTTAAACTTAGTTGAAACCCTAAATCTATATATAAACTAAATATTCACGTAAGCCTCTGATCAGGAGTAACATTAACAGATATAATAGCAGACAGGCTGAACTGCATCGTTTTACATGATAGAAAACATTTGAATTAACGTTAAGTTAGAGGTTAACTTCAAACGAAACGCCTGCGTCCATAGGTCCGTATTGTGTTAGTGTTATGTAAAATAAAATCTGTCATTATCAATCAATGTAATTTCATATTTATTTATTTATTTATTTATTTATTTATTTATTTATTTATTTATTTATTTATTGTTTCGGTATTTATTTATAAATCCTTAGTTTAGTTTCAAATAGCCTTTCTTGATGTTATTTATATATAAAAGCACTTTATTCATCACGTTATTCAGTATTAAGTATAAAATCACGTTATTCAAGTATTAAGTATCGTATTTAAAAGGAACTTTTTATCATTATTTACATGAAGCAAAAGTAGTTTAGAAAGAAGAATAAACTTAAGTTCACAACAACTTACTACGATAAAATTATTTCCCATTGCTTTCTCCCACCTGTTCTGACATCCTGGTGCACATGAGCTGTCCATCATGTTGAAATAGTAAGGTTTAAACAGTCTGGTTTTAAATTATGTTATAGATACCAATGCTACAGCCGCTCTGGCGCTCCCCTGATTGCCTGCCCAAATGGTGGAGTTTAGGCTGCGTGACCTCAACCTCCGAAGCTCTAAAGTTAGGCTATCTGTTGGCTAACACCACCCAGGCTACAAGTAGGCTTAGATTCCAGTACACTCTGAAGCGTTCCCATAGTGTCAATGCGCAAAAAAAGTAACAAAGATCCTATTCGAAAGGGAACTACAATAACCCTGATCTTTGTGTGTTTTCAGTGTTTCCGGCTCCGATAGTCATAGCTGTTGCTTCTTTAGGAGAATATAACGCAGTGATTATAAACAAAGTGCCTGGAAAAAACATACAAATGTAAGTTCTTCCGATGTCACAAATGCATGAATTAATGAAGCTGAACAAGTCAACATTTTCTTTTCTCTTCTAATTATAGGTGCTGGATTCCAAATCCTTTCATTTACTACATAGTGAACATTGGCTACTACGCCTTTGTTTTTATCTTCACGACTGGAATATTCATCACAATGTTCACTAATATTGTCCAGAACAGTCCATACAAAAAGCAGCTCATGATAGTATTAAGTGTGTTCCTGCTCTTCGGCCTGACGTGGGCTGTGGAGTTCTTCAGTTATAGAGCGATGCTCATTCCTTCATATTACATCTTCAGTGTGTTGAACTCCTTTCAGGGTGAGAAACAATTAGGGATGCTCCGATCTGATATTCAGTATCGGTTGACTGTTATTTTTGCCTGTTCAGGTATTGGTCAGACAGGACTCAAATTGTTGTTACTTTTAAGCTCCCCAAAAATGCATCATAAAAGCTTTTTCTACTATATTCTAAGTCTTTCGAAGCCATTCAATACCTTAATGTGATAGACAAATGAACATTTTGACGTTACATTAAATATTTCTGACAGTCATTAATTCTCCATTCAGCATTCAAACAGAATGCCACATTTAGTAACGGTAGTCAGAACTGTAAAACTCTCCAAGATGATTCAATGTTCCCATTATAATACTTGATCTGTAGACCGAAGTCTGTGTATTTGCATAAAAAAGAGTTTATTGCTGCTTTAAAATGATGTGATTTTCTCTACACTGCATGTCTGTTAGATCACAACACTGGAGTAGAGATGACCATAAACTGGCATACACCGTATTTATTAAATTTACATTTAATCATTTAGCAGATGCTTTTATCCAAAGCAACTTACAAATGAGGAGAGCAATAGAAGCAATCAGACAAACAAGGGGCAACAGCATGAAATACTGTAAGTCTCAGTTACCCTAGTGCAGTATACATACACCTTTATTGAATAGAACAGTTAAGTGCTAGTCTTAATTGGTCAGGTGATGGTGGAAACGTGTCTTTAGATGTTTTTTGAAAATGGCTACAGACTCAGCTGCTCAAATTGAGATAGGCAGGTCGTTCCACCAGGTGGGAACGGTCCAGGAAAAGGTCTGTGAGAGTAATTTCATGCCTCTTTGGGATGGAAACACAAGGGGTCGTTTACTTGCAGAACGCACGCCTCTGGGGGTTGTGTAAGTCTGAACAAGCGAGTCTAGGTATATTGGTGCAGAGCCAGTGGTTGCTTTGTAGGCGAGCACCAGTGTCTTGAATTTGATGCGAGCGGCCATTTGCAGTCAGTGCAGTCTGATGAAGAGAGGTGTGATGTGCGCTCTCTTCGGCTCGTTAAAGACCACTCTCGTCGCTGCATTCTGGATTAGCTGCAAGGGTTTGATAGTGCATGCCGGAAGGCCCGATAGAAGAGAAATAGTCCAGTCTGGAGAGAACAAGATCTTGGACTAGGAGTTGTGTGGCCTGCTCTGATAGGAAGAGTCTAATCTTTCTAATGTTGTATAAAGCAAAACTGCAGTAATTTGGTCAGTGAAGTTTAACTCATCAATCACAACCGGTTTCAGTCATGGTTTCATCAATCCTGTCCTGGACAAAGTTAAAGTTGATGGAGAAATTTTGATGAAGTGCTGGGTTGGTTAAGAGTTCAGTCTTTGCAAGCCCTTACGAAACAAAAATATATTGCAGTATATTGGAAAATATCATGTAATACATTAGGCAATATATTCACATATACAAGATTCAATATTTATATTTTCCAATATATTGAAAGAGGCAATCATTTGTATATATATATATATATATGTACATATATATACAGTCCCTGACAAAAGTCTTGTCGCTTATCTATTTTCTAGAAATACCTGATATTAACCTGACTTTTAATTAATTAATTGGTGTTAGAAATAGCTCATATGAAAAGCTAAAACCCTCCCAAATGATGTTTAATGCACTGAAATAAATAATGTTCACAGAAAAAATATTTATAATTTAATCAAGACGGAAAGGTAAAATTTTGGCAAGACAAAAGTTTTGTCGCCTATACAGAAATTGAACAAATTTACAGCAAATACAAAAATATGTCAGCAAATTAAGTTGTGGTGCTGTGAGATCCAAATTTAATATCTTGTATGACTTCCATGAGCTTGAAGGACTGCATCCATGCGGTTTGGCAAGGATTCATACAATTTATTGATGAAGTCATCAGGAATAGCTAAGAAAGCAGTCTTGCATGCCTCCCAGAGTTCATCAATATTCTTTGGTTTCGTCTTCCATGCGTCCTCTTTCATCCTACCCCACATATGCTCAATGATGTTCATGTCTGGTGACTGGGCTGGCCAATCCTGGAGCATCTTGATCTTCTTCGCCTTGAGGAACTTTGATGTGGAGATGGAAGTATGCGATGGAGCACCGTCCTGCTGCAGAATTTGGCCTCTTTTATGGTTGGGAATATAAGAGGTAGCTAGGATTTCTTGTATTTTAGACTATTGATGTTGCCTTCCACCGTGCAGATCTCTCGCACACCCCCATACTGGATGTAACCCCAGACCATGATTTTTCCGCCACCAAACTTCACTGTTTTCTGGGTGAATCTCGGATCCATTCTGGCTCCAGTAGGTCTCCTGCAATATTTGCGGCGACTGTTGTGTAATTCAACAGAAGATTCATCTGAAAAATCCACCTTCTGCCACTTTTCCAGCGTCCATCCTTTTAGCAGGCTGTGGGCCTTGGCAAATGCCACAGGGTTTTTTAATTGTCTTTTGTTTAGTGCTGGCTTCTGGGCACTGATTGGACCATGGAGGCCATTTCGAGACAGAATCCGACAAACTGTTCTGGTTGACACAGGGACTTAAGGTGACCAGGTCTCGTGGAGCTCTGCTGCAGTGGAAAATGGGCTGGCCTTGGATTTTCGAGCCAACAAACGGTCCTCTCGAGCAGTTGTCTTGCGGGGTCTGCCTGACCTGGGCTTGTCAAAAACGTCTCCAGTCTCTTCAAATCTTTTTTTTTATCCTCTGTACTTGACGCTGAAACACATTGAAGGTGTCTGCCACATCAGCAGTGGATCTGGTCTTCAGCCTCTTGATAATCAAAACTTTAGTCTCAGGGTGAATCTTAGGCATGTTTGCAGAGGTCTAGTTGCAGTTGATGTGAAGGTCTAGCGTACTGGGGTTCTTTTTATACACACTTGAGACCTAATTGATCCATTATTAGTCAAAGGTGAAGCTCATATGACAAGGTGACAACACTTATGTCTTTGCAAAAATTGACTCAATGGGCTTTACCAAGCTGTGAATATTAGAATACTTTTTGAAAGTTTAGTTTTTCACTGAAACATTATCACAAAAGCTGGTGGGATTAAAATGAGCCATTTCTTGTAAAAAAATCTTGATGAGAAATATATTTCAGCGGCACTTTAGGTCAATTTGTACACAAGCGACAAGACTTTTGTCAGGGACTGTATATATATCATATCATATCTGTATATATATATGTATATATCAGACTATATATATATATATATATATATATATATATATATATATATATATATATATATATATATATATATATTTATTTATATATATATATATAAAATCAGACTATATATATATATATATATATATATATATATATATATATATATATATATATATATATATATATATATATATGACCAAAACCTTTTTTTGTTATAGCTAAAAAAAAAATTAAAAAAAAATGCTAACAGATTTAATGACTTCATGAAATGTATTTGAATTAGATCTTTTATTTTTTCAGGGTTTGTCCTCTTCCTGTATTACTACCACATACAAAAGTCCTAGAAGGCCATTTCTCCGATGATCCAGAAAGCTCTCAATCAACCACCACCATCGCTCAATCCATAATTAATGCAGTGGAAAATGTTTATAAATAGCATAATCAAGGCATAATGATTTCTCTGCTTTAAGACTGATTTGTACAGTCACTTTGTACTGGGCAAATTCACAAAGACAATGTAATTTCTGAATGAGAGAGAATTGTTTAAAATGACTTATGTATAGGGTTGGGTATGGCTTGTTTTTTTTATTATTTTTTATATTACACTGGTGCCAAACCATTAGGGTAAACATACCTATTAAGCTCAAGTACCCATTAAACACTCAAAAAATATTTACGCTCAGATCATAAAAATAAAAATAAGTGATCACCCTACTCGATTTCTTAACCAAATGATGTGTTTGTTACTGTATACCTCCTGTAATTTCACGCTAATCAGACTATTGTACACTGAGATATGGGTATCCATGTGTTCACGCTGTCTGGTGGCCAGGGTTAGTTAAGTATAACTTCTTACTGCAAAATTAAGAGATTGATATGTAGACTTTTGCATATTATAACCTGAAACCTGGATTTTGGAAATAATTACAGTTAGATCCAAAAGATAGTTTAAGCAACATAGCACAGATGCTGCAGAAAATTGTATACTAGATGTATAAGACTGTGTGCTACACTAATATATTACTTCACAGGCATTACTGGCTTGTAATTTTAAGTCCATTATATTATACATTTACATTTTATTGATGTTCTCTGGTTTTACACTTCTATATATTGTTTAAAGATTTCATATTATTGTTAGGTGACTTTGTTGAGTTAACTTTATTGTCATAAAATGCATTTTTTTTTTTTTTACTTAAGTATTTTATATAGCACACATAATACAACAGGCATTGCCCAAGGTGCTTCACAAATAGTATGATAAAACATTTAATTTAAAACACTACAAACACTACAATATCAAAACAAAACACAAATAAACAACATTACGGCAGGACACATCAACATACTAGATCACTTTCATCCAACAGGCCAGGCCACACTAGATTGATCCCCAAACAACATCTAAAAAATAGGTTTTCAACAATGATTTAAACATAACTAAAGACGTTGCTGATCTGACTGAGTACGGAAGATTATTCCACAGTTTAGGACCAACTCAAGAAAACGCTCTGTCACCTTTACATTTATAATCTGTTTTTAAATTCACAAGGAGATTTTGATTTTCCGATCTCAATGACCTAGACGGGATCTATAACGACAATAAATCAGAAAGGTATGGTGGTGCCAAATTATATAGTGCTTTAAAAACCAGAACAATAATCTTGTAGTGCACTCTATACTCGACTGGCAGCCAATTTAAGGATCTCAATAAAGGTGTAATATGATCCATTCTCTTGGCTGACTTAATCAATCTTGCTGCAACATTTTGTATATTTTGCAAGCGTGCCAGTTTTTAACAATCCCAGCATTCAGTGAACTACAATACTCCATTCTGGAGAAGACAACCGCAGAAACAGCTCTCTCAAAATCTGTCGGAGATAGAAGAGGCTTGGTTTTTATATAGGTTTGATTTTCACAAGGGGAGTTTGAATCTTCGACCTGAGGCAAGCAGTTGAAAGTTGTCCAGTTGTCCCTTAATAGTCTTTGTAGAGGATCGTGTGTGTAGGAAGGAAGAGGACACGGGTCGGCTGGACTACTGACGTTTTCTTTATTTGTAACTCAAGGTAACTTGTGATAGCACCACAGTGCAAGCTCAAACACATCAAACTCGTCGTAAACACTTCCGGGTTATTGGCATCCGGGAACTCTGGGGTACACGTCAGTAGTCCTTCTTTCTCTCACTGTCTTCCGTCTCTCCAGGGCTTTTGTCCTCTCCCCGCGCCAATTACTAGACCGAGAGACAGGTGTTGGTAGTTTGTGTCCAACCCACTCACTCACCGATCATCTCCCGCCTCTCTCTCCCGCGGCAGACCTTGCTGAACCACGCTCCCTCTGCCACAGTCTTCTTATGTACATAAATTTGCATAATAGTCCTTAAGTCAGTTTCCACTATCTTACTGCACATTTTTACTATAGAGGTCAGCCTTAAAGGGTCACTACTATGTAAGTCACACCTTCAGTGTGACATCAATCAGAAATGTCATAGATATTTTCTATGTGGTGAAGGGACTAACATATACCCATTAAGCACAGCCAGACCTTTTACATTTAATGATGTATATCCTAATTTAAATGTTTTTGTCATTTAAAATAGAATATTATGGTATGAGAGATTCTTATATAACTTCTTGTACTCAAACCAATACCCTGTGCACTGACATTTCTCAATATAGATTTTGGTGAGCTTAATAGGTACATTTACCCTACTTTTAAAATGATACCTGTGCCTGAACCGATAACTTTATAAAAAATAAATATAAAAAATAAAATAAAATAATAAAAAGTGCCACAAAATGACAGTGGATGACATTAAAGAATTTATTTTTATTGGGAGGGGGAACCATCTTTAAATTGAACAATTTATTAAAAGTCTAAAATATACTTTAAATATATAAATATAAATAAATCCACAACAAAACACAACAAATTTACTTAACAAATTCACAACAAAAACTAAGCCACTTAACCCAACTAATAGGCCTAATTTAACAGTTACAGTACTAGTAACAGCAGATTATTAGCACAAATATTTTATAATGCATTGCCTTATTGTTTCCATGGCGTCATGCTTCTCACGTGGCACACAGCGCTGTATGACAGATGTTTACTTTTATTACTTTTTTATTTTTTATTCAAAATATTCCCAAACATACCTGTTAACTATATTAATATATATCTATGTGTAACGACCCTGAGTCTTCCTATTGGGCAGAATGGGGGAGTTTCTGATTGGTTCCCCTGTGTTAATTGACAATTAATTAGAGCGTATTATAAGAGTGGTGTGTATCATTATCAGCAGGCACTTTTGGTGGGAGAGATATTCCCAGAGGTGGCTCTGTGGAGGATGTAAGCTCTAACTGGTTACTTCTCATTTGTCTTTTGTTAGAATTTCCTAAGTCATGTAGTTTATACACTGTAAAATTCAACGCTGTTCTTTTTTAGTGAACTTTACTTAATGTCCAATAATTTGTTGACATTACGTAAAATAATTTAGTAATCTGAACTATTTGCATGTAATGCCTTTGTTACTTAGAAAACACAAGGAAGCATTACTTGACTGGTTTGAGAACTATTTTGCCAAAAAAATTTTAGCAAAAATAGGTTTTTAATAGACTTTTGACTCATTTCCTCCACTTCCTCTCACCATAATTTTGATCAGTGTTCCCTTTGGTTGGGCTATTGGAACTTCTGTGAGTATTTTTATTATAAAAATAAATAATAGCTATATAATATAACTATTTCATGTTAAATAATGATATTTTTTTTTTATGGAATTAACTTTTAATTGGGTTGATATAATCCCCCTATATATGTTACAATAGCAGTTGACCATGTGTGAGTCACACACAGACTTCAACATTCAGCATGCAAAACACAACAATAGTAAAAGTGATTTTTTTATTATTATTATTATTATTATTATTATTATTATTATTATTATTATTATTTTATTATTAATAAGACCTTTACAAATTTATTTGTTGTCGTTATTGGGGTTATATGGACAAAGACAAATGGTAAAATGAAGCCAAACATAGTAACATGAAGCAATTATTTTATTCGTGCCGCTATGCACTCTGGAAGTACGCTTCCTCAGATCACAAACATTGGTAAATGGTTTAAGTCGGAACAACTTAATAGAATTAAGTAATGCTTACTTAATTGAATTAAGGCAACAAGTTTGCATAATTTAATTAAGTAAACTGAACAAATTAGTTTTTACGGTGTATATATATTGTTATATTTGTTTCATTATCCCTAGACTTCTGTTTATTCATATTCCTATTTGTTATTTTTGTTATTTTGGACCCACTTTATATTAGGTGGCCTTAACTACAATGTACTAACATTTTAATTAATCATTTGATACAATGTACTTATTGTGTACATACATGTTTTTACATTATACAAACATTTAAAAAAAATACCTATGTAATATTCTATGTAATGTAATTACGTCTGTAATTACTTTCTGTAATTACATTTGTAATTACACAGTTGGCACTTCCCTTACACCGAACAAAAACCCTTAAAACTTACACACACCACACCTGTCCCTAACTTTACCCTTAAACTGACCACACCACCACACCTGTCCCTAACTTTACCCTTAAACTGACCCACACCACCACACCTGTCCCTAACTTTACCCTTAAACTGACCCACACCACCACACCTGTCCCTAACTCTACCCTTAAACTGACCCACACCACCACACCTGTCCCTAACTCTACCCTTGAACTGACCCACACCACCACACCTGTCCCTAACTCTACCCTTAAACTGACCCACACCACCACACCTGACCCTAACTCTACCCTTAAACTGACCCACACCACCACACCTGACCCTAACTCTACCCTTAAACTGACCCACACCACCACACCTGTCCCTAACTCTACCCTTAAACTGACCCACACCACCACACCTGTCCCTAACTTTACCCTTAAACTGACCCACAACACCACACCTGTCCCTAACTCTACCCTTAAACTGACCCACACCACCACACCTGTCCCTAACTCTACCCTTGAACTGACCCACACCACCACACCTGTCCCTAACTCTACCCTTAAACTGACCCACACCACCACACCTGACCCTAACTCTACCCTTAAACTGACCCACACCACCACACCTGTCCCTAACTCTACCCTTAAACTGACCCACACCACCACACCTGACCCTAACTCTACCCTTAAACTGACCCACACCACCACACCTGACCCTAACTCTACCTTTAAACTGACCCTCACCACCACACCTGACCCTAACTCTACCCTTAAACTGACCCACACCACCACACCTGTCCCTAACTCTACCCTTAAACTGACCCACACCACCACACCTGTCCCTAACTCTACCCTTAAACTGACCCACACCACCACACCTGACCCTAACTCTACCCTTAAACTGACCCACACCACCACACCTGACCCTAACTCTACCCTTAAACTGACCCACACCACCACACCTGACCCTAACTCTATCCTTAAACTGACCCACACCACCACACCTGTCCCTAACTCTACCCTTAATCTGACCCACACCACCACACCTGTCCCTAACTCTACCCTTAAACTGACCCACACCACCACACCTGACCCTAACTCTACCCTTAATCTGACCCACACCACCACACCTGTCCCTAACTCTACCCTTAAACTGACCCACACCACCACACCTGTCCCTAACTCTACCCTTAATCTGACCCACACCACCACACCTGACCCTAACTCTACCCTTAAACTGACCCACACCACCACACCTGTCCTTAACTCTACCCTTAAACTGACCCACTCCACCACACCTGTCCCTAACTCTACCCTTAAACTGACCCACACCACCACACCTGACCCTAACTCTACCCTTAAACTGACCCACACCACCACACCTGTCCCTAACTCTACCCTTAAACTGACCCACACCACCACACCTGACCCTAGCTCTACCGTTAAACTGACCCACACCACCACACCTGTCCCTAACTCTACCCTTAAACTGACCCACACCTGTTCCTAACTCTACCCTTTAACTGACCCACACCACCACACCTGTCCCTAACTCTACCCTTAAACTGACCCACACCACCACACCTGTCCCTAACTCTGCCCTTAAACTGACCCACACCACCACACCTGTCCCTAACTCTACCCTTAAACTGACCCACACCACCACACCTGACCCTAACTCTACCCTTAAACTGACCCACACCACCACACCTGACCCTAACTCTACCCTTAAACTGACCCACACCACCACACCTGACCCTAACTCTACCCTTAAACTGACCCACACCACCACACCTGACCCTAACTCTACCCTTAAACTGACCCACACCACCACACCTGACCCTAACTCTACCCTTAAACTGACCCACACCACCACACCTGACCCTAACTCTACCCTTAAACTGACCCACACCACCACACCTGACCCTAACTCTACCCTTAAACTGACCCACACCACCACACCTGACCCTAACTCTACCCTTAAACTGACCCACACCACCACACCTGACCCTAACTCTACCCTTAAACTGACCCACACCACCACACCTGACCCTAACTCTACCCTTAAACTGACCCACACCACCACACCTGTCCCTAACTCTACCCAAATCCACCTCAATATCACCTAAAGTGGTTTGCAATAAAATTTGAACACAGCAAGTACATTGTACTTATTTTTTGATGTAAGTACTTAAGGCCACCTAATGTAAAGTGGGGCCGTTATTTTAATTTAAGAAACACATTTTAATTCACTAGAATCTGTTGTCTGATTCCCCCTTTTATATTGTAACGAGCGGGTCGTAACAGATGTGTATATATATATATATATATATATATATATATATATATATATATGTGTGTATATATGTGTATATATATATATATATATATATATATATATATATATATATGTGTGTATATATGTGTATATATATATATATATATATATATATATATATATATATATATATAGCTATTTTAGGGGGATATCTGTGTGTGCAGGTGACTATTACTGTGCATAATTATTAGGCAACTTAACAAAAAACAAATGTATATCCATTTCAATTATTTATTTTTACCAGTGAAACCAATATAACATCTCAACATTCAAAAATATACATTTCTGACATTCAAAAACCAAACAAAAACAAATCAGTGACCAATATAGCCACCTTTCTTTGCAAGGACACTCAAAAGCCTGCCATCCATGGATTCTGTCAGTGTTTTGATCTGTTCACCATCAACATTGCGTGCAGCAGCAACCACAGCCTCCCAGACACTGTTCAGAGAGGTGTACTGTTTTCCCTCCTTGTAAATCGCACATTTGACATCATTTGGCCCATCAAGACTCACTCTCATTTCATCAGTCCATAAAACCATAGAAAAATCTGTCTTGAGATATTTCTTGGCCCTGTCTGACGTTTCAGCTTGTGTGTCTTGTTCAGTGGTGGTCGACTTTCTGCCTTTCTTACCTTGGCCTGAGTATTGCACACCTTGTGCTTTTGGGCACTCCAGTGATGTTGCAGCTCTGAAATATGGCCAAACTGGTGGCAAGTGGCATCTTGGCAGCTGCACGGTTGACTTTTCTCAGTTCACGGGCAGTTATTTTGCGCCTTGGTTTTTCCACACGCTTCTTGCGACCCTGTTGACTATTTTGAATGAAACGCTTGATTGTTCGATGATCACGCTTCAGAAGCTTGGCTATTTTAAGACTGCTGCATCCCTCTGCAATATATCTGACTATTTTTGACTTTTCTGAGCCTGTCAAGTCCTTCTTTTGACCCATTTTGCCAAAGGAAAGGAAGTTGCCTAATAATTATGCACACCTGATATAGGGTGTTGATGTCATTAGACCACACCCCTTCTCATTACAGAGATGCACATCACCTAATATGCTTAATTGGTAGTAGGCTTTCCAGCCTATACAGCTTGGAGTAAGACAACATGCATAACGAGGATGATGTGGTCAAAATACTCATTTGCCTAATAATTCTGCACTCCCTGTATATATATATATATATATATATATATATATATATATATATATATATATATATATATATATATATATATATATATATATATAATCTATCAAATGTGTGTAAGTGAATGTGTTTTGACATTTTAAACCCTCATGTTAGTTGATCTGTAATGCCTGATGGGTGCAGCCATGTTAGTTTGTGCTTCAGAGAATCGGATCTGTTGAATTTACATCATGTAAATTCCTCCATGTCTCAGGAAATACACGAAAGTAAGAGACTGCTGAACTGGGAAAAGAATAAACTATGTAGTTAACTATATAATGTATCTGATGTAAATAAGCCATGTTGTCAAATAATAACAAAGGATTGTTATTGCCGCTTACATAGACAGCAGTGTGTATTTTTTGCTAGAACTTGTGTATTTAAATGTCTAAAACCTAAAATAAACATGATGTGGTTGAAAACCCTGAATAGTTGTGAGATATTTGACAAGCGATGAGCATGTCTCCTTGGATTGGCGCTAGCCAAAGCACGAAAGCATGTTTGAATTTAAGTGGCACCAAAATGAGGCACCGAAATCTGCATCCTTATTCGGCCCTGTTACAGACCAGATACATATTAGCACTGGGTTTCGGTACCCAACCCTAATTATAAACATAACATGATGACCCTAAAAAGCCTGCAGCCATATCACCCTGTAGCCCAAGAATAGTTTCCCACTAAAGCTAAACAGGGCTGAGCCTGGTCAGTACCTGGATGGGAGACACAACTGGGAAAACTAGGCTTCTGCTGGTAGAGGTGTTAGTGAGACCAGCAGGGGGCGCTCACCCTGTGGTCTGAGTGGATCATAACACCCAATAATTAAATTACAAAAATATGTGATGATCGTTACTGTAGCTTTCTGTTATTGTGGGAGGACTGAATTATGCTGAATATTACTGATGTTAGATTTATTAGGAGTTATAATAATTTTGCTGTCCTGTATGTTTTAACATATGGATATTGTAGCGACACAAGTATACTGAAGCTGTTTTAGAAAACAAATTTGCCTCTTCAGGATTAAACTAATCACACACGTGTGGATGCAGATATTTGCATGAACATATAATACAGCTCATAAAATTTCACACCCAGTACTGTGGAACTTATTTGGTTACTGATACTACAAGACATGCAAACACTGTGTCAGAATCAGCAACTGACGTCTGCATTATTTAACATGTTATAACTCTGAGAGTCTCTTGTGTGATTATAATGAAGCTAAAAAATGATTAATCATGATGGACTTTAGTGGCTCCAAAAACATTTATTCAAATAATTTAAATAGGTGTAAATATGAGAATATCTTTCATCAAGTGAAAAAATATCACAGCAAGCGCCATTTATTGAAAGGAAAGAAACTTTCTAAATAAATACAAAACAACACATTTACTTAACAAATTCAAAGTAAAATCTAAGCCATCTAAGCAAACCAAAATAGGCCTAATTTAACACTAAATAACAGTTACAGTACAAATAACAGCAAAGTAGTCTGTATTCTTGGTATGCTGCAAACAGCTTCAAGTTTCAGCAATTAATTTGAAGAAATATGACCACATTTTCTGGCTAAAGAAATTCTGGCTATTTTCTATTTTATAACGCATTGCCTTATTGCTTCCATGCCATCATGCTTCTCACGTGACACACAGTGCTGTATGACAGATGTATCGCTTTTATTTATTTTTTTCTTTTATTAAAAATATTCACAAACTTGTTAACTATGTTAATATATGTCTGATATTCTGATTTTCAAATGTATGTAAGTGAATGTGTTGTTATTTTAAACCCTCATGTTAGTTGATCTATAGAGCATGATGTTAGTTTGTGCCTCAGACAATCGGATCTGTTGAATTTAGATCATGTAAATTCACCCATTTCTCACGAAATACATGAAAGAAAGTGACCGCTGAACTGGGAGAAGAATAGAGTAAACTATACAGTTAACTATATAATGATGTAAATAAGACACAGTCAAATTATAACTGAAAGGATTGTTATTGCTGCTTACATAGACATCAGTGTGTTTTTTGTGTGTAAATATCAGTGTGTAAATATCTGAAACCTAAAATAAACCTGATGTGGTAGAAAACCATGAATAGTTGTGATATGTATCGAGTGCTGAGCACGTTTGAATTTAAGTGGCACCGAAATGAGGCACAGAAATGTGTTCTGATTCGGTACGGTTACAAAACGGTATATAGCTACGGGTGCCATATTAACACCATGTGTTGGTACCCAACCTTTTTATAAACATAACATTATAAACCTAAAAAGGGCCAACTTTACTGATATCATTCAAAATAAATAACAAATATCTGTGATTACTGAAGCCGTCTGTTATTGTGGGAGGATTGAATTATGCTAAATAGGGATGCAACAACTAGTCGATAAAATCAATAATGAAAAGTCGCGACAACGATTCTCAATTGATTAGTCGGCTATGCTCTCTGTAAGCAAAGCTTTCACCAGTCGCACCAAATTACAGGACTGACTAACGCATTTCTATGGACAAAATGTGCATCTAGAAATAGGGGAGTAGAAACAGAGTGAACTGATGATCCAAGTGCCCAAAACTTTGATTGTTTATTTTAAGCTTGAAACAAATTCATTAGTGTTTAACACACCCTGTATTGCACTTTAACAGATGTGTGTGTGGCTGCATCCTCTGTGTAAAACGTTCCTTTTACAGGTTATATCCACTGATATATATATAGAGAGAGAGAGAGAACAGTAGTTATATCCTCATCTGTAAATAGGGCTGGGACGGTATGGATTTTTTCTTACCGCAGTTGAAAAGCAAGAAATTCCCGTGGTTCAGCGGTAAACTGCTTTTAAACCCGTGATGCCACACCCCCTGTTGCGCGTCTTGTTGTGAGTGCGACACACACTATAACAGTTTTCTGTTACTAATAGCTTCTCAGTAAAGCAGTGCTATTATTCACCTGAGCATTAGGGGGCGCTTTGGTTGGAAACATGCTAGGGCTTACCTATTTAAGGGATAAGAGAAGGAGAAAGAGTAGGAAGTTGATCCTCTATCTTCACGGAGATGCTTACCTCATGGCTTTTGCCCTGGTTGAGGAACTTTATAGTTCTAAGCTAATCTGTAAGTAATTATTTCTTTTTCTTTTTCTTTGCTAATTATTGTATGTAGTATATAGTTATGGGTCGATGGTTTGTTTGTTTGTTTGTTTGAATGTTCCTACAGAGTGTTTGTGTTCTGGGCAGTTCTGGAGTACTTGGGGGATTATACAACTGAGAAGATGGAATGGAGAGAATTGATTTCAACTACTGTTTGACTGTTACCTGGCGGTAAACCAAAGCTATGTTTCGAACATTGAGGCCTTCTCTTCCAGATGAATTTGGTGGTGGAATCATCCTGTTCTTTGAAGTAATATATTCTCGAATTATAAATTGCACAAAGACTGAGTAAAGCGTATGGTCCTAACTGGTCCTAAAGGGAAGACTGTGGTTTGGGGTGCTGGACTGTTTGTTGTTCTCTATTTACCAATCGGGATGTGTATCATGTTAAATCTCTGTGTTTTATGTCATTATACTTAATACATCTGACTCATGAGCAAAATTGGTCTGTGTGGTCCCTCAGTACATGTAATACTTAAACTAAAATAAAAGGGATAGGTGTTACATAAAATGGCGCCCGAACAGGGACCTGAAAGGAAAAACCTAAAACCAAATTGTAGAATGTAGAGGGTTATTTTGGTTTTGACCAGACTAATTTTGCTTCTTATGAGTCCTTGTGTTTAATGTGTGAAGGTTTAAGTGAACTTTGGGGTTGAGCCAGTACATTAAGTGACTAAGTGCATTTTAATAATTGATTTATAAAATTGACACACAATGGCTGACCGATGTGATGAGACAGAGGGTGAGAATACTTCAGAACCAGACTATTCCACTTCACCTTTCACTACCAGACGAGAACCAGTGCAAGACCTTATTCAATCTCTGTCATTTATATTTGGAGAATGAGGTAGAGGATGGGGCGCATGAAGACATTTCTCAATACTTGCCGTTACCACCTCCACCACCTCCTCAGGGAGAAAATCCTTCCAGTTGGGAATCAAGAGTGAGCAAAATAGAGTCTAAAATAGATGATATGGAGAAGTATTTTGGTGTGTTTTTTAATGACGTGCAGCATGATATTGATAAGCAAAATCACAGGTTGACTGTTATGGAGGAGCAGGTACAGAACCTCTTTTCCCAGCAGAAGGACCACCATAAACAGATCCAGCAATTGGATGAGACACTGCCCAATGAGCTCAAGTTTGAATGCCAATAGGTAAAATAAACCTTAGAAAAGAATACACAGCAAGTAGGACAAGCAATGATGGATTGTATGTCACAAAGAGATGTTCAGTTGAAATCTTTAATTCACTCTACCCACACTGTGACATCTACATATCACTTCAGTCCACCACAACCAACAGATAGTCCAACCCATCCTATAAATTTTAAAACTCCAATCAAGATGGATTTCCCAAGGTTTGGCAGTTTGGAGGGAGAAGACCCTATGTCATTCCTTAATGATGCTGAGATATTAGCTATGTTGCCTTCTGTGTTAACTCATACAGCCAAGGATTGGTGGCTTGCAGAGAAGAAGAAGGTAAGAACTTGGGGGCAATTCAAGAAAACGTTTTTACAATTTTATATTTTTATATAATAGTTTTTTTGTACTTTTTCTAAAGCTTTTATATAGTTCATATCGATATCGAAATTATATCGTATCGACCAAAATTAAGAAATATATCGTGATATAAATTTTGGCCATATCGTCCAGCCCTACGCTAACGTTACCCTGCCAGTACATACAAAGATAGATCAAAGTGAAACTACATTAACCAACCATTCACAAACGTCCTGTTTGAGCCTTAATTGTCGGGCCGTCATCTTGTTCCGGGTCCGATTCTGTTTCAAATTGATACGGTTGCACAGATGTGTCCTTTCTTTTCCCAAATACCCTCAACTGTTGTCAAGGCAACAACTCCAAGCGTGTCAAGTCAAAACGCCCCACAGAACAGAGAGGTGGGTGAGCAAAGCTCATTATCATTTAAATTCGTATGAACTGAAATGGCTTGCTGAAAA
This sequence comes from Pseudorasbora parva, assembly GCF_024679245.1. Lineage (NCBI taxonomy): Eukaryota > Metazoa > Chordata > Actinopteri > Cypriniformes > Gobionidae > Pseudorasbora > Pseudorasbora parva. Next base: position 2,507,561 of record NC_090181.1, read on the forward strand.
CAGAGCTGTTTTTGACCAGGTAAAATGAGTGTTTTCTTACAATATTGAGGAGAATTTTTATTTAAAAGGTTAGTTCACCCAACAATTTAAATGAGATGTTTATCTGCTTACCCCCAGTGCATCCAACATGTAGGTATGTTTGTTTCTTCTGTAGAATATAAATGAAGATTTTTAACTCAACCGTTGCAGTATGCCAGTCATATAATGATGTTAATAGGTAACAATTCTATGAGAGCAAAACAAACAAACAAACAAAAACATACTTAGAAAAAGGTGGACAAAAACCCTGCTGCTCCTGACGACACATTGTTGTCTTAAGACACGGACCGATCGGTTTCTGTGAGAAACACAGCAGTATTTATGTTTTTTTTTTTTTACCTGATATTCCGACGGGTCCCATCAAGTTTTCCCATTGGATATTACTTCCGTCTGGTAGGTCGAACTAACGCGATCATAGATATACATTATGTAGATGCCCCATTAAACAAGGGTGATAAGTAAGAATTAGTCTTAATAATACACAGTATTTTCATGTATTTACTGAGTATTTATATTGATAATGTGTAGTAAATTACCAAAATGATTATTTAGTTTAGACTGGAATAAGGTGAAACCAGAACAACGCAAGTTGTTGATAGCTGGCTGATCATTTTATTAAATTGTATATGGTAGAGAATTAGACTATTTGTTATTACATTTTTAATGCTACTTTTGAATGATTGTAGCCAAAATAATGAATCGGTAAACCATGCAAACTGTGTAGAAATGAGGAACAAAAGAAACAAACATCAAGACATCATACATAATATGAGATGAGCAAAAAAAAGATTTTTTTTTTTAATTTGCATTTATTTTACATTTATTGTCAGTATTAGGCTCACAGATCACGCGGATAGGTACTTTTACTGTGTGTGCGCGCGTGCATGCATGTGTGTAGATGACCATGTCTGGTCAGCCACCACCGAAGACAATTTCTGACCCAGGAAAAACCCTGGTGTTGTCAAAAGTACAACTTTATTTATAAAGAACATTCCATACACAATGGCAATTCAAAGTGCTTTACATAGAAATGAATAAAATAATGATAACATATGCATAAGAAAAGAATACCATGTGTAAGAATTAAAAATAAAAACAAGGATAACTAAAACAGTTTTAATAAGATTTATTTAAAAAAAAAAATGTAAACAAATATTTAAAACTCCAAAAGAATGATAAAGAACAATAGGTAACAATTTACAATAAGGCCTCACTAGTTATTCTTCTTTGATAAGGTTGTTCATTTTAAACGATAGATGGGTTAAGTATATTTAAAATGCTTTCTAAAAATTGGAATAATGCGTAATAAACAATTATTCACAGTATTTTTAACAATATTGTGCATGTTCATTATTGTGATATATCGTATTACCGTTTACCGGCACAGGAATGTGACTCAGGGTTTGTTAGTCTCTCACCGTTTGACAGACGTTGGAGGTTGACGTCAACATGACGTTGGGTTCTGACGTCAAGCCGATTTTCATTTTCAACCAGAATGCAACATTTGTCCAACATCGGGGACCAGCTTCAATCTGATGTCCAGTCAACTCATACCATTATACCTTTGTCAACTATGTTTCAGTCAGGTCATCTGTGTTATTGTTGGGTTTTTAATTTTCAAAAATACCCAGTTGCCTACTGTACAACATGTTTAGTGTTATGAGATTACCAGAGATGTCCTTTGTCCATCAAGGTTTTCTTCTAAAACAACATATAAAAATTTGACTTGTTTGAGAAAATGTTAGGACCATTTACTACTTTTGTGAAAATAGACATATTTTACCTCTAAATATTAATTCCATAAAGTGTTAATGATTATAATTTTTAATTTTGGTAAGTGGATACAAAATCTGTCAATCTAGTGACTATTTAAATTGTAGGTATTTCTCCAAGCTATGAACAAATACTTATTTTGTACGTAGCATAGTTGACCGGAATATATATACAGGTCCTTCTCAAAAATAAGCATATTGTGATAAAGTTCATTATTTTCCATAATGTAATGTAATGTAACTTTCATATATTATAGATGCATTGCACACCAACTGAAATATTTCAGGTCTTTTATTGTTTTAATACTGATGATTTTGGCAAGCAGCTCATGAAAACCCCAAATTCCTATCATAAAATTAGCATATTTCATCCGACCAGTAAAAGAAAAGTGTTTTTAAAGGGGGGGGTGAAATGCTGTTTCATGCATACTGATCTGTTTACACTGTTAAAGACTTGGAATCCCATCCTTGGAATCCCATCCCATGTGCATTTTGGTTGTCAGACCAAGACAGTCCTGTACAGATTGCCAAAAAACCCCGCGTTAAGGCAACAGTGGATGGAATTTGCTTTTCCGGATCAGCAACTGAGTTGCGCAAAGGTTTATGTCTGTTCACTGCATTTCCGTGTAAACTGTTTCATAAACAAGGCCCAGTTCGACACCGGCTTTTCCAATCGCCTAATGCTGAAGGATGGAGCAGTCCCAACGATAAAGGTCCCAACGTTAGAACCGCAGGCGGTGAGTTAGACTGCTTCAAATGTCTGTGTTTTTGCCTATGCTCATCAAGTAGCCCAAACATGATCACGTATAGTTAATTGATCAATGGAGCATGCGATGTGTAGTGCGTGTACATTTGTTTAGCTGGCCACTATATGTATAACTTTATGTTTGTGTATTGTAAAAGCACTCCAAACAACAATACACAAAAAGTGGGGGAAAATTATATACTAAATAAGCACGCTTCTTCATTCAAATGCGCTACTATTCCATGTCTTTCTATGTAAACACTAGCCTGCCGTGCAAAACCAGTCCACTTACTACAATTGTTTACAAACCATGCGTAAACACACACACACACACACACATACACACGTGCACAACTGCACTTCCCACATGTACACCTTCAAAGAAAAAAAATACGACGATATAATTCAAGTATAAATATGTAAATAACACAAGCCGCTCAGCATATTATATAGTTAGTGTATAACTTGTACCACATAGAGACGTCCTGCTCTAGTCGTTTTTGCTGCTGCTCCTGTTCAACTGCAGCCTCTGGGTCTGATTCCGGATCATAGATGTATGGCTGTATCTGATTAAAAGCCATTTTTTTATTTTGAATAAAGTTTTTTCCCGCTGTTAGGGATGACACAGCTTTACGACGCACTCGACTCAACACAATAACAGCGGCGCACACACGTCATTATTTAGCTCCGCTCACACGATACGCCCCCACCCGCTCGGCTTTTTTTGGAAAGACTCGGAACAGCGCATCTTTCTTATGTAATTATTAAAAAAATAAAGACTTTTCGGAGATATGCAGGATGCAATGCTACTCTATAGGTACTCAAGATTGACATGACACTGACTGAAACTGAGTGTTTCACCCCCCCTTTAATACAAAAAAGGCAACCTTCAAATAATTATGTTCAGTTCTGCATTCAATACTTGGTGGGGAATCCTTTTGCAGAAATGACTGCTTCAATGCGGCGTGGCATGGAGGCGATCAGCCTGTTTCCTGTTTTATATTTGAACAGGAAAGCCAATTCAAATCAGGCCACGCAGATCTTGATAAACATGTTTGTGGCTTTGTTTCTCCTGAATTTATCCTTTTTGTCAAACGAGAGCGTGGCCAACACAGAAGTCAAGGCCTTCATAGCGCTGCTCATGCATTACTCCATGCTGACTACTAGGGATGTCCCGATCCGATCACGTGATTTCAGACTCGATTGGAATCGGACGTTACATCCCGATTAGGACTCGTATATATAGACTATGTATATTCTGGGATGAGGTGAGCAGGGGTGCCGTGAAAAAGGTGCGAAAAATCTGATGACGCATCAATAATATGGGTTGTAACCTGAAAATAATGCTTTATGTATGTTTCTGTAGATGGATACACGTGCTGGCTCCTCAGTGATACATTACAACAGCGCTAATAAAAGAAAAACGTGGGAAAAACGGTCTATCTGTGTAAACTTTGTTCAATTTATGCGAGTGCTGCCGTATGTTTGAATATGAGCAGTCATTTTCACAGTCATCACCCGTGTGTAGAGAAGACGCGAATGAGACCGTGCGCGCTGATCTGTCTCTGTGCATCATCCGAAAGCGCGCACTCGTCTCGCAGTGCGCAAATATTGAGTTCTCTTTCAAGTCTTGCGCTTAAACGGACCAACTCACACAAGAAGTATATCAACATATCCATCTTGATGATTATCCAAGCAGACATAGTCTGAATATGCCTTAAAGCTAGAAACACACCAAGCCGGCGGCGTGTCTGTTTTTGTTATTCGAAGCGGGAAACCGGAAGAGCTATCAGATATCAGCTGTCGTTTTCGTTTCCCCACACAGACGGATTTGTGCATTTCAGAACGTTGCAAATGGCATTGCCGTTGTCAGCCCTTGGTCTTTTACTTGTGGAAGAGGAAAGGTAGAAGCGGACGCGAAAAATACGAGGAACGCTCACTAAATGGGTGAAACCATGGATACCCGAAGTCAAAATGTGAATGATGTGATACCATAGATTATTACACTTGTTCACCTATCAATGAACCATAACAATAACAGGGCATAGCTCAAACAATACCCTGCAAATTGGCTCATTCAGATGCATTGTGGAAGTTAATGTGACACAATCTGAACAGTCAATGGCCACTTACCCAAAGGATTGTTAAAATAAATATATATGTATGACGCATTCTGTCTGATTTACAGTAAAGTATGTTTGTGACTATGCTTGGTGCTAGTTCAATGAATTATGACAGAATTTGTATATATTTTTTCATTGGAAACATGCCTATGGTGACATTTCTGCAAAATGATATCATGCTGCTTCTTGCACATCACATTACAGCAGTTTGGAAATTAAATCTCCAGTGGCACAGAAATGTTAATGAAAATAATGTAACACTAAACCATACACTGAACTTAACTGACAGTAACCATGCTAACTATTAGTTTACAGATATTGCACTTTGATAACATTGTATTGTTGAAAATACATATCTATTAATTGAAAATGTATTTATTCTTAAAATAAAACATCAATACAGATGTGTTTATTGTGTTTATTTTTCCTGCTTGTTAGATGTCAAATTGCAAAATAAGGGTTAGAATTCTGCATCATCTTGTGTTTTGTGGCACTTTTTTACATAAAGAACTGTGAATGCAAGTACCCAAAGTCAAAGTTTTTTTTATTTTCCAATGTTCAGTACAATGGGCACAAATAGCTATAAAAGTAGCTATATAGGTAGATTCAGCCAAGGGTGTACTGGGCCGAATGAAGCTGGGCTCCTCACGGGTGCCAATCAAGGTGTCACTGTTGGTACCATCTGAGGGTAAACAGGATTCACTTTCAGACAAAGGTTCCTTAAAGAAACAATCAAAATGTGAACAATGTGATACAATAGATTCCTACACTTGTTCACCAATAACCCATAACAATAACAGGGCATAGCTAAAACAATACCCTGCAAATTGGTATTGCTATTCAGATGAGGGTCCATGTTTCTTGTAACACATGTACTGGGTTCGCAATGAATCCCACCGCTTCTTGAGCTCTTTCTCTGGGGGACAAAAAAAAAGAAAAAAAGCATTAAGCTGAGTTATGTCAATATCATGGCTATTGTAATGTTCATTTTTGTTCTACTGTTAACTGGATGTATTCTGGAAAACAGCACTTATTTCATTTCATTATTTTATTTTTTTTACAGTCGCTAGAACACATTTCTCAATACATTTAGGTCACTTTTGCAAAACTCTCCACACAGTTAGTACAAACAAAATCTATGAGGGCTAAACTGTGGATTTATCATTGCTTTTGGACATGAAGACATGCATTTGTTTGATATCTTTAGTGAATTTTGAATGTGAAATTAACTGCTGTGCAAAGATGAAAGTTACACACAACAATCTAACATGCAGTTTTTTTTTTATATATGGACTACTGAAGAAGAAAAAAATATTGCAAAAAAGGAAATCTTACCTGACATGACAAGTTTATTTGCGATCTCACGCCACAGTTCTGCTTTCGCCACACAGTTGACATAACATTTTCCCGTAGTGTGATACTAAGCTGGCCTTTGCTGGATCGTGCTGATCAATTTGTCTTCACTTGCCTCGGTCCACACAGCCATATATATATCTTTTTTTTTTTTTTTTTATATTCACGTGTATCGGAATGAGGAATATAATCAAATGAGACGAAACCTTTCTTCTACTGTCTATGGAGGAGACAGGCATTCTGGGTTCCCTCTTGACTCTGTCGTTTACTTGCTTCGTCACTTCCGTTTTATTTTCTCGTGCACTGGTTCGCTAGCTGAACAGCAAATCAGAACGATCATATGTCCCGACTGACCGACATGCGGCGACGCCGATTTAACATGTCTAATCGGCTGAAAAACAGCCGACGAGGACCAACACCAGCCGACGGCGTGGAACACACTGAGGAAACTTAGTTGGCCGACGCACAAAAACTGCCTGACAGCCGACCGTCGGCTTGGTGTGTTCCGGCCTTAAGAGGACTTCATACCGTCGAGAAAGACGACGCAGAGCCTTCCATTAGGTCTTAAAGGGGCAGTAGCCTTTACTGCTGTCTGTTTAATGTCAAACAAAAAATAAGGAATCACTCACTGCTCTTGATTAAATAGCTTTTGTAAGGATTAGTCTTTAATTTAAACAGTTAAATATGCAGCTATTTTACATTTCATTAGCCTACTTTATTCAATTTCTCTACTTAAAAACTAATGTTAGACCTATAAAAACCTGAAAAGCATTGTTAATTACACTTCAGTCAAATTACACGCTAAATATTTTTTCCCCAAAGTTAGTTTACGTCATTGTAGGCAGTTATCATCACGATGATTTCATTTCAAGTGTTCATTTTTTAAGTAAGTTTAGTTTTAGTTCGTTATTTGATGCTATAAAACCGGCTGTGTGATGTCATGATTGACAGCTGAGATCGACATCTTCTCTGAGTGAAGTTGTCACTGAGGAACTAACAGACTTTTTTTTCGGGATTTTTTGGAGCAGATTATTTAATTGAATGTCCATAACTGTATATTTCACACCAACATAATTAATTGTTCTGCATCTGTGAGAGTATGGGTGTGCTTTTGATATCGCCTGCGCAACTCCAGTCCTGGACTTTTTTATATTTACTGTTGCACTAAAATCCAATAGTGAAGAATTGATGTTATTTATTACTTGATTGTTCAAGCTACCTCACAGAAGGGCTCTGTTTGTTAGAGTTGTTGAATGTTAAAATAAGATGAATAAAATAAAAAATAAGGAACATCCTGGTTCGTTTTTTCGCTCTTCTTTATTCTTTTTTTATGTATTATATAATTTTTGGATCGGGACTCGGTATCGGCAGATACCGAGAGCAAAAAAACCTGATCGGGACTGATTACTACATTCACCTGGTTCTTCATACAAGCTCTTCATATGTGCTTATGGCTCATCAGACATCACAAACTACATGAGGAAGATCACAGTGTGCAGCTGGAGTAAATTTATATGGGGGAAAACGATCTATTCTATAGTGATGTTTGATTTATTAAGTGTTACAATCTATGTTTGAACATGTGCGTGTCAGAGCGGCACAAACAACACTGAATCTCTTTTATAAAACAAATTTGCATCTTCAGGATGTAATTAAAGTCACATGACTATGGATTAAAATATTTGCCTGATCCTTTGTTATGCTATCTTAAAATTGACACGCAAACCCTGTCAGAATCAGCAAATTACTTCTGCAATATTTAATGTTTTATGTCTGAGAGCCTCTCATGATTGTAATGAAGATAATACAATTTCTTAATCATGATGGACTTTTAGTGGTTCCAAAAATAATTCTTCAAATCAGTCAATCGTGTAAATATGTGAATTAGACAAAATTTCACAGCAGGTGCCATTTACTGAAAAGAAAGACAACCTTTATATACATCTCAGGTTGTTTAATCTGTTAGAATTTAATTTGAATATAACTAGCAAAATAATCTAATAACCACTAATAAAGGTTATGCTTTCATTGGAATCTTGTTTATACTATTACTAAATATTCCACTTACATAGTTCTCTGTGAACAAATGTGACTTGATAAACTGGACCTGAGTGTAAATAAACACTGAAATTCACCGTAAAATCCCAAATAATTATGATTTTCCTGTATGCAAATGAAGCGTATTTCAGCAGCTCTGAGTTACGGATATTAACCATACGGCTTCATATGTGAACGGATGAAACTCTCTCTCCTCTTGGACTGTGGAATTTCATCTCAAGAATGTAAGAAAATAATTTAGGATTTATTACTAATATCTGTAGAAAAGGAAATTCAATTCTTGTGTCATCAGGATGTCTTTGGGAATTATGTCTGGGCTAAAGCAGAATTTTCTGTGGCTGATGATCGTCTGTTGTGCTTCAGGCCAGATAAGTATGTCGCTTTAAACAATAACTTACATTTATCACCTTTAAAAGAATGTATATAATGCCAATGAATGTGTTGTTTGGAAAACAAAAAATTTGAAATGGTAAATATAAAAACAACATGAATGTAAGTGTGAATGTAAATTTTGGCATCTAATATAGAGTTTTACATCAGCAAGTCATGGTACATCATTAAATAATCACATTTTGTTGTTGTTTTGTTGATGTTGTTTTTTCTTTGTGTAGACTGCTCAAAAAATGTTATAGTTGGTGACAACTTGCCAGATACATGTAACACAGGCTCGAGTAACCCAGGTAAATAGATTATTGCCAGGTATGTTTGCACATACAATACATTTGTTTTGGTGAGAGAAGATTTCACAGCACAAACAGAATGACAGTGACAAGACACAGATAATAAATATAATAAAAATAGAATTAGAAATAACAATGTACAAAAAATATATTCATACAAAAATAGACAGTTTATGTAGTTACGCATTTACAAATGCAAATAAATGTAAAAATAAGTATGGTGTGTTAAACCTATTAATAGTGTTGTATATTGCACATATTTATTGTACCTGTTTTTGTGTGCATTTTGAAGTACCGCATCAGAAACAAGTGATGGAAAAGACAAATTTAGCTAAAAATCTGTTAATTCACAAAAAAGGTTTACACGCTCGCTTGAAGTTCATGCGAATAATTTGAGATGGAAACGCATTTTCGAAATAAATTCTGATGGGGACATTCTAAAATGCTTAATGCACTAAGAAAGAGAACTCAGATAACACAATACTAATAAAGAATACTATGTGCAGAAAATCAAATGAGCCCAAAATAAGACGAAGAACGCAAATTTGTGTTAAGGATGAGAGCGCTTGTTGGAATAGTTCTCCCTCTGTGTTTATGACAATCTAGGTGTGAGTAAAGATTTGATTTTTGTAACTTACTAAACCTGTCTGTGTTTTATTAATAATGTATGACATATTTTGTATTTTTTAAAGGCTAACTGTTGGTCCATTATGTAGATTTAAATTGTGAGTCTGAGCACCGAACATTATCAGTAAGGCTATTACAGAGTTTATGAGTCAAATGCGAAATAGTTCTTCTTCCTTTAGTCAACTTTAATATCCTAGGTACTACCAGAAGCCCAGAGTTTTGGGATCTTAAAGAGCCTGATAGATTGTAGGGTGATAGAAGATCAGCCAAATAAACAGGAGCTAAACCGTTTTGGGCTTTATAGGTCAGTAGCAATAATTTATAATTGATACAGAACTCAATAGGTAACCAGTGTAGAGATGATAAAACTGGTGTTATGTTATTATATTTTCTTGACCTAATGAGAAATCTAGCAGCTGCATTTGGGGCATTTTTGGCTATATAGCCATCACGGCCAGTTTATTTTTTTTATTTTTTTTGCATTAAAGTGATCGAGTTTAAAATGTATTCTGTATTCTAATTTAAGAGATAATTCACCGCTTTTTCATATTGAACTATATTATTCAAATTTGAAAATAGCACTTTATAGCACTTTTGAGAGTACTTTGACTCGGCGCAGTAAAAAGTCATGCCTGAAAAATCCTCCCTCAAATCTCCCCCTCACCCTTTCATTTGCGTCAATAGAGGGAGAGGATTTTTCAGGCGTGACTTTTTACTACGCTAAGTCGAAGTACTCTCAAAAGTCTGCCATACATTAAAGTTATCCCTTTTAACCCACTTAGAAAAGCACCATGTTTTATTTTGTGTCAGCATACTTGGTTGTTCAACTATTCATGTAACTATATTTGAAAAGGGGAAATGTGGAGGTGTTTGGTCGATTCTAACTTGATCTCTGTTTGGTACCATAGTGAATGAACTGGGCTTAGTGGCTAAGCTAAGTGCTATCAAAATATCACCGCGTGACATTTTTAAATCCATTTAAGGCTGGGTATATCTATATTGTCTAAAAACTTGCACATTTCAGAGTTAGATTCTGGGTTTTCAGAAGTATACAAATTTAAGAAATATGTCTTAAACATGTTATTCATTTGGATTATTAACCAAAATTGGATTAACTATTAAATTATTATAACTGTTGCAAATTTGAAGTAGTTGAGAGGCATCTTTAGATTTTAAATGATGGGCTAAAAGTAATCCTGCTTTTTCTCTGTGTTCGTTTATATCCTCTTGAACATAAATACCATTCAGTTTTATTTGTTGATAATAGATTATTCTTGAAGGTTTCACTTTTCTATATAAAGTACAGGTGAGGGAAATGTTGAATATGGGCAATCTAACATTCTTATAGAATCAATGAAATCATCCAGTTTGTGTTCATGTTTCTTATTGAGAGATGAGGTATATGAAACGATTCCTCCCCTGATAACTAATTTAAATGTCTCACACAATGTAAATGCTTATGTAATAAATTATCTATACCTGTTGATACAGATGTACAATATGCAAGATCTGTATTTAGTCTCAACAAAGGATGTTGGTTATATACCTCAAATTGCAAATAAGATCTAATTGGAAGGGAGCAAGGTCTGATTCCACAATAGGTAAATATCTGATTTGTCCAACAGAAGGAAGGAGAGATTTGTCAATAAATATATAATCAATTCTTGAATAGGAGTGATGTACTTGTGAAAAATCGGAGTATACCCTGTGTGGAAACAGAAATCGCTAGGAACAATAGCCCCCACTTGATCTATGAATGTATATATAAAGCTTGGGGCCATCGTAGAACAGGATAAATATTTGGGATTAGAACAGTCAAGGGACCATAACTAGCCATTTACTAGTTTAGGTCTGGTAATACAGAAACCAGCTTATTAATGAAACTCACATCATCCCAGATAGGAGCATATACATTAACTAATAAGACTGGGACATGATATAACATACAATTCCTACAACACATTCCTGAGGATCTGCAATAGAAGCAGAGGCAGTAAATTGTGGTTTTGTATCAATATGGCAGTGCCCCTTGCCTTAGAGTTAAAGTTAGAGTAATAAGCTTTAAATTTCTTAATTCTCCGATGAGTAAATATAGTATGTCTAGGGGTGTAATGGTACACAAAACTGACATTTCGGTACGTACCTCGGTTTTGAAGTCATGGTTGGGTATTAACAGAAGATTTAGCTATGCGTCAGTGTAGTAATAATACTACTACTACTACTAATAATAATAAAAATAATAATAATTATTATCATTATTATTATTATTATTATTACTACTATTATTATGTTTATATTAGTGCTGGGCAACGATTAAAATGTTTAATGCTTGCTTGCTTTTCTGTGATTAATCGCAGTATGCGCAAAATTCAATAATGAATACAAAAGTGCTGCTAAATTAACAAAAGTGCAATAACATATGGTTTGCAAACACTTTAAACAAATAAGGTGCTTTTTACAGCAGTTAAAAGTTAGTAACAGTTACAATATCTCTTGTAAATATCAACTTAAACATTAATTTAATCAAATTAAATTAAATTGGGGGTATGCATATTCTGTAGTAATATTCTCATCAGTGTTCTGTCAGCTTTAACATAGGCCGACTTAAATCTGTGATATTCCCCCCAGGGCATTATTTAATTTTATAAAGTCCATTTTTTAAAATCGTATTAAATGTATGCATCATCTTTCATGTTAAATTCTTACATTTGATTAATAAATTCAGTTATAATAGTAAAAACACTGCAGGTTGTTACCAATTAAATTCAATAATTTAAACTGCAAAAAATACAGCTACAATAAATCATGTTATAAGATTGATGTTCATGCAATCCTACTTTTAAACATAACCGCCAATAGGGGGCAGCAAGAGATCGTCTTCGTAAGTGAGTCATTGAGTCGATTATTCAAATGATTCATTCAAATCTCTGAATCATTTATTAGGCAAGGCAAGGCAAGGCAAGTTTATTTATATAGCACATTTCATACACAATGGCAATTCAAAGTGCTTTACATAGAAAGGAATTAAAATAGGGCTAAAAAAAATCCATAAGAAAAAGAATACAATGTAAAGAGAATTAAAAATAATAAAATGATGATAACCAAAGAAAAGAACAGGTAAACTAAAACAGTTATAAAAAATTATTAATAAAATGATGCATAGATAAGGTGCAATCAGTCGGACGTACAGTGGCACAGTGCTCATTCAGTAAATGCACAGCTAAACAGATGTGTTTTGAGTCTGGATTTGAATGTGGCTACTGTTGGAGCACATCTGATCTGTTCAGGAAGCTGGTTCAGCTGCGGCTGGCATAATAGCTAAAAGCAGACTCTCCTTGCTTTGAGTGAACTCTTGGTATTTCTAACTGACTTGATCCTGCTGATCTGAGTGATCTGTTGGGTTTGTATTTAATCAGCATATCTGCGATGTATTGAAGTCCTAGGTCATTGAGTGATTTATAAACAAGTAATAGAACTTTAAAATCGATCCTAGATGTAACTGGAAGCCAGTGTAAAGACGTGAGGACTGGGGTGATATGGTCATATTTTCTGGTTCTGCTCAGAATCCTGGCAGCAGCGTTCTGTATGAGCTGCAGCTGTCTAATGGTCTTTTTGGGAAGGCTGGTGAGAAGGCCATTACAATAGTCCACCCTACTGGGGATGAAAGCACGAACCAGTTTCTCTAAGTCTTGCCTGGAGACAAAACATCTAATCCTTGCAATATTTTTCAGATGATAGTATGCTGATTTAATTATTGCTTTGACATGACTACTGAAACTCAGGTCTGACTCCAAAATCACTCCAAGATTCCTGACTTGATTTTTTGTTATCAGACCTTTAGCCTCAAGATACGCGTTCACCTTGAGAATTTCATCTTTGTTTCCAAATGTAGTGATTTCAGTTTTGTCTTTGTTTAACTGAAGATAGTTTTGGCACATCCAGTTGTTAACTTCATCAATGCATTTGCACAGGGAGTCAATGGGGCTGTAGTCATTAGGTGACAGTGCTAAGTAGAGCTGGGTGTCATCAGCATAGCTGTGGTAAGCAATATTGTTCTTTTTCATTATTTGGCTCAGTGGCAGCATATACAGGTTAAACAGGAGAGGTGCTAGAATTGACCCTTGTGGGACTCCGCATGTCATGGACGTCCACTCAGACTTATGGTCTCCTATACTCACATAATAACCTCTCCCTTCTAAGTATGATCTGAACCATTTGAGGACCATCCCAGAAAGCCCGACCCAGTTTTCCAGCCTGTCTAGAAGTATGGTGTGGTCAACAGTGTCGAATGCAGCACTGAGATCGAGTAGAACCAGAATTGATGTTTTGCCTGTATCAGTATTTAAGCGAATATCATTTATAATCTTTATGAGCGCTGTCTCTGTGCTGTGATGCGGTCGGAAACCAGATTGAAAATTGTCAAAGAATCCGTTTGAGTTTAAGAATTTGTTTAGTTGATTGAAAACAACTTTTTCGATGATTTTGCCTATGAAGGGGAGATTTGAGATTGGTCTGTAGTTGCTCAGTATGGAGTTATCTAGATTTCTCTTTTTCAGAAGAGGCTTAACTATTGCAGTTTTAAGGGCGGTTGGAAAAGTCCCATAGAGAAGTGAGGAGTTCACCACTTCTAGGAGATCTGCTTCCAAACAGTTAAACACACTTTTGAAAAAATAAGTGGGGAGTGCGTCAAGGGCGCAGGTTGATGTTTTAGTAACAAAACACTGCGTGTTGCTTTCTTTTGGAACTATTTTCGTCGGTGAAATCGTGGGTGAAATGGAACAAAAAAAGGTTGTTTGGATCTAAAATGTAAGTAACTTAATATTAATTAGGCTACTTGATTATTGAACTAGGCTACACCATTCATGCTACACAATTCACGATTGCAAAGTCGACTTTTGTTAAAATATCATAAATCATAAATATCAACAACTACAAAAAGCTATTGCTGCTCAATTGTTTTGATTTCTCCACTAATGTTTCTCACAAAGAGACCGGCAGCGCGAGCCTCAACACGCCATAACCAGAGGCAGAGATACACTCATCAATCTCTGTTTACATTGAATATAATAAAAACAACAAAAAATTCTGAATCATTCTCACGTTTCTGGTTATTTTTATATTTTATTTGTCCCATTTATCCCAGACAAAGAATGTCAAGCCCTTGGCTTAGGCTACAGACAGCACTGTATTCTCCTGTGACCAATGGTTTGTCTGTGTGTGTATTCAGAGGCAGTGAGCAACGGCCTTTCAATATAATAATAAATGACTACGGTAATGCGCGATAAAATAATTGTCGCGTTAATTAATTAATGCGTTAATGCGATAATACCGCGTTAACTTGCCCAGCCCTAGTTTATATGTATTATTTACTTATAATAGTCACCATCATAAATAATAAAGTCATTCAATTAATTTTTTTTAAAAATAAAATAGTTAAAATAGTAAAATAGTTCCAACAGAGTTAGCTGTGGTACCGAAATTGGTACAGAGAACCATAACATTTTTGTTATTGGTACCGAAATTCTAAAGCAAAGATATAGCTGCAGGTAAAAAGCTTGGGAATAGAGATAAAAAAAGCAGTAAATCGTCTGCATATAAAGTTGCCTTGAGGCCTGAATTCATTTATGAAAAACAAAGAAATGGCAGCCGGTATTGGAACGGACCTCCACCAAAACACAGAACTGTGCCCCGGACAGCGCCAAACCACCGCTCTCCTCTCGTAGGTAAATTAAACTCATAATAAATACTTATGAAATAAATACAAATTGGAAATAAAACAGTGAAAATAAACCAAATCTGTGTCTGTCATTATGAAATATATAGCGTGATCTGCAACAAGTGTTAATCACGAAATATACTAAAAGACAAAAAAAATAATGAGTAAACAAACAAAAGAGAAGGATGTATCTATGTGTGTTGTTTAGTTAGCATCTTAATGTGTAGCCACGTCGTTGGACATTACAGTCAGAACAGTCCAAAACCAGTGAAATATTGGGTAGTGTGTACTGTTGAATATTCAGCAGTTCATCCCTGGTGAAACTGAATGCATAAAAAAAAAAAAAAAGGACTAACAGTACTAACAGTAAAACAACTGGAGAGCTCAACAATGATGCGGCACCATTTTTTATTTTATTTTAATTTTTTATAAATAGATGTGAAATATGCACTGCTAACATGACTAGGAATACTGTACAATTTATTAGCTGAATGTTCCTGTGACGACTGACAGATCAAGTTTCAAACTCATATTGATTTCTTTTTTATTCCAGATTTTAAACTGATATGTCCATCAGTTTGTGGTACAGCGATAAATAATGTAGACTGCACAATGAATCTCACAATAAACACATCTCGTCTAGGTAAAATGTGTCTATTGTATTAATTTTATATATTTACTTTTATTTGAACTGTTCTTAATATCTAATCTCTTTACAATGTTTTTTTTTTTTTCAACAATTCTAAATTCAATTCTAAAATGTTCTCTCTGGTTTCCAGGAAGCTATAGACAGGATGGCAAAAACCAGAATTTCATCATAACAAATAATGGAGGAAAATATGAAGTAAGAATGAATGAGACAAGTTGCGACATAGAGCTGTGGTTTTTGCCAAATTATTTGATTTGTGACCTATCAAAGCAATCAGGTTCGTTGTGTCTTGTTGTAAATTTAATTAAGTTTTAACACACACACACACACACACACACACACACACACACACACAAAGGTATTTTCCAAAAATCTGTGTTGTCATGATTGATCATTGAAATTAGTGTTGGTTAATTAATCAAAGCTAAGCAACAGCCGATCCTAACACACTTAAAGGGGTACTTCAGCGCTGGGAAGATGAATATGTATTTAAACTGGGTCATTAATGTAGTAGAAATGTGAAATTATTTTTGAATTTGGTGCTTTCTAGACTGAGAAAAGACAGAAAATGTATTTTTGTCTCATGGGGATGAAAGACTACAATTCCCAGAATGCTTCGCTGCCCTGTGAGGCCACTCCCAAAGCCACCGCTACTGGATTACAGAGACTGAGTTCAGAAAGTACAATTAAATACTGAACATGTGTGTTCAATATAACGATCGAGTTGCCGCGTGAGTCTCACAGCAGACTCAGATTAGGAGTCAGATTACATTTAGCATCATAAATGAGCTCTCGTGATGAGAGCTGAGGTAATCGCGACCACATTCGCGGCATACATTCACAACCCGTTTTAAGTTCTTGCTTTTGGAAGCTTAACTTTCATAGAAATTAATTATTTTGTTTTAAGTTAAAACACTTACATTGCTTAGCATCCGTTTAAATTAATGCCTGTAGCTGAGCTGTAAGTGTGATCTCCATTCCCCATGCACGAGTTGAAAACATGCGGAAATGGCTCCCTCTGCTGGCTGTAGTCTTTAGCCTCTGGGCAAACATTCCTCTCGTGACGCAAATATCGTCAATTTGCGTCACGAGAGGAATTTTTCCAGAAATAAAATGCATAAATCTCTACTCAGGGGGATATAAGAGGGGGGAGCACGATCATTTGAATATACTCCAGGGTTTCTACTGATAAAAAGCCGTATGCTAATCGCTGAAGTAACCCTTTAAGACAAACTGTTTGAATGGAATCTGTGTGTTAATTGTCTTCTAAGTACCGAATGTTGTCACGTGTCCTCTGTGTAGTCCCGTGTCTGTCATGTTCTGATTAGTTGCCATGGTGTCTGATTATGTTAATCCTCTTCAGCTGTTCACGTTTAGTTCCCTCATCTACCCTGTGTATATATTACCCCTGTTCAGTTCCTTCCCTTGTCGGTTATTGTTTGTGTCTATCTATTTGCATGCTATTACACGTTCCAGGGTGGGAAATGAGACTTTGCCTTGTATACCGGACATTGTGGCAGGTGGATTGTAAAGCTTGTAAAATTTTAATTTCTACTTAAAACTAGGGCTGGGATTGATTCCAAAAAGAATCGATTCCCAATGCCTTGGAATTGATGAATCGAGAGTCGATTCTAACGTTTGAAATCGATTGCATTGAGAAGAATTGACTGCTCTTTAACAGCCCTTTTCAATTCTTCATAGTTTAGCATTCATTTGTCTCTCGCTCACTAATAATGATTGGAAGTCCATTTAATTTCTGCAAAAGGTTCTTTTGAACAGATAGTTCCAAATAACCAGTTAAAAATAAAGCAATTCAGCTGGGGTTTTTGCATCATTGCGTGATGGTAAATGGACTGCACTTATGTAGCGCTTTTAACAGACCCTATGGCCATCCAAAGCGCTTCACATTTTTGCCTCACATTCACCCATTCATACACCGACTGCGATGTCAGCCATGTAAGGCGCCATCCAGCTCGTCGGGAGCAGCTGGGGTTAGGTGTCTTGCTCATGGACACCTTGACACTTGGTCAGGTGGAACCGGGGATTGAACCACCAACCTTTTGGTTTGTAGACAACCTACATGAACCACTGAGCCACTGCCGCCCCAATGACGTCATCAGAACGTAATTCTATTTTCGTAATTCTAAAACTTATTTTTATGGTATGAAATGTTTAAATAAAGCCATATGTGAACACATATCGCTGATTATTACATTTCATTCACTTAGGTTAATAGTGTTTATTGTCATTGTTTCCTTCTGTGATCCTGCATCGTGGACAAGTTTACATTTTGCACACAAAAACTCCCTAATTTTAAATCATGAAATGGTTATGTTGTCCACAACGGTAGGTTTTGAGCGCTGCTTACAGATGCAGATGCGAGGGTCTTATTTTAATTTTCTATTTTCTTTTATTTTCTTTAATCCAATGATAATTCTGAAAGAAAATGCGCCTAGACTAGAGAACAGATTAATGAGAGTCTAATGTTGCTATAGTAATGAACGCAACTTGCTCGAGCATCTGATTGACAAATAAACTACTCTTATATTATTGTTTTTGTTAATATTGTGGTTATTTTGCCTCGTACATTCTGTGCAAAAGCATTTATTTGAACGTGGTCATTTAACTTAACTGTGCACATGCATTTGAGAAACGTCATGCAGTTTTAACCATGCAATAAATGCAAATCCATGAATAATGTGCTATCCTTTTTATTGATTAGGCTAAATAGCATTTACTGCTGGGCTATATGGGCCATTTCAGGAGCATCCATAATTTAAAATCAATCTTATTTTTATTGAGTTATTGAAATGTATCTTCGTTTTACAAATAAAGTTTCGGAGAAAACTTTTTACATCTTTGTATCCTGCGGTCACTCCGGGACCAGGTTTCTCCATCGATTTTGTAAAAAAAAAAAAAAGAAGAATCGAAAAGGAATCGAAAACAACAGTGCAGAAACGATTCCGGAAACAGGAATTGACATTTCTCTGTACTGTAGCCTACTATATTGTAGCCATTAAACAGTGTATTTACATTTTTATATTTAAATATTATGTGTTTTTTTTTTATTTAGTCTAGGCTATACTGGTTATGAAAAGTGCAAAGAAGCCCAATATGCTAAAGACCTGGAGTGGGTCAGAAATGATTTTGACCACTTTATTAACCTTTCTTTAAAAAAAAATTGTTTTGTATAAATTGTATCTTAATTTTAATCAAGTTTCATCAATTAATTGTTAATTAATAAATAAGTAATTCATCAAAGTTAATTGCTTGAATTTAATAAATAAGAAGCAAATAGACCTGTGGGCCAAAAATGGGTCACCAGGATGATTTAATGAAAAAGGACATTAAAAATAACAATTTTTATATTTTTATTTTTATGTCTATAGGCCCATATAAAAGGAATAAATACAAAAAATATATTTTTATATACACAAAGTTGGATTTTTCTAAAAATACAATACTGTGCATCATGTACTTAAATAATAAACACAGCATAACATTAACTAATGTTATCTATATTTCTTTGACAGTGCAGCATATCAGCTTTTTAGCTTCACACTTAATAAAGTTTGAAAACCACTGAAATCTGACCCAAAATTGGATTTATGAAAATTTTAATTACTTTAATAAAACTTTATGATTATGATCGTCCGTTTGTTATACCTTTCCGACAACGTTAAGTTGTCGACCCCGACAACCCTGACAATCTCCTTGGCGCTCGTGCAGGCCCAGGTCAGGTGCCGGTCGCGTGCAGCGCTGCAGCCACGTAAACAGAGTTTGCCCTTGCCCTACTGACTCACTTTCAGACGGGTGCCCGAATATGAGTGAATGAGGCTTTGTGATTTATTAATTTATTGTAGCTAGGCCTATGTGAATTTCTGCATCCATTGTACGATTACGAGAGGGGCATATAGGCAGTTGCCCGGGCAAAATGCTGCATGCCATTTTAAAATGCTGCATGCCATCACTGCATGTGCTGTAAGTTTAACATGGATAATTTTAGACTAATGAGAATTCTATTCAGAAACTTCCATGCGATCGGCAAAAAAGGCAGACCTTTTTGGGACTATGTTTATGTATTAATAATATAACAAAATTCCAGAAAAAGCAGCTGGTAAAAAAATAAATAAATAATTGGCTATTAAAATTGGGCATCCACCAACCACTGTGGCTGTGAAAAAGTTAAAATTTAATTTCCCATCCTGCTGTTTACATGCCTAATGCATTAAACCTTGCACATCTTTGTGGAAATCGACTTTCGTCTGTCTCCATCTACTGTTTGTCACAAATGTTATTCTGGGTATGACTAGTTATATTTAACAAGTGTTATAATAATTCTCCTCCCTTCTGCTGGATTATTTGTAGATAATGGGAACCAGCCAAACTGCTCTAGCATCTGCGAACAAAAAAACTCACCCCCAGGTAAGATGTTGTCCACTTGTTCAGTATTTTTTCAGTCAGTTTATCTCTACAATTAGGGCAGGACTGTGGTTATTTATAGGACAGGTGTAACTTGGCCATTATGGGAATGAGTCTGTGCTGATATCTATATCTAAATGTTTTTATATGCATGATTTAATTTACAATGATATAGTTTGCATGTGTTTTATTCTCCTGGGGAAAAAATACAAAAGAAAAGAAGAAAGTAGAGGGTTAATCTGTCCCGTGCTACTGTGATCATGGTGTCTTGTGTGCCATTGTCTCAGAACTATTCAGTGCAGAACTTTATTGCTTTAAACTTATTTAGTTACAGTATGATTTGATCATTATGTTGAATTATGTTGTCATGGTTTCTCTTGAGGTTGCCTGAAAATCCCTTCTGTTGATCCTAAGGAGACATGTAAAAAAGCTACATATGATTCATGCAGCGGTAAGTCTCATATCTTAAAGGTATACCTCACCACTGTCAAAATAGGCTTTCAATAAAACTTGGCTGTCTCTACAGTAGAATACACAAATAAATAAATAAATAAATAAATAAATAAAAGGTGAAATCAGTGCAACCTGACCAGAAAAACAAAAAACAAAAAATGAAAAAAGGCTGTTGTCTTCCCTCTTTTCCAGTTCTTTGATGCATGCCTCTAAGTGACCCAGGACGTCATTCACTACCCTCCTCATTTTTTTTTATTTTTATAAAGTTGTAAAAAAAAAAGTATAGGGTCGGTAACGACCTGTGGTGTGCACGATTGTTTTTATTTTATTTTTTTATGCACAATAATAATTTCATCTTTAATGATGCAATAAGTGCAATTCACATTTATTCCACACGGTGGCAATGTCTGATACACAATGATGAAGTGATGTTTCACTCAATCAGTGTGAATAAATAGTCAATAAATCAATTAAGCACACAATAAAAAAAACACAAGCTCGATAATTTTTCCAGCCGCAATAATTTCCATTTACATATTTGTTTTCCTCGTCTCTCTCGCTGACAGCGCGCACGTCCATTTGGGGAGGAGTTTTTACTCGATGTGGCATCATGCTCGGCCAGATTTACCTGGAACACCGCACGCAAAGTTACAAAATTTGAAATGCACACCACCAAGCGAAATGGGGTTAGAAGATTAAAAGATTAATTCTTCAGGTCAATCTTTGTGTGTTAAAAAAGGCACATAAGTTCCTGTAGAGATAGCAGTGCATGTTCTTCTTTTGTTGCCAAATAAATGAAAACATCTCAGGTTACGTATGTAACCATGGTTCCCTGAGAGGGAACGAGACGCTGCGTCGAAACGCTACGGGAACGCCTCTGCGTGATTGCGTCATGAAACACTAGTGAAATCTGTCCAATAGCGTGGAGATACGTCATAGGCGTCATCGACCAGGAAGCTATAAAGCACACCCGGACCAAACGGTCGTCAGCTTCTGAAAAAGTCGAACAAGTCGGTCACAGGCATGCCGGGAGTATGGCATCGCGACGCAGCATCTCATTCCCTCTCAGGGAACCATGTTTACATACGTAACCTGAGACGTTCCCTTTATTGAGGGATCTCGAGCTGCGTCGAAACACTACGAGAACGAAATACCCACGTTGCCATAGTCCCAAGTGTCTGTCTATGTGAACTTTCAACCCACAACACCCGGGAACCTGGGGTAGAGGCTACATCTAAGTTGTAAAACTTCACAAAAGTGTGCAGAGAGGACCACCCTGCCGCATCACACACCTCTTGAAGAGAAACTCCTGACACTAGAGCCATAGAGGCCGCCATACTCCTGGTTGAGTGGGTTTGGACTTTCAAAGGTTAAGGCTGTCCAGCCGACTCATACGCTAATGAAATAGTCTCAACTATCCATTTGCTAAACGTCTGCTTAGATGCTGGTTTTCCCTTACTCGTGGACCCAAAACACACGAACAATTGATCCGATTTTCGCCACAGGGCATCTCTGTGGACATAAGCATCTAGGGCCCTCACTGGGCAAAGCAGACTTAACCTCTCCTGGTCTTGGTCAAGGAAGGGAGGCGGAGAGAATGCCTGCAGCATTACAGGACCCGCTACATTAGTCAGGACCTTAGGAACATAACCTTCCCTCGGGAACAAGAATTCTTTCACCATTCCAGCCGCAAATTCAAGGCAAGAGGGGGCTACCGACAGAGCCTGTAAGTACCCTATTCTCTTCAGAGACGAGATAGCCAGAAGAAACACAGTTTTTAACCTGAGGAACTTCTCTGGTACCTCTTCAATAGGCTCAAACGGGGCTAACATTAGGCCTTCTAATACTATGGCCAAGTCCCAGTTAGGCACCCTCAAGCGTGCCGCAGGCCTCAGCCTCATCGTTCCACGAAGGAAACGAGTTACCCATGGGTGTCTCCCCACTGAAGCATTTTCTACAGGACTGTGGTAGGCAGATATAGCCACCAAGCAAACCTTTAGAGTTGAAGGGGATAACCCTGTGGAGAATTTTTCTAGCATAAACTCTAGTACTGAACCAACCGGGCAGTGAACTGGGTTTAAAGAACGGCCTGTGCACCAGGTGACGAAAACTCTCCATTTAAGGGCGTATAGTCTCCTGGTAGAATGTGCTCTGGAGTGCAACATGGTTTCTATCACCTCAGTAGATAGACCTAACTCTACGAGCTTGGCCCCCTCAGAGGCCAAGCCCACAGTTTCCATAACTCCAGGCGCGGGTGCACTACTGACCCCTTCGCCAGGGAGAGAAGGTCCCTCCTGACCGGGATTTCCCACGGGGGACCTTCGAGGAGAGACACAATGTCCGACAGCCATACTCGGCCCAGCCAGAACGGGGCTATCAATAATAGCTGGGCCCCGTCCCGGCGGACTCTCTCCAGCACTCCAGGAAGCAACGCCAGAGGGGGAAAGGCGTACAGACGTAGCCTCGGCCACGTCTGTACCATCGCATCCAACCCCAATGTGGCTT
Organism: Pseudorasbora parva; assembly: GCF_024679245.1. NCBI lineage: Eukaryota > Metazoa > Chordata > Actinopteri > Cypriniformes > Gobionidae > Pseudorasbora > Pseudorasbora parva. Next base: position 2,530,703 of record NC_090181.1, read on the forward strand.
GATACGTGGGGGAGTAAAATAGGGGACAGTGCGTTGTCTCGCGAGACACAAAATCAGATCCACCTGAGCTCGCCCGAAGCGATTCCAAAGGAGCTCCACCACCTCAGGGTGGAGTCTCCATTCCCCCGGCACTACTGTCTAACGAGTCTGCCATCACATTCAGGTAACCCGGAATATACATTGCTCTGACTGATAACAATTTGCCCCGGGCCCAAGTCAACATTCGATGCGCCAACTTCCACAAACGGCACGATCTTACACCCTCCTGGCGATTTATATAGGAGACCACCGCTGTGTTGTCCGAAGGTACTATCACATGGTGGCCTCTGAGGTCTGGGAGAAGTGACAGGAACACGGCCATCAGCTCCAGCTGGTTTATGTGCCACGAAAGCTGATGGCCGCTCCACAGACCCTGAGCTGAGCGGCCACTCATGGCCACCCCCCAGCCAGTTAGGGAGGCATCCGTCGTTAGCATTAAGCGACGACAAGGAACCCCCAGAACTGGACCTTGGGATAGGAACCAAGGATCCTTCCACTTCACCAAGGCACGTAGGCATCGCCGCGTGGCCTTGATCAAGCGAAACGGATTTCCCCTTGGTCCCCTTGGTCCTGAGCCACCACTATAAGGGTCTCATGTACAGCAGGCCAAAAGGTATCACGTTGGACGCTGCTGCCATCAGCCCTAGCACTCTTTGAAATTGTTTCACAGTGAGTGACTGACCTAGCTTTATTCTGTTTACGGTATCCAGGATTGCTTTTATCCTGGAAGGAGATAGCTTAGCCGACATTCATTTTGTGTCCCAGACTACCCCCAGAAAAGTAGTGCTCTGCTGAGGTGCCAACACACTTTTCTTCGCATTTAACCTTAGCCCCAACACTTTCATATGGACGAGGACAGCATCTCGATGCTGAACCGCCAGTTGTTCCGACTGCGCCAATATGAGCCAATCGTCTATGTAATTGAGTATGCGAATGCCCTGGAGTCGCAACGGAGCCAGAGCTGCATCCACGCACTTCGTGAAAGTGCGGGGCGATAAAGCTAGGCCGAATGGCAGCACCCGATACTGGTAAGCTTCGCCCCCGAAAGCGAACCTGAGGAATTTTCTGTGCTGCGGAAGGATGGAGATGTGGAAGTATGCATCTTTTAGGTCTATTGTGACACACCAGTCCTCGAACCTGATCTGACACACGATCTGTTTCAGTGTGAGCATTTTGAACTTTAGTCTCTTTACTGCCCCGTTTAACTGACGCAGATCTAAAATAGGCCTTAGCCCCCCATCATTCTTTGGAACTATGAAGTAACGGCTGTAAAACCCTGACTCTCTGCAGTGGGGAGGGACCCTTTCTATAGCCCCTTTTCGCAGAAGAGTCTGTACCTCTTGCTCCATGACCAGAGTCTGCTAGAAGCTTACTACTGCAGGAGTAACCCCGCTGAATATGGGTGGGTGTAACCCGAATTGAATTCTGTACCCTTTTTCTATTGTGAGCAGGACCCATTTTGAGATATTTGGCAGAAGTTTCCAGGCTGCCAGAAAATCAACTAAGGGAACTAGCCTCTTGAGGCTGGCCTCTGGATTTCTCTGGGCGGTCAGCCTGGTGTCCTGTAATGGCGTACCGGCAGAAAGCAACCGAACTGACCCCCTGAGGACCCTCCTGGGAGGGCACGAACATCCCCATGCCGCTACGTTTCCGTGCGTACATGGAGATATACGTTCGCCGGGGACCGCTGCGCCTTGAAGCACCATAGGTGGCAGGGTTGGCAGACCGGCCCCCCGATGGCATCGAAAGAGAATGGGCGCCTCGGCAAGCCGCACTCTCCTGAAAGGGATTGCCATCGGAAGCCCTGCGCTTCTAGCTTCTTTGCAGAGGCCTTCCTAGAGATAATGACATAACTTAAGTCTGCCCTACCTTGGGAAGACCTCGGCTGAGCGCGCTGCACGGGCTCCCCCACAGAGAGACAGCTGGGGGTCCGGGCAGCGCGCTCAGCCGCGCTCTCTTTTTCCCATAATATTAGAGTATTCACATGTGGCGGGGTTGAAGACTCTGAATGATGCCGGTTTCGCCCAGGACCTCGCCACCTCGGTGCGGAGGTCCGGGAAAAACGGTAAGCCCCGCTTTGGAGGTTGTGATCTGGATGGTAGGAAACGCTCGTCTGATTTACTATACTGACGGGCTTCCTGTTTCTCGGCTGGCCAGTCAAGACTTAATCTGGCTACAGCGCGAGTCACAAACTCCAAAAGCTTCTCTTGAGCGTGTGTGTGTGTATAGGCGAGATGTGCTCTTCATCATCCAGGCTCACAACATCCAGTTCATCGGAACTGGAATGCTGCAGCACCTGCACCTCAGCACGAGCAGAAGAAACCGCAGAGCGTGCTTCTAACTCGTGAACTGAGGCGTGAGATCCAGCGGGTAAGGGCAGAGATAGGGGATCACCCGTCTCTAACCCCGCCGCTAGATCCATTTGCGATCCCCAAGACGCGAGCCTTCGCTGCACCTCGGCAACAGAGAGACCCGAGCCCTGAGGACTGCGAGCCAAACCACCCTCCTCGAGGAGTGCTCGGCGTGATCGAAGCATTCTCATAGGGAGTGTTTCGCACTGCTCACAGCCAGCCCCCTCGAGAGCTGACTGGGCATGCTCTAGTCCCAAACACATTACACACAGCTCGTGTATATCCCCACCCGTGATGTAGCGTGGGCAGGGAGTGACACACTGCTTGAACTTTGCTCGCCATTATTTTTTATTTTTTCTCAATAGACAACACACACATGAAATGGACAAACAATATTCACATAGAGCGCTTGTGAAGACACAGAAGCTGACGTGCTTTATAGCTTCCTGGTCGATGACGTCACCCGCCTATGACGTATCTCCACGCTATTGGACCGATTTCACTAGTGCTTCATGACGCAATCACGCAGAGGCGTTCCTGTAGCGTTTCGACGCAGCTCGAGTTCCCTTGATGAAGGGAAGCATGCCATCAATGTCTTCTCTCTTGCTGTATCAAAATCTTACCTAGCTTTCCTCAGAGATGGTCAGGTCAATTTCAGTTTGTGCATCATTACATGATATAACTATTTTATTAATACTGTATCCTAAATTGTGGATAATTAAGCTATATTTCATATGCAGAAGTACATTTCTGGAGTGTTAACGATTAAAAGAAAAAAACAACACAACCGTAAACCGTGATCCTAAAACCGTGATACAAACCATGAGTTTTGTGAACAGTGTCACCCCTAATATGCACCTAAAACACAATCATCCAATGCAGTTTCATCCATTTTACTTATTGTTTTTGCTATTTATTCAAGTGAATTTTTGTAAACTGACCGAGAGTCCATTGCTTTTATTGTTTGTTGTTTTTGTTTAATTTATTGTGGATATTTCAAGTGTTTTCGGTTTTCAGTGTTAAATAGTCTTTAGAAATAAAAGTTTATTGATATTTGAAAAGCTGTACCTGTATTATTGTGCCATTATCATTATTTTAGATGAAAATGGTCTCAAAACGACAAATTTTATCGTTTATCGCAAATAATGTTTTGGCCAATTTATCGTCCAGCAAAATTTGTTATCATGACAGGCCTACTCATGGTTACTGGAGACTGAAAACGAAACAAATAAGTATAAACAAAAGTATAATCTGCAAAACTTGGGTAACACTTTACAATAACGTTTCGTTTGTTAACATTACTTAATGTATTAAAGGGGAGGGTGAAACACTCAGTTTCAGTCAATCTCATGTCAATCTTAAGTACCTATAGAGTAGTATTGCATACTTCATATCTTCGAAAAGTCTTTAGTTTTATTATATTTATAAAAGAAAGATAAGTTGTACCGAGTCTTTATGGAAAAAACAAAGCGGCTGGAGGCGTATCGTGTGGGCGGAGCTAAAGAATCACCAGCTCGCAGCTATTGCATTAGAGCTTCTGAAAGCTGACATTGTCATGCGTGGAAAAGAAAACGTTACCCTAAATAAACCATGGCAATCAATCAGATTCAACTAATACATATGATCCAGAATCAGATACGGAGGCTGAAATAACTTGAACAGGAGAAGCAGCAACAGCAGCAGGACGTCCGTCTCTGTGGTATGTAACGTTACTGTATTAAGTGGCTTGTCAACATTTGTGTGCGTTTACTTGTGGATCGTGAGGACATTATTTGGTTTATGGACTATTGTATTTAAACACACGGCATAAGTTACATCGCATGCTTCATTGATAAATTAACTATACGATCGTGTTGTTTACTGTTTACTCACGCGACGATAGCCAACAACATAGACATTTGAAGCAGTTTTATTCAATGCCTGTTTCCAAAGCACGATCGTGAATCTTTATCGTCACCGCTCCATCAAAAACACACTTCTTTGGTGACATTGTTGATTTGGTGAAGTCCTGTGACAGCAGTGAGAGCAGTGTTTATGGGCGCTGTGCATTTGTTCTCTCGCTCTGGTCGCTCGCACCCTTCCGGGAGAAGAGCCCGTACATTCTGCCCTGTTGACATCAAGCAGACCCATACTTGAAAAAAACTCTCCGAATCTTGTGAGAAACTGGAAGGAGTATTTTTGACACAGAAATACTCCATCAAGCGTCCAACTTATTTTTTTTAAAAACGTTGTCCATGTTTAGAATGGGAATCCATGTCTTTAACAGTGTAAAAAGCTCAGTATGCATGAAACAGCATTTCACCCTGCCTTTAACTAGGCATGTGCCGATATCAATTTTTCATGTTGCGATTAATTGATGAAGTTTTATCACGATATACGATATTATCACGATATTGAAATAAGTTGAAAAAAAAAAAGTGTTGCCATAGCATAACAGCTTTAAGAACTATTTTTGTAAGAACAAAAATAACTGAATGTTTAAATACAATAATGCATTCTTTGGTGCAATAATGCACCAAAATATATACAGCTCTGGAAAAAATTAAGAGACCCCTCATTGAGAAATCAATGTTATGTGGTCTCTTGATATTTTTCAGAGCTGTAGAAGTACAATTTTCAAACAGATTAAATTGCAAAAAAAATTAGGCTATAAAGAACAGCAGGTAGGCTTACAAATTACAATAATGTCTCATTATTTAATGCATTCACTAAGATTGAGCAATAGCTACATTTGGTACAGAAAGTATAATGTTTTTGGTAATGTTAGTTAAGAAATACTGATCATTGTTAGTTTTATCTTAGGTCCATTAACAAAGTTATTTTGATTTTAATGTTATTAAACAGTAACTAAGAAATTAACATAGAATGATTCATTCTTTATAAGTATTTTTCATTGTCAGTTTGGTAATAATGAATTAACATGTTAACTAATGAAGTCGTATGTCTCAAAGTTTTACTGAACAATAACAAATAATCAGAACGTTCTAATCATTAGGGCATGTTGTAGTCCAGATTAAAACATAAAAATGTTCAAGTTTGAAAATAAATAGCCTATTAAGTATTTGGTGCTTGATGAACAACATTGAGATTACAAAAATGAATGGCTGTTTTAAAAACTACACACGTTTTTTTGTTTGTTTGCTGGTTTCCGGGGTAACCGTGGCATTCTGCAGTTCATCAGTGCCCTCTGCTGTCAGTGAGCGGCACTTCAGCAGCGCGTCTCCTTCACCGCTTCAGTCATGTGCAAACGCACGCTGGGCTTGTTTATATCTGAGCGCGTGTCCCTTTGACGCAGAATACAGCGGTGTTGAGCATTTATACGGTTGATTGGCAAAGTATTCTTGAATGCATTATCAAAAAATATATAAATTGTTAATAAATTATTATTTACGATATTTTAAAGTGCCCACGATAACAATATCGTGCATATTTATTATCGTGATAAATCGCATTATCGAAAATCGGCACGTCTACCTTTAACTAACATGAACAATACATTTGTTACTGTATTTGTTAATCTTTTTTAACGTTAGTTAATAAAAATACAGCTGTTTGTTGTTTGTTAATGTTATAATAAGGTTCATTAGTTAACATTAGTTAACATTAATAATGAACTGCACTTATAAAACATGTATTAATATTTTTTCATGTTAATTTCAACGGGACATAATTAAAATGGCCACTACAACCAAGATAATAGTACAATATGTAAAATTAATAAAAACCTGTGTTTGAGAGAGTGACTTTCTGTTATAAGGCTGTATTTCAGTAACTGTGGGGTTTTTGATGTATGGCTCAGCTCAGTATCTCTGGTCCAAGGCGTAGATTAGACACACAACTTGTTAGCAGTAACGTTAGCCGGCACGTTAAATATAAGCGGGAGAATCATTACAAAGTGTTCATGCTAACTTGCGTCTTGTGTTTATTCCATAAGATGTATTGATAAGCTGTTTGATTTATAAATATTTGTTTATTTTCTAATTTCACTTACCCTGCTGTGCATGAACATGTATGAGGTTGCTGCTGATTGCGCTGGGACTATAGGCTTTAGCCTAAATTTTAATGAAATTATTCTCTAATCGGTTACATAGTATGTCATGGATATATCCCGCGAATGCATACCGCAGTCCCTTTTGTCTGCAACAGTAACTAAGGAGGGTGGGGCTTAGCGAAGAGTCAATTAAACATTAATGTTAGTAATTATATCCTTCTTTAATAACCACCAAAAAAAATTACAATAGCAGCTCTTGCCAATAAAGGAAATTGTAAAATGTCAGCTGTCTTTATATACTGCTATTTACAGTTCAAACAAGCATGATCCAATATGGCATGTTTACTACTTTTAGTGTGTGTAGATGATGTATAAAACAAAAGCATGTCTGCGCATCTTAAATGTATTTTTGTGGTTTAATATTGACAGACACTAGTCTATATCACGATTATAATAAACAACTTAAGAATAAGGAACTTACCTGTCAATCTTCGGCTTGATCAAGTTGTTTCTCAAAATTATTCAAAATTACTCTTCCACGTAAATTCTTCCAGCATTAATCCGATACTATTCCTATATAAGAGCCTCTTGACTGGCTGAGGACAGAGCGGCAATGTCCCCGGGAACCGGACCAGAATTTTTTTCCTCTCTCCACTCTCTTCTCTCGCGTCTCTGTCTCCCATTTCTATCGTCTATCATCTCATCTGTCCATACCCCAGACGCAGGAGACGTAGAGTAGGCACCATCTCGGATGCACCCCCCGGCCTGCAAGCTTCATTTATGGCATATTCATATGGCAACTTCGAACTTCAGACCGCCACTCATAAGCCCCATTCGCACAGGACTAGTATTATCTGGGGACCTCTGGTGATTTGTAATAATTGCAGAGAATGTCTGTGATCTTAATCCCGTGCGAATCGGCCATGTCTGTAATTTGTAAAGTAAAAATTCCCCCGCAAATTACCTACCATATTTCGCCGAACACTAAGGTCCTGTGATAATAGTAGTCCCGTGCGAATCGACATCTCTGTGATTTGGCGGATCGTATATAATTTTTGCAAGTTTTTTTTGTTCCTGTGAGCATTTCTATCTTGAACTTTCACGAAGAATAAAGTCTGCATTCATAATGCACACCGTTATGAACGGATATCTCGCACGGATTATACTTTCACATTAGAATGAGTATCAGTTTGGGAGTAAACTGATTGAATGGTGTGTTTAATATTAATATCAATACTGTTCTTAATGAAAAACAGAACAGAACAGTACAAGGACAAGCTTGTTTAAATAGGCGCTTTTACATTTAGCATTGAAACTGAATCTTCCGCCGTATATTGTCAGCTTCTCACTTGTGATAAGTGAAATCTGATCCCTGGTGCTGGTCTGAGCTCAGTTCATGGCGTCTGTTCACTAACTGAACAAAATTATGTTTATTTATTACTATAAAATAATCAAAACGATATCGATGCCTGTTTATGATTTCATACAGCTATATCTATAACAACGTCTTGACATATCTGGGAGAAGTCAGTACATTTGAGTAGAATCACAGGCTTCGCTTATCCTGTGCGAATGCGCTGCGCAAAACTCAGATGTGGGGGAGTAATTTCTAAATCACAGAGGTCCCTAGATAATACTAATCCCGTGCGAATAGTGCAATACTCGAAAAAAGCTGCCACATGACTAACTCTTTAAACTGGCCATAAACAAACAGTGAACAGCTCTGAGAACATTTTATCATCAAAATTAATATATTCATTATCCTTAGGAATAAAGTAATGTGTTTTATGAAAGGCATCAGGCGTCTGAATCACACGAAAAGACGCAACACTCGTTTAGGTGGCATTTTGTACATGTATGTTTTTTTTTTGCATTAAATGTAAATGCCATGGTTCTAGACCCCGGTAACCAAGGCAGGGGCCACTCGTGCTTTTAGGGGGCACAGGTTAACATTTATCTTAGTTAAATAGGTAGTTCACCTAAAAACGAGAATCTATCACCGTTTACTCAACCCCATGATGTTCCAAATATTACTTTCTTATGCTGAACAAAGAAGCACTGAAATGGTTTGGTTAGCAACATTCTAACTAATACAGGGTTTTGGAACAACATAACAGTGAGCTACATTCTTAGGTGGTTTTATTTTCTTTTTTGGGTGAAATGACCCTCTAACCTATTTTCCAGATCATTTAAAGTAATTTTTATTTGGCCATGTACTGTATTGACCTGCAATCTCTACACGTGAAGTAAAATAGAGTAGTACAACTGACAATGGGTCGACTCTGGAGAGGCAAACAGGTCCTCCTGTGCGCTCCTGAAGAGGTGATTTAGCTCGAGACTAGCCTAAAACCCCTTCGCTTTTACCCCAATCTAGAATTACACATCCCTGTCGCATCCATAGACTGTAGGTCGCATCGCATGTTGGGTGGTTCTCTTATCACGTCAGCGAGTTGTTCATCTTGCCAAACATATTTTGTTTGGCATATTTGCATATTTGGACAAATATAGTTTTATCATGTTTGCAAAATATTTCGTCATGTTCTACAAATCTCACTGTTGTAAACAATGCCAACGTGAACCAAGAACATGTCTCAGAACCGCTGTAACTGCTGCAGTAGGTATCGCTAATCTTAACGCACTGACACTCCCCTATTTATGCAAACCATTCCCTCTTTCCACACAATACCATCCCACCTTTCCACAGTCGACCACTCCCCTTTTAACAAGCCTTTTCAAATCGAAGGCGAGAAAAAACACCGCTGCAGCAGGGGGGTTTCATGACCCTTTAATGGCAGCTGGCTTAATGTGTATTTATTTCTTGACTGAAACCAAATGATCAGACGAGTGAACACAAATCTGCTTAATATTCTCAGCTGTCATTTTTAATGTCAAACTCATTCATGACTGGGTTGCGACAATAATTAAAATGTGAACCGTGATGAATATGCATGCTGAAATTACAATACAATGTATAGGTTTATAAATAATCGACACAATATATTAGATCACTTTAATCTAAGATTTAAATGCACAGATAAAGCATTAAAATTAATCTCTTTTTTTGTGTTGAAGGAAAAGAAGAAAGCAAATATATTCTGTATTTTAATGGGAGTGAATGGAAGTGTGTCATCTGTGTTAATGGAAGTTCAACTACTGTCACTTCCCTGTCACACACCACCACTGACAGTCCATCTACCAGTTTCACATCACTGTCACACACCACCACTAACAGTCCATCTGCCAGTTTCACATCACTGTCACACACCACCACTAACAGTCCATCTACCAGTTTCACATCACTGTCACAAACCACCACTAACAGTCCATCTACCAGTTTCACATCACTGTCACACACCACCACTAACAGTCCATCTACCAGTTTCACATCAGTGTCACACACCACCACTAACAGTCCATCTACCAGTTTCACATCACTGTCACAAACCACCACTAACAGTCCATCTGCCAGTTTCACATCACTGTCACAAACCACCACTAACAGTCCATCTACCAGTTTCACATCACTGTCACAAACCACCACTAACAGTCCATCTACCAGTTTCACATCACTGTCACACACCACCACTAACAGTCCATCTACCAGTTTCACATCACTGTCACACACCACCACTAAGAGTCCATCTACAAGTTTTACAACACCTGAGAAAACATACAGTCGAACTACAGTTGATCTGAAAGACGAGAATGGATTAATTAATCCCCTCAAAGCATCGTAAGTGAGCGATTACCAGTGACTTAAAATTAAAACTACATATATTATTGAACACAGAGTGATTATTACATTTTGCAGAGACTTTTTGGACAATCTGGAGTCTAAGATGGAAGAGATGGAAAACAGCAATATAAGCAACACACAGATTGTCATGAAGGATGTTATTGGACTTCTTCACATACAAGACGAGAACACAGAAAGCAGAGACACATGTTACTCTTCAGATCCAAACAGGATAAACGTAAGACTTGAGAAACAAATAAACATGATATGATCCTTTATTTATTATAAATCCTTTTTTACAGGTTACTGATTGTCAAAGTGGCCTGAACACAGACATTCCCTGGTCTGTAAAGATTCCCAGCGAGGCCTTTAATAAATCACGACTGGAAAACAACGGCAGTGCGTTACTCGGAATTCTACGGTTCAAAAACATGGGAAAGGTACTCAAAATTAAAACAGAAAATCCATGTTTGAACATTTTAAGCAAAGTTTATGGGATAACATTTACACTAATCTCGTTTCCATCACAACACAAACCTCTTGACTTTAGAAGAGCTGGATAATTAGTACACTATGTAATATTCACTTCTGTTATGATGCTGCTATGGTGTTTTTAATCCTCTTTGCAACTATAAATTGTTGTTTGTAAAGAGATAAATTCTACTCTTGTATTGCAATGAAATAAGAGCATAAAATACACTTTTTGGTGGAACTTTTCTTTGAACAAATGTCTCGATCTACTGTATTCACATACTGTTACGTTCCCATTTTTAGATTTCTAGGGGAGAAAGGGAAGTAACGTTTTTAAAGAATATTTAATAGAAACAAAGAAGGTTTAAATGTTCTCAGTCCCAGCACTCACTACACAATATAAGATTTAAATAGATTTATTTACAATAAATGAGTGAAAACATAAATACAGTGCCAAAGGAACAAACAAAACACAATCCAACATAACAAGGGAAACATGTTCAAGAGCGGGTGCGGCCAAAACAAAGAAACAAAAGATTACTAACTAGTGGTATAGGATCTAAGTAACCTGCACAAAATAAATACAAATAAACAACAACACGCTTACCTTACTTCACTACTAACAAAAACAGGAGAGAATGAGAACAAAAGAAAAATGGCCCCCGTCTCCCTACTGCTTCAACATAGCAGGTAACGAAACTTAAAAGCTGGGCACACAGCCACAACACATTTAAGTTTGGTTTTAAGTTTAAGCTTAACACATAAAAGCTGCACACTACAGCAATGACACCAATTTAAGCTTAAAACACAACAAGAGCAACACTCTGGGACTGGCAACATCAGAACCCTCTCATGCTCCTGGGAGAAGGAATCTCTCTCTGGACCGCTCTCCTGTTCTGCTTAAATACCGGCTCCTCCTGACAATGATGAGCAGCTGGTAGATCCAATCACCTAGATTAGGACAGGGAGGAGCACAGGAAATAGGGCAGAACACGCATCACAAAAAACTACAATTGCCAGCAGGCTGTTGGGTCCATTGGCAAGAACACAGTACATCAACAAATGACAAACACCATAATTATAAAACATACACATACGTCCTGGGACGTAACACATACGTTTATATTTAATTTGCTCTATTTCTTATTTAGGATGAAACTAAAAATTACACTGTTTTGAACAATGAGGTTTATGGAATAACGATGAAGGCCAATATCTCCAATCTTACCAACAATATAGAACTGTTCTTTACAAAGAAAGACCTGGTAAGGAAAGTTTTTTTTGTGAAACTTTTTTTAAAATATAATAATCACACACAAAGCAAAATAAAAATGTTCTTACAGGTTGGTAATGCGTCCTGCAGATCTTGGGGTGGCAAAGGTAAATGTATTTATGGTGGTTTTGATAAGATTCTATCAACAAAACCAATTGATTTTATATATTTCATTCGTCCTACTCTTTACTTCAAAGGAAATCTTACATGGATGCTGTCCGGCTGTGAGACAGAAATAATCAACAACACCATAAAGTGCTCATGTTCACATCTGACGTTCTTTGCAGTGCTGATGGTGAGCAGCTTCTCAGAGTTTCAGAGTTAAAGACCCCATGAATTCAATTTCAGAGCCTATAAATTCACGTCTATATTCTAATAAACTTGTACGAGATGACTAAAGAAACATAACAAATATGTATATAACATTTTTTAAGATCTGGTGCTGTATTTACAAAACATTATATCTTACCACTAAACGTTCTCCTAAACAGCAGTAAGAGTTTTCTCTTTAAACCTATTCACAAAGCTGCTCAGACCAAAGTATGTGAGCGGAGTGGAGCGGCAGCAAATTCCCCTCCGCGCTCTGTGTGTTCAATAATCACTCCATCCATCCCCGCTTCGGGGTCACTATTTCTGGCTCCCCTCCTTGCTCACAGAGATCAGAAACACAGCTCCATCTTCTCTCTGAGGACATTTATGGCTAAAGTATTTAAGTAAACTCTGAAACAGCACAAAAGTTTTATACATTATTATACATTAAATGAAAAAATAAAAAAATAATATGAGAAAGTTTCGATGTGGTATATTGGAGTACTAGTGTGCATACATGTTTTCCTTCGACATGCCAAGCTTAGACTTCATCAGCATTAAAAGTTAAATATTGCTGCTTTTTGCAGTGTACTGTTTTTGCACAGTTTGTTTAGAAAGACAAAAATAGTACATTTTCATCTCATTTTATTTATGGGTCACTACATTACAGATTTATGCTCATTCAAAATCAGAAACATAACTGTAAGCAGATAAGCATATGTGCTTTCACCCGATCATATTCAATATGTAAAAGGTACAAAAAAAAAACATGTCCAACGCTGACATCACAACCTTCAAATTCTTTCTGATTTAAGTACTCCATCTGTATCGAGCTAGTTAAATGTGTTTAATGTGCAAATTCTGTCTTAAACTGCAGTTATATTATGGGACGTTGACATGAATTGTACTTGTGATGGAGAGGCAGTGGAGCTCTCTCAGAGCGAGTGAAAACCACAATGCTCCAACTATTAAAAAATCTGCTCCTCACTCCATTCTAAATCCCGCCGCTTCACTCCCACTCTACTCCGCTCACATACTCTGGCTGGGACCAACTTTTATTAAAGGAATAGAGAGGAGCCTTAAGCTAAGAGAAAGGGCGGGGTGGACCTCGTTGCTATGGATGATGTCAACACCAAGGCCATAACCATGTCTTGGACATTGGGGGGAGCAATTTTTGTTTATTTTTATAAAGCATAAAGAAACCGAAAAGTAAATGAAATTCTAAGTCTAATTCTAGTTGGGAAATAATCCTTTTGGGACTATTTGTAAACAATATTTTTGGAACCAATATATAATTAGTCCTGAGGTTCTTAGCATTAGTGAACAAATTCCTTAGAGGTCTGGTGGTAGAATTTATGTAAACCGTCTCAAAGGTTCCAGGTTCTGCTCCGCCCTCATATATATATATATATATATATATATATATATATATATATATATATATATATATATATATTAGGGCTGGGCAAGTTAATGCGTTATTATCGCGTAAACGCATTAATTAATTAACGCCGACAATTATTTTATCGCATATCACTGCCTCTGAATACACATACAGACAAACCGGTCATGGGAGAATAGCCTGCATGGCTGTTTGTAAGCCAAGGACTTGATATTCTACCCGAGAATGATTCAGAATTTTTTTTTTTTTTTTTTATATATTCAATGTAAACAGCGATTGATGAGTATCTCTGCCTCTGGTACGTTAGCAAGTCGCGTTGAGGCTCGCACTGCCTGTCTCTTTGTGAGAGACATTCGTGGAGAAATCAAAACAATTGAGCAGCAATATAAACTCACAGTAGAAACTTACTGGGATACAACTGAGCTTTCTGTAGTTGTTGATATTTATGATTTATGATATTGTTAATAACACAAGTCGACTTTGCAATCGTGAATTGTGTAGCATGAATGGTGTAGCCTAGTTCAATAAACAAGTAGCCTAATTGATATTAAGTTACTTAAATTTTAGATCCAAACAACCTTTTTTGTTCCATTTCACAGATGATTTCACTGACGAAAATAGTTCCAAAAGAAAGCAACACGCAGTGCAGTGTTTTGATTCAGCGTTTTCAATTAATCATTTGAATTAAATGACTCAACGACTCAATAATCACTTGCTGCCCCTATTGGTGGTTATGTTTAAAAGTATGCTTGCATGTTTTTATTTAGAACATCAATCTTATAACATGATTTATTGCAGCTGTATTTTTTGCAGTTTAAATTATTTAATTTGATTGGTAACAACCTATATTGTCTTTAATATTATAACAGAATTTTTTTTAATAAAATGTAAGAATTTAACATGAAAGATGATGCATAAATTTAATAAGATTAAAAAAATGGCCTTTATAAAATATGTTAAAGCTGACAGAACACTGATGAGAATATTACTACAGAATCAATATATGTATACCACTGATTTAATTTAATTTAATTTGATTAAAGGGGGGGGGGGGGGGGGGGTGAAATCCTGTTTCATGCATACTGAGGTTTTTACACTGTTAAAGACTTGGATTCCCATCCTAAACATAGACAAAGTTTCAAAAACTAATGTTGGACGTTTGATGGAGTATTTTTGTGTCAAAAATACTCCTTCCGGTTTCTCACAAGTTTCGGAGAGTTTTTTTTTTGGTATGGGTCGGCTTGACGTCGATAGAGCGGAAGGTCCTTGTAAGGGCCGTACGGGCTCTTCTCCCGGTAGGGTGTGCACGCGCGTGACTAGAGCGAGGGAGGAAATGCACGCCCGTAAACACTCTCAGCTGCAGATCCAGTCGTCCGTGAACACTTATGTCGGTTATAGTCCGCGCCGCGCTCCACTTTATTCCTATGGGTGACGTCGAGCGACTTCAACGCTTCAGCACAGCATTCCGGGAAGGCAGCGCTGCATTTGAACCGATTTGAACGCAGAAATGACGAGAAGCTTCACAACATCGCTTCAGTCGCGTCGCAAAAGTGGATTTCCACTGTCACTGCTGTCACAGGACCAAATCATACCAAAGAAGTGTGTTTTTGACGGAGCGGTCCCAGCGATAAAGGCCGGTGAGTAAAATTGCTTCAAATGTCTGTGCTGTCGGCTATCGTCGCGTGAGTTAACATCAGTGAACGACACGATTGCGTGCTTCGTCATTCAAATGCGATAACGGTTAATCTATTGTTGTTCTATGTTTAGCGTTACACTAGTCTGACGTGCAAAACCGTTTTGCTTGCTACTGCTAAGGTTTAGTCGCATACAATAGTCCATAAACCGAATCATGTCCTCATAAACTGCGAGTAAACAAACACAAATGTTGACAGGCCACTAAATACAGTCCATACCACAGAGACGGACGTCCTGCTGCTTCTGTTTCTCCTGTTCAATTTATTTCAGCCTCCGAATCTGATTCTGGATCAATAGCCATGGGTTCCTCCACGCTTGAGGACGTCACCACTTTGTGCGCTCTCGTCATTCTTTAGCTCCGCCCACACGATATGCCTCCAGGCGCTCGTTTTTTTCCGGAAAGACTCGGTACAGCCTATATTTCTTTTATAAATATAATAAAACTAAAGACTTTTCGGAGATATGAAGGATGCAATACTACTCTATAGGTACTCAAGATTGACATGAGATTGACTGAAACTGAGTGTGTTTTAGTGTTTGCAAACCATATGTTATTGCACTTTTGTTCATATAGCAGCACTTTTAATTTGTATTCATTATTAAAATTTGCGCATACTGCGATTAATATCGATTAATCATAGAAAATCATGCGATTAATCGTGATTAAACATTTTTATCAATGCCCAGCACTAATTTTACTACTTTATTAAAATCAAAGTTGTTCACCAATGAATGTATATTAAGAGCAGGGACACATTTGAGTGATTTCACCAGAAACAATAGTCTCTCTCAGCATTAAACGAAAGATTGATGTGCTCATCTGTGTGTGAAGACACAGAACAGAGTTCTCTGAGAACGAAAGAGAACATAAATCCCGCCTACTTTGATTTGATTGGCTATCTCAATCATTTTGACATAATTTCTAATTATTGGGGAGGATTTGTCCCCCTCAATGTCTATGGTGGTTATGGCCCTGGTCAACACGCTTACTAACTATGACCACAGTGATTGTCTGAAATCTCTGTCAGAGATTTAATCACAGAAATATATTGTAGGTATTGTGATGTTGCCATATTCAAAAACAGATTTAAAAAAAAAAGAATGTTCCTTAATGCAAATACAGAAATTGTTAGCCTCTTACATTTTTGCATCTCGAGAGAATGCAGAATTCATGTGACAAATAAAATGTTTTATTAACAAAGTTCGGGAGCAGCACCATCTAATCAGCTTTCGAGGAGGCATATAAACAATACACACAGCCGACTCATAGCTGCCTCAACAGTTTTCTGCATCCCTCCATCACTCCTCACTTTTGGTCCAGGGATACAGGGGAGTACTCTGGTTTGGGCTAAATTCTGCGCTCAGAGCCCTCAATCCCCTTGAATAGAACGGCAAATAGATACTCTATTACTCTATCCAATCATTTGTAAGTGTGATCATTCAATGCATACTGCCTATACATAAAATAAACTTCTATTAGTTCATTGCAGATTAAAGTCTATAAATCAAAATATTTATTGCATTTATGTAGAAAAGGCTCAGCACCCAAGGCTCTATCACCTATTGCCTGAATGTTGAACAGTGTTTTGGGGTGGATTGCTGAGGCGACTTGCCGGCAACAGCCATTAGGATTGTTTGTGATTTGGTCTTAGTGACTAAGGAAACCCTAACAAACCCTACTCCTAACAATTTTTAACAAATTTATGAGCTGGTTTTAGTGCTAAAATGGTTTATGAAATACTCGTAGAGAAAATATTTAGGAGTCCTTCACATTATTAAGTCCCACAGGGATCAATCCTCGGCCCCATATTGTTTATTCTGTATCTGTTACCGCTGGCTTCCATCTTTAATAAATATGATGTATCCTTCCATTTGTATGCTGACGATACTCAGATTTATTTTCCTTTAAAACATAATGATAAAAATGGTCTACAACCCTTGTTTGCCTGTTTAAGTGATCTTAAACTTTGGCTTTCAAGTAACTTTCTAAACCTAAACGAAAATAAAACCGAAATAATTATCTTTGGGCCTAAGGATAACTGTGTGTTTGATGCTGAGCGCGGTTCTCTCGCACCGTATGAAACCAAATGCGCAAGAAATCTGGGCTTTCTGTTTGACCACAACTTAAAATTTGAGAAGCAGATCAGTGCTGTTGTAAAGTCATGCTTTTTTCAGCTCCGCCAAATCTCTAAAGTGAAACCGTTTTTTTAACTAAGGGTGCGTTCACACTTGTAGTTCGGTTCGTTTGGTTCGTTTGGTCCGGACCAAAAAACAAAAACAAACATAATAGTCCTGGTCCGCTAAGCATTCACACGGGCATTTTTAACAGCGAACCTCAAGTTACCGAACCAAAGGCACAGGGTGACGCTCACAACCTGATTGGTCGGCTTATATGACGTAGGAGCTCGTCTACCGAACATTCAAAACAATGCTGTTTGCGGATTACACGCGCGGGCATTTTATGCGTGTACATATGGCATTATTTTTTACCAGAGAACTCATGAAGAGCTCATGAAATGTTCAAAACAACGCTGTGTGCTGGATTAAACGCCATCATTTTATGCGTGTAACACATATGGCATTATTTTTACCCGCTGAGAACTCATGAAGAGCTCATAAAATGTTCAAAACAGCAGCAGGATTTCCTCCGTTGTGCAGAACAGAGACGGCCGTTCTGTCGTCTGTACCTGCTAATAATGGGCAACACAGGAACTTTGATGAGAAAAGCCAGGTATGGTTTTTGTGTGTTTTTTCTAGCATTTTCGAAACATGCTCATCTGACCAAATATTGATGAGGCACTTCCTCGTTGCTCCACGTTTCCCCTATAACGTTAAAGTTACTCATTTTGGATACACCGATCTTTCCGCGTCGTCAAATCAGCTGCATTATGCGTCGCATCTTGTGACATTACGTCCGTTTTTTGGTCCGTTTACATGTCTTTGGTCCGTGTTGCGTTCATATATCAATCGAACCGCACCAGAGTTCGTTTGAAAGCGGACCGAGACCCATCTTTTTAGCGGTCTCGGTCAGCTTGTTTGGTGCGCTCCAGGGTTCGGATGGCAGCGTTCACATATGTTCAAATGAACCGCACTAACCGAGCAACCGCACCAGGTTTCGTTTTAATCGAACCAAACATGACAAGTGTGAACGCACCCTAAGAGCAATCTTCAAATAGTGACTCACGCATTCGTAACATCACGACTAGACTACTGTAATTCACTTTACCTTGGTCTATCTCAGTCTTCTCTCTCTCTCGCCTACAATTAGTGCAAAATGCAGCAGCTAGACTCCTCACTGGGACACGCAAGTATGAGTCGATCACCCCTATTTTAATCAAACTTCATTGGCTACCTGTTAAATTCAGAATTTATTTTAAAATTTAACTTTTTGTGTATAAAGCTCTTAACAATTTGGCCCCTCAATACCTGACTGATCTGCTCTGTCCATACACTCCTTCTCGTACTTTGAGATCCAGCGATCACTGTCTTCTCATCGTACCTAGATCCAGGCTTAAAAAACTAGGTGACCGTGCTTTTGCGACTGCAGGCCCAAAACCTTGGAACAGTCTGCCTCTCTATATCAGACTGGCTCCTTCAGTTTCCATCTTTAAATCTTCTTTAAAGACTTTTTTGTTTTCTCTTGCTTTTGATGCTCATTGCCTCTGATATGATTACTGCTTTTTATTTTTATTTTTGTTTTATTTTTTCAGTTGTTTCTTTTGTCCTGTACTGCTCTGCATTTTATTCTCTGCTATGTACAGCACTTTGGTCAGCCTTGGTTGTTTTTAAATGTGCTTTATAAATAAATATTGTTTTGTATTGTATTAAATTGCCAAGTTAGGAGCTACTTTTAGCCTTAAGATGTTTTGTGAATATGGCTCCATTCCCTCTTTAAAATGTCTTTAAAATAGTTGTTTCTGTTGTGTTTTCTCTCATCTCTCAGTTTCCTCCAGATGTAAATGCAAACATCACAGCGCCGTATGTGGAATCATTGAGCTTCATCACATCTATCGGCTGCGGCATCTCCATGTTTTTTCTGTCCGTCGCTCTGTTCATGCATTTCCTGTTAAGGTAGAGTATCTTAAATATATAACAGTTACTGTACGTTTTTGATACGGTTTTGTTACTGTTCCTCTTTTTGATAAAAGCATCTGCTAAGTGCATAAATGCATGTTTCAAATACAGGTTGTTTTTATATTTGAACAGGAAAGCCAAATCAAACCAGGCCACAAAGATCTTGATGAACATGTTTGTGGCTTTGTTTCTCCTGAATTTATCCTTTTTGTCAAACGAGAGCGTGGCCAACACAGAAGACAAGGCTGCGTGCGTCTTCATAGCGCTGCTCATGCATTACTCCATGCTGACTACATTCACCTGGTTCTTCATTCAAGCTCTTCATATGTACTTATGGCTCATCAGACAGAACGTCACCATCACTAACTACATGAGGAAGATCACCGTGTGCGGATGGAGTAAGTTATATGGAAAAACTACTTAATCTACTGATGATTTAAGAAATAAAACCTTTTAAAACAAAAACCAGTCAGGTGAACTGCTCACCTGAAAATGAAAAAAATATTGTGCAGTATATTGTTAAGATACTTTTATGACATTTTTTACCTTTACTTGAGCAGCTTGTCTTAATTACTTCTCCATCAGTGGTCTTTTAATATGAATTTTAGTAATTTTAGTACATCAAGTTAAATTAAATGAATATGATGAATATTGCCTTGGCAACTGGTTGAAATAAAATGTTTTTTATATACTTTTTTTTAAATAAAAGATTATTTTAAGTCATGGAAATGTTTTATGGTTTTGGTTTTAGTTTTAGTGAACTATGATAACCTTGATCTATGTGTTTTCAGTGTTTCCAGCTCCGATAGTCATAGCTGTTGTTTCAATAGGAGGATATAAAACCATGATTATAAACGCAACATCTGGAAAAACAACACGAATGTAAGTTCTTCTGATGTCACAAATATACTAATTAATGTAGTTTGAAATGCCCATATTATGGAACTTAAAAGGTTTCTAATGTTGTTTGGAGTCTCCTACAACAGATTTACATTTATTCAAAGTAAAAAAAAAAAACTATTTGTCTCATTATATCCAAAGCAGCATCAGCTCTTTTCTCTCAGTGTCTGAAACGGTTCAATCAAGGATTCTGTCTCTCTAAACCCTGCCCCTCATGAGAGTCTGTTCTGCTCTGATTGGTCAGATGGCCCAGTTTGCTGTGATTGGTCTGAAACCAAATGCTCATTATCATATCTGAATTTCAGCTCTCTGATTGGTCAGATGGCCCAGTTTGCTGTGATTGGTCTGAAACCAAATGCTAATTATCATATCTGAATTTCAGCTCTTGATACACAGTGATACAAACAGTGATACAACACGATGGCATGTGTTTTACTGCATCATTGTATCTATCAGAAATGTGGTTTAAGGAACACTTTTTCTAGCTCCTAAAAATTTAACCCAACTCTACTTTGAATTCTGCAAGGAAATAAGTACGGATGGGTATCATTAAGGTTTTAACGGTATTACTACACTTACCAATACTGTTTATCGGTCCGGTACTTTAACGGTATTCTTATACACATACACACACACACACACACACACACACACACACACACACACACACACGCACACGCACACGCACACAATTAACAAAAATACACAGCCTACACAGTGCTTTCATTTCAGGAAGTATTCTAGTAATCAAATGTAAAATAACACTGCATAGTTTATCATAAATAGCCAACATAATGCTTATTAAGGCTGAAGTTATTAATTCAAGAACTGTGAGTGATATTCTCTTTGCATTTGGTTGTTTAATTCGCAGTAATTCATCAGCATGTTTATTTACACTGCTGCCTCTTTAAGACAGATGTGCAGATCTATAGGCGACGGATAATAGGCAGATGCACTACATTTTCTCCCGACTATATCCATAATAACTACGTCCATTTTAGACACAAACTGTGTTGTGTTAAAGAGACTCTCCAAAATTTGATCATTTAGACGCAAGTGTGAAAGCGAAAGTGTAATTTGCTCGTCTCGTTGCGGCTGTTTCAGAGCGAGCGCCGACTTGTGAACAATCTCTTGTGCACATTTTTGTGCATTTAATTGCTCTTATTATTATTAAACGCATCCCACAAATTAACAACAGTAGCTAGACTGTGATTCTGTCATTAGCCTACGTTTGAGTTTTATGAAGAATTGCTGCAAAGGGAATTAAGTTGCGCTAGACATCAATATTATTATTATTATAATTTTTAGAAGTCAAAATCTAAAATAAAATCAGACTATCACAGATCTTAAGTGTAACCAGACTATGTTTGAATGTTTAGTTCTGTCCTCCGTCATCACTCATTAGGGCTGTCGTTTTGTGCCCCTCTCTCTCTCTCTCTCTCTCTCTCTCTCTCTCTCTCTCTCTCTCTCTCTCTCTCTCTCTCTCTCTCTCAGCACGTGTATTTTCAAAATTACCGACAGCAGAACCGATAACGTCCAAGCTTATCGATACAACGGTCTTTCAAAATTCACCCCCGGGGCTCGTTTAATACCGGTTTTCGGTACCCATTCCTAGAAATAAGCGACAAAGAAGGAAGACATATTATAGTAAGGGGCAAAACTGAGAATCAAACAGTCACTTTGGTCACTTTGGTCACCTCCTGAAAGCAGTAAAAGTTTTTTAAAGTCCCTGTTAAGTCCCTAAAGTTTTAGCTCAAGAGATGGAGGGGTTTTTAATTTTAGTTAACATTAATTTTAATGTTGTAATAAACCCAAGAATGGATACCACTAGCCACTATATTAGAAAAAGCCATATTTCTAAGTATGTTAGGAACCTTTTGGAAGATCTTGGTTTAACTTGAAATGTGGAGAGATATTCACCCTCTTACCAGAGATTATACCAACTATTCAGCACTACACAAGGTCCACTCACAATAATCAACACAAAGTGAAAGAATGTTAAAATCAGTGTAGCCGAGTTATCCAATCACAATGCTATTCATTTCAAAATAGACATGAACACTCGAAAAAAGAGCACTTTATGGAGGCTTAATGAAATACTAAATAAAGAACACCACGATCCACACGATCCAGATCTGTCAATGCTCCATGTCTCATGACCTCAGCCACTGCTCCACGGTCCAGACCTGTCAATGCTCCACATCTCATGATCTCAGCCACTGCTCCACGGTCCAGACCTGTCACTGCTCCACATCTCATGATCTCAGCCACTGCTCCACGGTCCAGACCTGTCACTGCTCCACGTCTCATGATCTCAGCCACTGCTCCACGGTCCAGACCAGACAATGATCCAGATCTGGTGATCTCAGCCACTGATCCACGTCTCATGACCTCAGCCACTGCTCCACGGTCCAGACCTGTCAATGCTCCACATCTAATGATCTCAGCCACTGCTCCACGGTCCAGACCTGCCAATGCTCCACGTCTCATGATCTCAGCCACTGCTCCATGATCCAGACCTGTCAATGCTCCACTTCTCATGATCTCAGTCACTGCTCCACGGTCCAGACCTGCCACTGCTCAACGTCTCATGATCTCAGCCACTGCTCCACGGTCCAAACCTGTCACTGCTCCATGTCTCATGATCTCAGCCACTGCTCCATGATCCAAACCTGGCACTGCTCCACTTTTCATGACCTCAGCCACTGCTCCACGAACCCAACCTGGCACTGCTCCACGTCTCATGATCTCAGCCACTGCTCCACAATCAAGACCTGACACTGCTCCACATCTCATGATCTCAGCCACTGCACCACGGTCCAGATCTGGCACTGTTCCAAGTCTAATGATCTCAGCCACTGCTCCACAATCCAGACCTGCCACTGCTCCACATCTCATGATCTCAGCCACTGCTCCACGATCCAGACCTGCCACTGCTCCACGTCTCATGATCTAAGCCACTGCTCCACGTCTCATGATCTCAGCCAATGCACCACGGTCCAGATCTGGCACTGTTCCAAGTCTAATGATCTCAGCCACTGCTCCACAATCCAGACCTGCCACTGCTCCACATCTCATGATCTCAGCCACTGCTCCACGATCCAGACCTGCCACTGCTCCACGTCTCATGATCTAAGCCACTGCTCCACGTCTCATGATCTCAGCCACTGCTCCACAATCCAGACCTGCCACTGCTCCACATCTTATGATCTCAGCCACTGCTCCACAATCCAGACCTGCCACTGCTCAACGTCTCATGATCTCAGCCACTGCTCCATGGTCCAAACCTGTCACTGCTCCATGTCTCATGATCTCAGCCACTGCTCCACGATCCAGACCTGGCACTGCTCCACTTTTCATGATCTCAGCCACTGCTCCATGATCCAGACCTGTCACTGCTCCATGTCTCATGATCTCAGCCACTGCTCCATGAACCCAACCTGGCACTGCTCCACGTCTCATGATCTCAGCCACTGCTCCACAATCAAGACCTGACCCTGCTCCACATTTCATGATCTCAGCCACTGCACCACGGTCCAGATCTGGCACTGTTCCATGTCTAATGATCTCAGCCACTGCTCCACAATCCAGACCTGCCACTGCTCCACGTCTCATGATCTCAGCCACTGCTCCACGATCCAGACCTGTCACTGCTCCACGTCTCATGATCTCAGCCACTGCTCCACGATCCAGACCTGCCACTGCTCCACGTCTCATGATCTCAGCCACTGCTCCACAATCCAGACCTGCCACTGCTCCACATCTCATGATCTCAGTCACTGCTCCACAATCCAGACCTGCCACTGCTCCACGTCTCATGATCTCAGCCACTGCTCCACGATCCAGACCTGCCACTGCTCCACATCTCATGATCTCAGCCACTGCTCCACAATCCAGACCTGCCACTGCTCCACGTCTCATGATCTCAGCCCCTGCTCCACGATCCAGACCTGCCACTGCTCCACATCTCATGATCTCAGCCACTGCTCCACGATCCAGACCTGTCACTGCTCCATGTCTCATGATCTTAACCACTGCTCCACGATCCAGAGCAGTCACTGCTTCACGTCTCATGATCTCAGCCACTGCTCCTCGATCCAGAGCAGTCACTGCTCCACGTCTCATGATCTCAGCCACTGCTCCACAATCCAGACCTGCCACTGCTCCACGATCCAGACCTGCCATTGCTCCACATCTCATGATCTCAGCCACTGCTCCACGATCCAGACCTGCCACTGCTCCACATCTCATGATCTCAGCCACTGCTCCATGAACCCAACCTGGCACTGCTCCACGTCTCATGATCTCAGCCACTGCTCCACAATCAAGACATGACCCTGCTCCACATCTCATGATCTCAGCCACTGCACCACGGTCTCATGATCGAACGTCTCATGATCTAAGCCACTGCTCCACGTCTCATGATCTCAGCCACTGCTCCACGATCCAGACCTGTCACTGCTCCATGTCTCATGATCTTAGCCACTGCTCCACGATCCAGAGCAGTCACTGCTTCACGTCTCATGATCTCAGCCACTGCTCCACGATCCAGAGCAGTCACTGCTCCACGTCTCATGATCTCAGCCACTGCTCCACAATCCAGACCTGCCACTGCTCCACATCTCATGATCTCAGCCACTGCTCCACGTCTCATGATCTCAACCACTGCTCCACGGTCCAGACCTGTCACTGCTCCATGTCTCATGATCTCAGCCACTGCTCCACGATCCAGACCAGGCACTGCTCCACATCTCATGATCTCAGCCACTGCTCCACAATCCAGACCTGCCACTGCTCCACATCTCATGATCTAAGCCACTGCTCCACGTCTCATGATCTCAACCACTGCTCCACGGTCCAGACCTGTCACTGCTCCACGTCTCATGATCTCAGCCACTGCTCCACGATCCAGACCTGCCACTGCTCCACATCTCATGATCTCAGCCACTGCTCCACGATCCAGACCTGCAACTGCTCCACGTCTCATGATCTCAACCACTGCTCCACGGTCCAGACCTGTCACTGCTCCACGTCTCATGATCTCAGCCACTGCTCCACGATCCAGACCTGCAACTGCTCCACGTCTCATGATCTCAACCACTGCTCCACGGTCAAGACCAGGCACTGCTTCACGATTCAATTCCCTTCTCTGCCCCCTGGTTCAGGCCCATCAATGCTCCACGTTCCAATCCCACCAGTGCTCCATGGTCCAGGCCCACAACTTCTCCATGGTCCAGCCCCACAACTTCTCCATGGTCCAGCCATGCATTTGTGCTACATCTCATGGTCTCAGCCACTGCTCCACAAACATGGCCCAACTAGGGATGGGACGATACACTTAAACTCACGATACGATGCACCTCGATATGCCAGGGTTACGATACGATACGTCACGATATCAATTTTTTTTTTTTTTCCAAATCTGTGATTTTTTTTTTTACCACCTAAGTAATGTACTTAAACGAAAGGTAGGATTTTTCTCTTTTTTTGCAATTTGGTTCTATGTTGCTTTTAAAAAAAATGAGAATTTTTAGAAATCCGCGACCACATCTTAAACAGGGGTGCAAATAATTGTGGAGGGCACTGTAGGGATGTCAATCGATTAAAACATTGAATCGCGATTAACTGCATGATTGTGATGAGTTAACTCGCGATTATTCGCAATTTAATCGCACCTTTTTATCAATTGTAAATGTATCTTAAATTAAGTTTAAATTAAGTTTTTAATACTCTAATCAACATGGACAAATATGCATGCTTTATGCAAATGTACATTTATTATTAGTGAAACCATACTTATTCAATAATAATTAATACAGCATGAAGACTAGACATATCAAAGGTCATAGATATGTTTATCTAAGAAATTGTTCATGTCTCTTAAGCCTAAACTTAAAAATAATGAGTAAGTAATGATTTCTCTCATTTTAACAATATAAAGGGAGTTTTTACACTGGCAGTTTAATTCAGAACAGGGCAAAGTTCGTATGAAAAATTGTTAATGTGTACCAGTGAGCGAACCAGAACCACACCATACCTGGAGGAGGTCCATATTACACGAGTAGGAATATAGTGCAGCCCCTTTAAGAGATCCGCATTCCCTATTGAACTGTCGGTATTTTGCGTGTGCGCGCCGAACTGGTCTGCGATTCACGTGGACAGTGTGAAGAACACGGACGACTCGGGAGCGCGCTTGTTCAGGAAAGTAACCTGTGCATTCGTTTTTGCTGATTGTAATGTATTTAGTTCAATAAAACACGTGTACTGTAAGCGGGGTGATGGTGTTAATGATTTACCTCAGACATGAGCGAGAGTGAGATTCAGTGCATCGCGCTCAGACTGCAGAGAATGTGCTCAGTGAAAAACGCCCTTTTCTTTCTGGAGTCTAATAAAAGTTAAACAGAAAATATGGTAGTTTATGTAGGCAATAACTGCATTTTTGGTTTAGAATATTAATGTTAATGTCAACCCTTTTCTTTCCCTATTAATGTTTGCTGCTACATCCTTTGTCTGACTGCTCTCACTTTTTCCAACTAACGTTACGGCTATGCCTCAGATCAAACAGAAAATGCGCGCTGTGTTTTATGTCTGCCCCATACACACACACACACACACACACACATATATAATACACTAAATTATTTATATACTACGCAAATCATGCAGCAGTGCCATCTATCTTTATTTCGCGATCCATTTTTTTCGACCTCGATGCGTTTCGTCACGTTTTGTATCGCGATATTTTGTCAAACGATATTTCGTCCCATCCCTAGGCCCAACCCATGTTCTACAGTCCAGGCAGACTCTGCTACATGATTCAGGCCCAGGTCCCCTTAACAGTAGGGCTGTAACGATATGCGGTATGAAATCGAAATCGCAATATGCAGGTCCACGAACCTATATCGTGATGTGAGAAGGCAGAATCGCGACACACCCCTTCCAACTCCCAGAATTATCCTTCCTGTCCAGGTCCAATTTTTAAGTCAGCAGTATGGCAACATTTCGGCTACCCGGTGGAGAACAAGGATGGCAATCGTGTAGTTGACAAGACCCACACAATTTGAATCAAGAAGCTTTCCCAACTGGCCGGCAACACAACCAACATGCAGATGCCGGAGACACACTGATAGATTATTTTTTTTCCCTCAAAATATCTTTTGAACTGTTTTGTTTCCCCCCCATATCGAGGTTTGTATCGTACCGTGGGTCAGAAATCGTGATACGAACCGAATCGTGGGTTTGGTGTATCGTTACAGCCCTACTTAACAGGCCCTCCATCCTTCACCATGAACCACCTTCACTCCACCACTCACCTGGACTGTTGGTTTTGAGGCGGGTGTTCGTATAGGGCGCCTGGAGCCGCCTTTTTGAAGGGGAATATGTCACATGCACTATTGTTAATAAACTGCAATTGGGTTTTATTCACCATTGTCTTTGCTGCTCCATGTCAGCTACTTTACACATACTACATGAATGGTAATATCTGACAAAGCATGATAGGGGCACTTTAAGTGTCTTCTGATTGTCTTATATTTCTCTCTTCTGATTATAGGTGTTGGATTACAGATAATTTACTTCACTACATAGTGAACATTGGTTACTATGCCTTAGTCTTCATCTTCACGACTGGAATCTTAATTATGATCGTCACTAAGATTGTCCAAGCCCGACACATAAAAGCGACTAACGGCAAGAAAAAGACGTTCAGAAAGCAGCTCATGATGGTGTTGAGTTTGTTCCTGCTCTTCGGCCTGACGTGGGGTGTGGCGTTCTTCAGTTATGGGCCGATGCTCATTCCCTCATATTACATCTTCACTGTGTTGAACTCATTTCAGGGTGAGAAACAATCGCATACATAATTACACTTGGTTAAGTAGAATATTATATTGTTACAACAGATTTCAGCTAATTATAGGAATTTATTCATATATACAGCTCTGAAAAAAAATTAAGAGACCACTTAACATGGATATCTCACTGTTAAGTGGTATCAATTTTTTCCATATGTGTGTGTGTGTGTGTGTGTGTGTGTGTGTGTGTGTGTGTGTGTGTGTGTGTGTGTGTGTGTGTGTGTGTGTGTGTGTGTGTGTGTGTGTGTGTGTGTGTAATTCATTATAAGGGTTTATAATGAGAGTTTGGTTACAGTTTAAAAATCATGCAAATTAATTCAAATCTGTGAAATATATTTGAGTAGGCAAAATTAGTAGAAATAATTTTCTGTTTTTTCTTCAGGGTTTTTCCTCTTCCTGTATTACTACCGCATTCACAAAGACATAGAAGGTAATTTCTCAGATGATCCAGAAAGGTCCAGCTCCACCACAACCATCGTTCAATCCAGAATTAATGCTGTGGAAAATGTTTATAATTAGCCTAATTAAGACAGAAACCCAATATGTCTCTCAGCTAGTAAGTCAAAAGTAGAAGGTCAGAATACTATGTGTCTAATGTGCTCTACAGTTTAATGTGTGTGTTTAATAATAATATATGTTTTACAGTGACGGGATATAACGCATAATGGGATCATAAGTTTTTTAAAGGGATCATTAGCTTTTAAGACATTTTAAACAAAAGTTAATTTAACATGTACATCAGGGGTGTTTCCCCTGAGGAGGCAAGAGCAGAGTCTCTTCCAAAAAACTGGATGAGACATTAAAAAGTGTAAAAGTCACTCATTTTAATAAAGATTATTACTGAAGTGAAAACAAAATTAATATATGAAAAAGTTATGGAAGTTTTAACGTACTGTAAATAAAATGTATTGTACTAAATATTTCTTATTTTTAGGAAATTAAATATATTTTACAAAAGTATTTTTTACTATAAAATCTAAGCCATATGTCCAACCAAATTTGAAGTTGATAGCATCCATGGATGTCACACACAGTCCATAGATTTTTTTATGCATTCTTCTGTAACAAATTAATATAGTTCTGTCCAAACATCACTTCTATCACAAAACAGTCACAAAACATGGAACCTTGAGACTCAGACCTTTCCAACAATGTGTGTTTTGCCAGGATTAGAAAAGGTTTTGAGCAAGAAATCTGAAACCGAACCCTAGGGGAGGAGCTCGCTAGAAGAATTTAAAGTAACGTTTCGATGGTAACGCAACATCCAATTTCAAAATATTTTTCACAGGATTTTGAGTTTGTAAGCTTTCGAATGATACCTTTTTTATAATTACTAAAATATGTGATATGGAATAAAGCTGTTAAAAAGAGTGCCAAAGGTGACAGTTAAGGGGTTAAAGGTACATATTCGTGTCTGTGACTAGTGCTTACTTGATAACTGGTGAAAATAAGTAGACTATTAAAAAGAAAAACTGAAAAGCTGATTAGTTCAGAAATAATATATATTGTTTAAATTGTTAAACAAAACCTTAAGTTATCATTTTGGAATAAATGAAAAAATGCATAAAAACATTAAAGGGGTCATATAATGCCATTTTTGTACAAGTTAATATGATTCTTTAGTGTCTAAATTAAAAGTTTGTAATATACTTTAAAGCGTTAGTTCACCCAGAAATGAAAATTAGGTGTGTATCTGCTTACCCCCATTGCATCCAACATGTGTCTCTTTTTTCTTCAGTAGAACACCAATGAAGATTTTTAACTTTAACCATTGCTATGTGCCAGTGATATAATGGTGTGAATAGGTAACAATTCTATGAGAGCAAAACAAACAAACAAACATGCTTAGACAACATGCACAAAAACCCTGCTGCTCTTGATGACACATTGATTTTAGACACGAACCGATCGGTTTCTGTGAGAAACCGAACAGTATTATGTAATTGTTTTTACCTCATATCCCCACGAGTCTCATCAAGATTTCCATCGGCTATTACTTCTGTCTGGTAAGGTCAAACTGGTGCGATCATATATATATATATATATATATATATATATATATATATATATATATATATATATATATATATATATATATATATATATATATATATATATATATTCCTCATTAGTGCCTGCACGGATCGGCCGAATGAGGCATCTACACAATGTATGTCTATGATCGCGTCAGTTTGACCTTACCAGACGGAAGTAATAGCCGATGGGAAAACTTGATAAGATTTGTAGGGATATGAGGTAAAAAAATAACATAAATACTGTTCGGTTTCTCACAGAAACCAATCGGTTTGTGTCTTAAGAAATCAATGTGTAGACACACCTACATGTTGGATGCACTGGGGGTCAGCAGATAAACATCTAATTTAAATTTTTGGGTGAACTAACCCTTTAAATAAAATGTCTTCTTAGTATTGTAAGAAAACACTAATTTTACCTGGTCAAAAACAGCTCTGTTTTCAGCAAGCCATTTCAGTTCATACGAATTTAAATGATAATGAGCTTTGCTCACCCACCTCTCTGTTCTGTGGGGCGTTTTGACATGACACGTGTGGAGTTGTTGCCTTGACAACATTTGAGGGTATTAGGGAAAAGAAAGGACACATATGTGCAACCGTATCAATTTGAACCAGAGTCAGACCCGGAACAATTTGACGGCCCGACAATTAAGGCTCAAACAGGACGTTTCTAAATGGTTGGTTAATGTAGTTTCACTTTGATCTATCTTTGTATGTACTGGCAGGGTAACTTTAGCATAGTGAGATACGAATGCTATGTGTTTACTAGGGATGCCACAAAACTCAATATAATATTGAACCGTTCAGTATGGCATTCACAGTTCAATGCACACTGGGAAACTGCATTTTTATTTTATTTTTTTTGGTTTTGCATTTAATTAATTATTTAAATTTCTCTCTGTTTGAAATATTACTCTCAGCTTATTTCGGCTCTGTTTGAGTGTGCCTGTGAGTCTACGCACTGATATGAGCAAATATCCAATCATATGCACTAAAGTTAGGGGGTGTTAGCCGCGTTTTAAAGCCTTGCCGGTTAAACATTTCAATTGCGTGCATATGTGTAACCGGCAAGGCACGGACTGTTCCCTATATCGAGGGAACTTCGCACTGCGTCGAAACAACGAATTGGGGATGCTCCCTAAGCATCAACGCATCTGAAGTATGAATGAAACTAGTCTAATCCTGATTGGTGCAACGTCATGACGTAGATGTGACGGCATCACCGCAAGCTATAAAGGGATGGCCGGCGCATAGTAGCGTCAGTTATCGCTCTTCAGCATAACGCTCTGTGTATATTGTCTGTCTATTTATTGTTGTACGTCCCATATATCACATATATTGTATTATCGACCAAGACCAAGAGCACCAAGTTCAGGCGGTGTGTGCCTCCGTGCCCTCGTTTTATGTCGGGTGTGGACACACATTCGCTATGTGTTCTTTGTTTGGGTGTTCAGCATTCCACAGTGGCTCTCGAGGGAGCCGCTTGTGAGCACTGCGAAAAGCTGACACTCAAGGTGCTTCGCTCGCGGCTGGCCGTTTTTAATGACGGCGGTCAGCCCCGTGAACCCCGTGGTTCTGGACCCGCGGCCGCCAAGGTGGCTCGGCGTCGCAGATCATGGGGTTCACAACTAGTCTGTTTGACAGATTTCAGGAGGCGAAAAAACAGTCGGCAGCTTTTCTGCAGTTTCTCCCTCGTCGTTCTAAAAGGGAAGGCTGCCCAGAGCGGGCAGCCTCAGTCGTCCACTAGCTCCTCGCACCGGCAGGTGCAGAAAGAGAGCGTCGCCTTTTGAGCCCCTCCTCCGGGAGCCTGGCAACAAAGGCGGCGCTCTCAACAGCAACAGCAGCCTTCGAGGCCGAAGGGCGATCTGAGGAACGTCATTCTGGCTAAGAAGGCTGCTGCAAAGAGGTCCTAGCCTCAGCTGGGCTTCTAAGAGCGGTCCCCCGCGCGCGGACGCAACAGAGGTTGTTTTCCGCGCGGCGCTCGTGGGAAAACGATGTGGTAATCCCGCCGTCACTGACGATTCAGGCCACATCGTTTTCCCAGGGGCAAGTGCTGCCCCAGTCGCCTCAAAAAAGACCTGCGAAGGAACAACGCTTGTCCCCACACACCGAAGATCGTTATTAGCTGCTCCCTGCCGGGGCTCCCCTTCAGGGGGCTGGGAACGAGATTCAAATAACACCCAAGGTCAGCCTCGAGAGGCTGATTCCCTTAGTAGATTATCTCGGCGCATGGAAATGCCTTCCGAATATATCAGAATGGGTCCTGCGTACTGTAGAGATAGGGCACAGACTGCAGTTCAATCACCCCCCTCCAAAATTCAATGGGGTGACATGGACTGCAGTGGTGCCACAGCGGGTTCGGGTAATGGAACAAGAAGTATAATCCTTGCTGGCGAAAGGAGCCATAGAAAAGCTTCCGATGTCGGAGAGGGATGCCGGGTTCTACAGCCGGTACTTTATAGTTCTAAAAAAGGATGGAGGGCTACGGCCGATTTTAGATCTAAGGTATCTGAACCGGTCTCTGAGGAGATTCAGGTTCAAGATGTTGACTATCTCTGCCATCGTGAGTCAGATCCAGCTTGAGGACTGGTTCGTCACGATAGATTTAAAAGACGCCTATTTCCATATATCCATCCTTCCATGCCACAGGAAGTTTCTGAGGTTCGCTTTCGGGGGCGAAGCATACCAATATTGTGTATTTCCGTTCGGTCTAGCTCTTTCCCCTCGTAAGTTCACAAAGTGCATGGATGCAGCTCTGGCTCCAATGAGACTTCAGGGCATCCGCGTACTGAATTATATCGACGACTGGCTAATCCTAGCACAGTCGTACGAGATGGTAGTTCCGTCACACATCCAGTGCTTGGGGCTGAGACTCAATACTAAGAAGAGTGTGTTGCAACCGGCCCAGAAGACGAGTTTTCTGGGGGTGGTATGGGACTCGATTTCGATGCGGGCACAATTATCTCCCGCACGAATCGAGACCACTCTAGCGGTAGTCTCAAGAATAAGGCCAGGCCAGTATATCACTGTAAAGCACTTTCAAAGAGTGTTAGGGTACCTAGCGGCAGCATCCAACGTGATTCCCTTCGGCCTGTTACACATGAAGGCTTTGCAGTTGTGGCTAAAGACCAGGGGGTTCTCCCCCAGGGGGAACCCTTTTTGTATGATCAGAGTTGCACGCAAATGCCTTCGGGCTCTAGTCATGTGGAAGAAAATCTGGTTTCTGTCCCAGGGACCAGTGCTGGGAGCATCATGGTGCCGGAAAACAGTTTCAACAGATGCATCCCTCACTGATTGGGACGCGGTCTTGGAAGGCCACTTTGCGAGAGGTCCGTGGGAGGACCGTCATTCCTCCTGGCACATAAACTGTCTGGAGATGATGGCGGTCTACAAAGCTCTGAGGAGCTTTTTCCCGGATCTCCGCGGACACCACGTTCTGGTCCGCACGGACAATATGGCAGTCGTGGCGTATCTGAATCGCCAAGGGGGGTTGAGGTCGCGCCCTCTGTGCAGACTGGCGCATCTCATCCTCCTTTGGTCACAAGAGAAATTGTTATCCCTCAGGGCGATGTACATCCTGGGTATACAAAATCAGGAGGCAGACATACTGTCGAGGCAGGGGCTGAGGCCCGGGGAATGGTGGCTCCCACCAGAGGTGGTGGAGCTGATATGTGAGAGGTACGGCCCAGTGGAAGTGGATCTCTTTGCGTCTCTAGAGACGTCCCACTGTCCGCTGTGATTCTCCCTCACTCATCCAGCCCCGTTGGGGCTGGACGCCATGGTGCAGACGTGGCCGAGGCTGTGTCTGTATGCATTTCCCCTGATCGCTCTGCTCCCCAGGGTCCTGGAGAGAGTTCGGCAGCAGGGAGTCAGTATTCTTTTGGTGGCTCCTCGTTGGCCGACTCGAGTATGGTTCTCAGACATCATAGCTCTGCTGGTGGGTCCCCCGTGGCAGGTCCCTCTGAGGAGAGACCTTCTGTCACAGGCGGGGGGCACAATATTCCACCCCCGGCCAGAAATATGGAACCTGTGGGTCTGGCCCCTGAGGGGGCCAGGTACCAGGAGGCTGGACTACCAGCAGACGTAATAGAGACCTTACTCAGCTCAAGGGCTCCCTCAACTAGGAGATTGTACAGCCTCAAGTGGAATGTGTTCGTCACTTGGTGTAGAGAACGTGAGGTGGACCCAGTTAACTGCCCGGTGGCTTCAGTGCTGGAGTTACTCCAAAATCGTTTCTCTGCAGGGCTTACCCCATCTACACTCAAGGTGTACGTGGCTGCCATTGGGGCTTTCCACACTACTCTGGGTGATGGGCCGTTGGGTAGGCACCAATTGGTTGTACGATTCCTCCGCGGGGCTAGGAGGATGAGGCCTGTAGTTAGGACCAGGGTTCCTTCCTGGGATCTGGCGGTGGTTCTCGAAGGGCTGTCTGAGGCTCCCTTCGAGCCACTCGAAACAGTTGAACCTAAATTTCTGACCCTTAAGGCGGCGTTCCTTCTGGCTATCACATCTCTGAGGAGAGTGGGGGATCTTCGGGCCTTGGCAGTTATGCCGACTTGCCTGGAGTTTGCCCCCGGGGGAGTAAAAGCTATCCTGCACCCTAGACCGGGCTATGTGCCTAAGGTGCCTTCTAACGTGGTCAGATCTCTAGTACTCCAGGCTTTCCACCCTCCGCCTCATGTGACGGCGGAAGAAGGGAGACTCTTTCTTTTGTGCCCCGTCAGGGCTCTGAGAATATATCTTGAGAGGTCAGCACAGTGGAGGAAATCGGAACAACTGTTAATGTGTTTTGGTCCGCCTAAGAAGGGTTTGCCTGCAGCGACTCCCACTATTAGTAACTGGATAGTGCAGGCGATTGCCTCGGCATATCAGGTGCGCGGGTTGCCTATAGCCGTTAGGGCACATTCCACCAGGGGCATGGCTTCCTCGGTGGCTCTTCTTTCGGGCGTTCCAATGCAGGATATCTGTGAGGCGGCTGGTTGGGCCACTCAACACACATTTATTCGATTTTACAGTCTTCACCTCCCTGCGACTCCCGGCGCCAGGGTGCTCCAGTTCTAATTGTGACTGGGTTCCAGCTTCACATTAGGGCAGGCGTACCCTTGGTGTGGCCTAGTGGGTACTCGTTCCCCAACTCGTCATTTCGACGCAGTGCGAAGTTCCCTCGATATAGGGAACGTCTCGGGTTATGTATATAACCCTTGTTCCCTGAGAGGGAACGAGCACTGCGTCTCGTCGCCAGACCGCGTATCGCCTGAGAGCGTTCTGCTTCATCGCGATAATTGACGCTACTATGCGCCGGCCATCTCTTTATAGCTTCCGGTGATGCCGTCACATCTACTTCATGACGTTGCACCAATCAGGATTGGACTAGTTTCATTCATACTTCAGATGCGTTGATGCTTAGGGAGCATCCCCAATTCGTCGTTTCGACGCAGTGCTCGTTCCCTCTCAGGGAACAAGGGTTATATACATAACCCGAGACGTTCAATGCATGCACTGTTTGGCATTGAGCGTGCAAACTAAACGTCTGTCAAACACAAACATTACTGGACAGTCTTACTGCGCTAATACTTTTAAATAAACACAAGGTTAACATATAAACACGGTCGGATATGTCTAAAGTTAAGGTAAAATTGCGTGCGTCTAGATATACGAGATGTGAGCAGGTCTTCAATTGAAAGCAGCAGCCTGCTGAACACGCTCTAAAATGATTTTAATAAAAAACTAACGATTTTAAATGATTTTAAACAAAAGACCTTTAATACAGTAGCTTTTAATCAATGTTGTATATTGACGACTATGTAGTTTTAATTTTAACCTACATTAATTCATTCAAATTCATAATTAAATGCTACTGTACATCTCTGAGCTGCCACTGTAAATCTTATAAATATTTATTTTATAATATACAACACACTGGGAATGTGTACAAGGGTTTTTTAAAGTAAAGTTTTAAGTTTAAGTAAGGGTTTTCAAGTCTTTAAAGTAAAATAAAGAAAGAGTACTGCAATAAAAACATTTTCTCCTTAACCTTTTTCTGTTCCTGTCGCCTAAGAATAGAATAGCAAAAAAAACAAACCGAAAAACTGTGGTAAAAAAACAGAGGTATGTATTAAACCATGGACTTACTGTATTGTTGCATCTCTAGTGTTTACTGATGTATACATTAGTTAATTGACAGATACAAGTTGACAGATGTTACAGCTAATGATCATGGAAAAACTTTTTTTCGGTAAATGTAGGCTTGACCGTGCTGCGTAACGTTATCTATGCAGTGTTAGGTACAACTGTCAGGGCTGAAGCACTACATTAGGTCACCACAGGAATGTTTCAACAGACACAGTTATAAACCATC
Source organism: Pseudorasbora parva (assembly GCF_024679245.1). NCBI lineage: Eukaryota > Metazoa > Chordata > Actinopteri > Cypriniformes > Gobionidae > Pseudorasbora > Pseudorasbora parva. The sequence goes on from NC_090181.1 coordinate 2,567,185, forward strand.
TACAAAAGTAAGCTTAGTGCAGTGTTACCACGTTAACTTTATCACCAGCGGACACAGTTTGTAATAACACAACCATAATGACGCATTGTTCATTATAAACGTGGGATTATGAATTATATTTAGAAAGTCATACATAGAAAGCATGCCGTAATTTAAGTTAACTTACCCCGTAAACTTTAGCCGCATTCATTGTGAAGCGTGCAAGCGATTTGCAAAGATTAATATAAAGGTTAATAAAATTTTTACACACTTCTTCTGGAGCAGCTTCTTAGCTAAACCTGCTTTATACTGACCCTCGTTTATAAAGCAGTCTGGTGAGAAATGATTTGCGCAAGCATGAAAGCATTGACGTTGATCAGGGGGAATATTCCCTTCGAAAGCAAACCTCAGTGGTTTGGATTCAGGAACACCAAAATGACTGCTGTGTTCGTTATTACACCCAAGAACAGAACACCACAGTCGCTTAGACACCATTCTCTCCAGCGTATCAACAATGGAGGACTGTGAGGGGACTGTTTCACCTCGCTCATCTGAGGTGAATTGCTGCTGTCAATCAACAAGCGTGGGAGGAGCGTGTCTGACGTCACACGGTCGAACGGCTTGATTTGAGATATTGGGAAACATGAGATTAAAAAAAAAACACTGGATGGATTTTTATCATTATAGGATGGTTGTGTACAGGCACAGCCAACAAACAACACACATTTCCATACAATCAACTTGTAAAAGTGCATGTACCATTATATGACCCCTTTAACTTGATTAAATTTATACTTGTTTGTAATAAATAAAACATTTGTGCAAAAATACAAAATAGAATTGTATTTGGTCTCTCTTTTTATATAATGTTTATCTAACCAGTAAAATTGAGTGTAACAGCGACATAAATTTACATCTGCAACCTCATTTAAAAATAAAAATAAAAATAAATAAAAAAATTGACAGCACACTATTGGCATACATGAACATCATTACTGGAAGTTACTTTACAAGTTGAATATTTTCTCATCCTGATTTCTAATAGAGTGATAGAGGCTTGTTCAACAGAGGGCACTGTGAGATTGTGCAGTGTAACTCATAACCGAGTCTGAGGATGGAGAGATGTGAATGAGATTGATAAATGTTTCTTGAGCATCAGATCCTCATATGAGAATGATTTGTGAAGGATCATGTGACACTGAAGACTGGAGTAATGATGATAAATTCAGCTTTTATCACAAGGATAAACATTTACATTTATCTATATATTCACATAGAAAACAGTTATTTTAAAGTGGTCATGACATGGAAAATATAATTTGTCTTGATCTTTTGACACATTTGTCAATTGTACCATTACAACATCCTACAAGTTTCAGAGCTTTGTAAGGATTGGTTTTTGCTGCTAAGACAAAAGCTGAGATCCAACACCTTGCAATAAAACTCACTAATCTGGAGAAAAGATCTCAGAGAAAAGGTAAAGGACACCGCTTTGCCCAAACTTCTCTCACAGAATGCTCTCTTAGAATGGTTATATTCCACATATGATGTAACTTGTGAATCTAAAATGTTAATCTTGATTTATTCTGTAATATTTGATCAATACGGAATATGAGGTATTTCTGCAAATATCTCTGCCAGGATAGATCATACCAACGTGAAAGGAGTGTAACTGGTCTGTTCTCTGTGTTGTGTTGTTGTTAATTAAGTACAAGACAGCACTCGCGATTTCACTGATCTTTTATCTGTAAAACATAGAAAGAAGCAGCCTCTTTGAGTGAGATTGCCCTGTTTCTTTCTCTCCCATGAGATTACAATATCAAAAGGGGTTAACAACGAAAAACATGAACATGAGAAATTTCACACTATTGGAAACATACCTGTAAAACATAGAAAGAAGCAGCCTCTTTGAGTGAGATTGCCCTGTTTCTTTCTATAAAATAAATGTGTTGTACATTTAATCACCATGTGCTCACTTCCATATATATAGACAAAAATATAACTCAAAAAGAGTAAAATGATAAAAATAATCACACAGAAATGTAAAATAACACTTTACACACAAGTTTGGGTGAAAATATAGATATGACAGCAATAATTGGGATAAAGATGAAAGAAGATTATCAGGAGAATTGACAGATACCCACCTCTCCCATGAGATTACAATATCAAAAGGGGAGAGGAGGGGGCAGAGCAGGAAGTTAAGGCATCTTGTGATCTCACAGCACTTAAAGGGGAAACACTCGTTTTCAACAGGTAACCACATAAGACATATTAATGAACAAATTTTGTGTTAATTATTCCTAACGGTACACATTTATCAGAGTCATTTCTATACCTGTTACAGGAGCATGGGGCACATTTGGGGAAATACGATTTCTGACTATACTGTATTAGCAAGTTTTCATGACAATTACAAAAAATGACACTTTTTGTTAAGTGCAAGCAGCCTAACTTAAAGGTAAAATAACGGGCTCTAAAATTATTCTTCCCACTGGTTGCTCTGGTGCGAGGAACTTTCTCTGTTGGTCTACCCGACTTATAAATCATAATGACCTTGAATGTTGATGAATCGTTCTTTTGATTTCTGTATGCGGCCAGTAAAGTGGGAAAAGAATATAGTAATAGTAAATAACTTCATAGTTACTTACACAATGTGTCTCTGATATGAATATATCGCATTGCTAATGGATAGTTATTGCCGCTTCCATAGACATCACTGTGTATTTTACAAACTATAAATGTATTGTTTTGCTAGAACTTTTGTATTTAAATGTGTCTGGCTCAGCGCCAGCCAAGGCGCGAAAGCATTGTGCACTCGCACTAGGGATGTGACAGTGGGAACATTTTCTCACCGGTTAAATGACGCATTACAACACCAGTAATGCGTCAATTACTGGTGTTGTCACCATTACAAATCGTCAATTACAATTTTTGTATCACTGGCGGGGGCTTTTTAATCGCTACTTCTAGACTGAATGTAAAATCTGCATGGCCGTTCGGGCATTCATAATGAAGTGGAACAAAGCAAAGTTGAGCTTCCATAGGAATTAACTGAAATTGCGGCCGTGAATGAATGACAGTGTGGCCATGCACATTGGCCTATTATGTGTTATGAAAAACTCAACAAAAGAGTACAATGACAAACTCAATTAAATAGGTGCTTTTACATTTCGCTTTAAAAAAAAAAAAAAAACTTCCGTGATCATCTAGCTCCTCACTCTCAAATTATATCCGAATCAGCTGCTAGTGCTGTGACTCTCGTTCGGCTCACGCTGTAATAAGCAGATACATTCAGTTTTTAATTGTAGTGTCTGTTCTCTGACTGAACGAAAATATTTTATTACAATGAAAAAATCAAAACAACGGTGGAAGCCGTGCCGCAGTGCTGAAATAGTTCACCCTGCATCCTCTGTCTAATATCAGAACTGGTTAGATTGTGTCCATGAGTTCACGAGACGCAACGTTTAGTCTCTGCGCGATATTAGGTTCCGTGATGGAACTACTAATTTGAATAGATACTAACAAAAATTAATTATCTAAATCATATCACAACTAATCTCATGATCAGCTGTAAAGTTACAAATGTAACAAACTTAACATAGCACTTTGGGATTGTTTTTAACTATGAAAAGGGCTTTACAAATAAAATATATTATTATTATTATTATTATTATTATTATTATTATTATTATTATTAACAGTCACAAAATGTGTGTCAGATTAAATTATTCATGGAGTCAGAGTTAAAATTAGATACCCTGCTATTGATGAAAATTTCCGGCTTTCCATGTTTCTACTGATATACGGTAGGGGGCGCTATAACACCTTTTGAAAAAGTACAGAATCTCCTGATCAAAACAAATGAGAAGCAGCAGAAACAAGCAATATCAAACGTAATTATATGCACATAAAATAACACGATCATCAACATTTAACAGCAGATTTAAATCGAGCAAGATGGTCGCCTAATAGTGTTTAGGGTTTTTCCTACATTGAAAATGTTTTGGCGGCTGCCAAAACAAATTTTTGTCCTGCCAAAGCCTTATTTGATGAGTTATTGTGATTTATAAATTGACGTAGATGACTAATGCGCATGTGACAAGGGCGAATGTTAACTGAGTGACAGAGAACGAGCAGAGAGCCCGCGCGCACACTCTGTCTTCAAAACCATCACTGGCTTAGCTTCTCACTCGCGCATATCAATCAAAATCAACTGAACTGACACAATGGTAAAAGGTCGGAAGACTGAAGACTTTTTATATATAAAAAAAAAAAAAGTTCCTCCTCTATTTCTCTTTTCTTCTTCCCTTTTCTGGTTTTTGCTACTCTGAGCAGTATACAAAACTTGGCATTTGGGGCACTTTTTGCGTTTCTTTGCCTCTTCTTGACAGATCGCTTCCTGTTCTCCTGAGTTGTAAGTCGCTTTGGATAAAAGCGTCTGCTAAATGCATAAATGTAAATGTAAATGAATCCATGGTCCACGTGGCGCGTTCGCACCATATTGTCTCTGACTTACTGCTGGGTGTGAACTGCACTCAAAAAACGCACCTCTTCTGAGAGACATTTTGCACACACAGCTGACATAAACCATACTTTCAAATAAACAGAAACATATACTTATGAAGCGTTTTCTGTAACGTTTTAACAGTCTGGATGCACACAACGCGTCCGCTATTGTCCGATTCGCAAACTAATGACTTATTTGAACAGATAAATTTTAATGTCTTCACTGAACTCGCAAATCGGTGTGTAATCATTTACTCACAACAGCTCAGAAACGAGAATGCATGTGTGTTTACCCCATTAAACAAGGGTGATAAGTAAGAATTAGTCTTAATAATACACAGTATTTTCATGTATTTACTGAGTATTTATATTGATAATGTGTAGTAAATGACCAAAATGATTATTTAGTTTAGACTGGAATAAGGTGAAACCAGAACAACGCAAGTTGTTGATAGCTGGCTGATCATTTTATTAAATTGTATATGGTAGAGAATTAGACTATTTGTTATTACATTTTTAACCTGATAAGCGTCACGAGGACGAGGACGTGCTGAAACTCTCTTTGCTTAAATTAGCTCAAAATTACTATCAGATGTAAGTAATTACCTTGACAAACTATACATCATTAAAAAGATCTAAGACTAAAGTTTAATTTTGTTACCTCTGTTTTATTCTCAAAGTCTTATAATGACCGTAATGTGTTAATATGTGCCAGGAGTTATGAATATGATCTTGGGCGTCGCTACCTTTTGATTGTAATATGCGCGTCATTTGCTCCCATTCATAAAAAACTCTTCTCTGGTCGTCATGAAGACACTCGACAAAACAACTTCCCTCAGGGCTTTTACTTCAAATGTGTGCAGATGTGGAGAAATATTGATAGATTCTCACATGTTTGAGTCAAATTTCTATACAGAGAAGTATTATTTATTCAATCTTTATCCAAAATCCGCGGATGTGTGATTATGAGAGCAGTAGACAGTGATATGCTGTGTTTTCAATTCATTCTGGCAGCCGGAGGGCGCTGGAAAGCTGTACTACTGAAAATTCACTCCCATATGGAATAGATGAAGAACAGACACACCATGTGACATTCAGGAAGTATCTGACATGCCCAAAGCTGCTTTCTAGCGATCGTCAGATGGCTATTTTATGCAGATAGACACGTTTTAAGACAATAAACACACAATCGCGGCAATATATGGTTGGTCTGTGTTCTTTATGCCATGTTGGGTGGTTTCATAATAGATGATATTTATAATGCAATGCTATTCCACATAGCTTTTAGCATTGTATATTTTCTGTCAGATTTTTTGACCCGAAGCTACATGAGATCACATATTGTTATATAAAACACTCGACTTATAAATTATAAAGTGATATGAAGCAAGTTTTGAATAAAACATGATTTTAATCGTATAAATTGTTGTTTTGCTGGTGTGCTAAGCTAACATGCTAGCTTGCCCTAGATGCACCTGCCACTGAGTAAATACTTTATTTTTATGAACATTTTCTAAATGTAAAACTACTGAAATGCTTATTTGGACGAAATGCATTCAATAGAGTCTCAGTGAGGGTAAAGTGAGAGGTTTGATTTAGAAATGAGGTTTGAATAGAACAGTTTGAATAGAGAATCGTTAGTAATTATAATGCAGACAAAAGAATAATAATTAGAGCCATAACCAGTCCGCAGAAGTGTGAATGTGTGCCTGGGAGACAAACTGAATGGGGCAGTTTGCACCTCTAAACAATAGAGGCAAAATAGAGAATGAAAGCTGAGAAGATGTGGCAATAAACATCAGTTGATATTTCAGAGATATCTCAAAATAAAATCACATGAAACGATCTTGTAAAACGTTTAATAAAATTCAGAGTTTTAGACTGATCATCTTCAGATCTGAAATATAACATGGTCAGACTTGTGGCTTTAGCTGTAGTGCATTTCTAGATTTCTCCAAGGCCCACTTCAATTTTATTTTCATAAAGATATTTCATACAAATAAATTTCTAATAACTTTACAAAACTTTGAAGCTTATTATAGCTTTTTTTTATTATAAAAATATTATCATTTTGACTTTACAGTAAACTGCCAGGTGTCTGCTTTCAAATGAGACCATAATTATGCTTTTAGTGCAAAGGATTCACAAACTGTATTTGTTTTAGTCTGAGTATACATTTCTTAGGATTTTTTCAAAATTTAGAAATCAGCTTAACAGGTTAATGCTACTTTTGAATGATTGTAGCCAAAATAATGAATCGGTAAACCATGCAAACTGTGTACAAATGAGGAACAAAAGAAACAAACATCAAGACATCATACATAATATGAGATGAGCAAAAAAGAGAAAAATTCTTTTTATTTGCATTTATTTTACATTTATTATCAGTATTAGGCTCACAGATCTCGCGGGTAGGTACTTTTACTGTGTGTGTGTGTGTGTGTGTGTGTGTGTGTGTGTGTGTGTGTGCGCGTGAATGTGTGTGTGTGTGCGCGTGCATGCGTGTGTGTAGAAGACCATGTCTGGTCAGCCACCACCGAAGACAATTTCTGACCCAGGAAAAACCCTGGTGTTGTCAAAAGTACAACTTTATTTATATAGCACATTCCATACACAAGGGTGTTACGACCCGCTCGTTGAAAGTCGCAACATAAAAAGGGGAAAGCGGACAACACTTCTAGTTAATGAAAACTAGTTTATTAAAGTGCCAGAACACCACATAAAATGAATATAAACAAACAGAAGTCTAGGGATCAAAGAAACAATAAACATATAATATAATATATGAATACACTACATGACTTAGGAAATTACAAACAAACACGAATGAGAAAATAAGAGCTTACATCATTCACAGAGCCACCTCTTAGAAGATCTATCACACAGAGGAAGCTACTGATAATGATACACATCACTCTTATATACACCAAGCAATTAGCAATGAGCACAGGAGACTAATCAGAAACTCCTCCCACTTTGCCCAATTAGGGATGACAGGAGACTCAGGGTCGTCACAAGGGCAATTCAAAGTGCTTTACATAGAAATGAATTAAAATAATGATAACATATGCATAAGACAAGAATACCATGTGTAAGAATTAAAAATAAAAATAAGGATAACTAAAACAGTTTTAATAAGATTTATTTTAAAAAAATGTAAACAAATATTTAAAACAGATTAAAGTCCAAAAGAATGATAAAGAACAATAGGTAACAATTTACAATAAGGTCTCACTAGTTATTCTTCTTTGATAAGGTTGTTCATTTTAAACGATAGATGGGTTAAGTATATTTAAAATGCTTTCTAAAAATTGGAATAATGCGTAATAAATAATTATTCAGTATTTTTAACAATATTGTGCATGTTCATTATTGTGATATATCGTATTACCGTTTACCGGCACAGGAATGTGACTCGGGGTTTGTTAGTCTCTCACCATTTGACAGAAGTTGGAGGTTGACGTCAACATGACGTTGGGTTCTGACGTATTAAGCCGATTTTCATTTTCAACCAGAACGCAACATTTGTCCAACATCGGGGACCAACGTCAATCTGATGTCCAGTCAACTCATACCATTATACCTTTGTCAACTATGTTTCAGTCAGGTCATCTGTGTTATTGTTGAGTTTTTAATTTTCAAAAATACCCAGTTGCCTACTGTACAACATGTTTAGTGTTATGAGATTACCAGAGATGTCCTTTGTCCATCAAGGTTTTTTTATTTCAAAACAACATAATTTGACTTTTTTGAGAATTTGTTAGGACCATTTAACTACTTTTGTGAAAATAGAGACATATTATACCTCTAAATATTAAATCCATAAATTGTTAAGGATTATAATTTTTTATTTTGGTAAGTGGATACATAATCTGTCAATCAAGTGACTATTTAAATTGTAGGTATTTCTCCAAGCTATGAACAAATACTTATTTTGTACATAACATAGTTTACCTGGAATATATATAATATCCGCTTTGTGTGTGTGTGTGTGTGTGTGTGTGTGTGTGTGTGTGTGTGTGTGTGTGTGTGTGTGTGTGTGTGTGTGTGTGTGTGTGTGTGTGTGTGTGTGTGTGTGTGTGTGTGTGTGTGTGTGGAGCCTAATATGGAAAAGTCAGGTTGTTTTTACATTTGAACAGTTTGTGGCTTTGTTTCTCCTGAATTTATCCTTTTTGTCAAACGAGAGCGTGGCCAACACAGGAGACAAGGCTGCGTGCGTCTTCATAGCGCTGCTCATGCATTACTCCATGCTGACTACATTCACCTGGTTCTTCATTCAAGCTCTTCATATGTACTTATGGCTCATCAGACAGAACGTCACCATCACAAACTACATGAGGAAGATCACTGTGTTCGGCTGGAGTGAGTTATATGGAAAAACGACCTATTCTATAATGAAGTTCGATCTATTAAGTGTTACAATCTATGTTTGAACATGTGCGTGTCAGAGCAGCACAAACAACACTGAACCTCTTTTACAAAACAAATTTGCATCTTCAGGATGTAACAAAAGTCACATGACTATGGATTCAGATATTTGCCTGATCCTTTGATATGATAGCTTAAAATTGACACGCAATCCCTGTCAGAATCAGCAAATTACTTCTGCAATATTTAATGTGTTTTATGTCAGAGAGCCTCTCATGATTGTGATGAAAATAATACAATTTCTTAATCATGATGGACTTTTAGTGTTTCCAAAAATTTCACAGCAGGTGCCATTTACTGAAAAAGAAAGACAAACTTTTTATACATCTCAGATTGTTTAATCTGTTAGAAGTTATATGAATATAACTATAGCAAAATAATCTAATAACCACTAATAAAGGTTATGCTTTCATTGGAATATTGTTTATACTATTATTAAAAATTACACTTACATAGTTCTCTGTGAAAAAATGTGACTTGATAAACTGGACCCGAGTGTAAATAAACACTGAAATTCACAGTAAAATCCCAAATAATCAGATTTTCCTGTATGCAAATAAAGCGTATTTCAGCAGCTCTGAGCTACAGATATTAACCGTACGGCTTCATATGTGAACGGATGAAACTCTCACTCCTCTTGGACTGTGGAATTTCATCTCAAGAATGTAAGAAAATAATTTAAGATTTATTACTAATATCTGTAGAAAAGGAAATTCAATTCTTGTGTCTCTATCAGGATGTCTTTGGGAATTATGTCTCAGCAAAAGCAGAATTTGCTGTGGCTGATGATCGTCTGTTGTGCTTTAGGCCAGATAAGTATGTTGCTTTATACAATAACTTACATTTATCACCTTTAAAATAATGTATATAATGCCAATGAATGTGTTGTTTGGAAAGCAAAAAATTTGAAACGGTAAATATAAAAACAACATGAATGTTAGTGTGAATGTAAATTTTGGCATCTAATATAGAGTTTTACATCAGCAAGTCATGGTACATCATTAAATAATCACATTTGAATGTTGTTTTTTCTTTGTGTAGACTGCTCAAAAATTTTTATAGTTGGTGACAACTTGCCAGATACATGTAACACAGGGTCGGGTAACACAGGTAAATAGATTATTGCCAGGTATGTTTGCACATACAATACATTTGTTTTGGTGAGAGAAGCTTTCACAGCACAAACAGAATGAAAGTGACAAGACACAGATAATAAAAAGAATAAAAATAGAATTAGAAATAACAATATACAAAAAATATAAACATACAAAAATAGACAGTATATGTAGTTACGCATTTACAAATGCAAATAAATGTAAAAATAAGTATGGTGTGTTAAACCTATTAATAGTGTTGTAGTGTTGCACATGTTTATTGTACCTGTTTTTGTGTGCATTTTGAAGTACCGCATCAGAAACAAGTAATGGAAAAGTCAAATTTAGCTAAAAATCTGTTAATTCACAAAAAAGGTTTACACGCTCGCTTGAAGTTCATGCGAATAATTTGAGATGGAAACGCATTTTCAAAATAAATTCTGATGGGGACATTCTAAAATGCTTAATGCACTAAGAAAGAGAACTCAGATAACACAATACTAATAAAGAATACTATGTGCAGAAAATCAAATGAGCCCAAAATAAGACGAAGAACGCAAATTTGTGTTAAGGATGAGAGCGCTTGTTGGAATAGTTCTCCCTCTGTGTTTATGACAATCTAGGTGTGAGTAAAGATTTGATTTTTGTAACTCACTAAACCTGTCTGTGTTTTATTAATAATGTATGACATATTTTGTTTTTGTTTTTTTAAATAACTGTTGGTCCATTATGTAGATTTAAATTGTGAGTCTGAGCACCGAACATTATCAGTAAGGCTATTACAGAGTTTATGAGTCAAATGCGAAATAGTTCTTCTTCTTTTAGTCGACTTTAATATCGTAGGTACTACCAGAAGCCCAGAGTTTTGTGATCTTAAAGAGCGATCGATTGTAGGGTGATAGAAGATCAGCCAAATAAACAGGAGCTAAACCGTTTGGGGCTTTATAGGTCAGTAGCAATACTTTATAATTGATACAGAACTCAATAGGTAACCAGTGTAGAGATGATAAAACTGGTGTTATATTTTCTTGACCTAATGAGAACTCTAGCGGCTGCATTTTGGGCTAGTTGTAGCTTGTTTACTGAGGATGCACGAGAACCAGCTAGTAATGCATTACAGTAATCTAGTCTGGAGGTCATGAATGTTTTTTTCAAGGTTTGTGGCAAGCTACCCTTTTCCAAAGAATCCTCAAACCTATCAAGAAGAATAGGGGATAATTCATCTGCAACATTTTTATAAAAATCTATTGGATAGCTATCAGGGCCAGATATATAAAAAAATAATTCTGCATTAAAGTGATCGAGTTTAAAATTGTGTTGTTGAGTACAAGTTAAAGTTCTCTCAAAAGTCTGCCATCCCTTTTAACCCGCTTAGAAAAGCGTCACATTTTATTTTGTGTCACCATACTTGGTTGTTAAACTATTCGTGTAACTGTATTTGAACAGGGGAAATGTGGAGGTGTTTGGTCGATTCTAACTTGATCTCTGTTTGGTACCTAATTAATGAACTGGGCTTAGTGGGCTAAGCTAAGTGCTATCTATGTCACCGCGCGTCAGAGCGATTAAGTGCACGCACTGAGATGAGAGAGGGATGTATCAACTCTTCTTAGTTAAGGGAATAACAGATTAATATGAAAAAGCGGTGAAGTATCCATTTAAAGCTGGGTATATCTTTATTGTCTAAAAACTCGCACATTTCAGAGTTAGATTCAGGGTTTTTAAAAGTATACAAATTTAAGAAATATTTCTTAAAAATGTTATTAATTTGGATTATTAACCAAAATTTGATTAAAATTACATTATTATAACTGTTGGAAATTTGAAGTAGTTGAGAGGCAGCTTTAGATTTTAAATGGTGGGCTAAAAGTAATCCTGCTTTTTCTCCATGTTCATATATATCCTCTAGAACATAAATACCATTCAGTTTCATTTGTTGATAATAAATGCTGACAGATTATACTAAACTTGAAGGTTTCACTTTTCCATATAAAGTACAGGTGAGGGAGATGTTGAATATGGGCAATCTAACATTCTTATAGAATCCATTAAATCATCCAGTTTTTGTTCATGTTTCTTATTGAGAGATGAGGTATATGAAACGATATACCCCTGATAACTAATTTAAATGTCTCACACAATGTAGATGCTGAAGCAGATTCTGACCTGTTATGTAATAATTTCTGGTAATACAGAAACCAGCTTATTAATTAAACTCACATCATCCCAGTTAGGAGCATATACATTAACTAATAAGACTGGGAAATGATATAACATACCAGAAACTACAACACATTCCTGAGGATCTGCAATAGTAGCAGAGGCAGTAAATTGTGGTTTTGTATCAATATGGCAGTGCCCCTTGCCTTAGAGTTAAAGTTAGAGTAATAAACTTTACATTTCTTAATTCTCAATTGAGTAAATATAGTATTTCTAGGGGAGTAATGGTACACCAAACTGACATTTCGGTACGTACCCTGGTTTTGAAGTCACGGTTCAGTATTAACAGAAGATTTAGCTATGCGTCAGTGTAATAATACTAATACTAGGGCTGCACGATTTGGGGAAAATATATAATTGCGATTATTCTGGGTAAAATTGCGATTGCGATTTAAAATGCGATTATTGTTATTATATTTTTTTACAAATGAAAAGTGTGTGTATATAACATTTTGTGTTTATATATTAATGTGACTACTAATAATAATTAAGATTATTATTACTGCTAAAAATATTTTTAAAAATAAGAAATATTACCATTACAATAACATTTTCATAATTACAAATAAAAAAAGAGTATGTCAGAATAAATATAACAATATAATACTAATACTAATTATTATTATTATTTTTGTAATATTTTACAGAAAACGTCCCCGGTTACGAATGTAACCTTAGTTCCCTGAGAACAGGGAACGAGACGCTGCGTCAGCTGACACTATGGGGAACGCCTTCAGCGTGACAGGTGTCTGAAATCGCTATCAAATCACAATCCTACTGACCGTCGGCAGCTGGTGATGTCATCACCGTGCGACCAGGAAGTATAAAAAGGCACCGTGCCAACATGACAACATCCACTTCGTCTGAAGGGACTGTGGGCAGGCACACCTTGAAGCATGGCCATGTGACGCAGCGTCTCGTTCCCTGTTCTCAGGGAACTAAGGTTACATACGTAACCGGGGACGTTCCCTTTCGAAAGGGAACTCGCGCTGCGTCAGCTGACGCTATGGGGAACGATATACCCACGCCGCCATGCTGAGGGGAGTGCACGCCCCTTACTGGCAGTGAGAACTGCCTGGACGAGTGTTCGCGGAAAGTCTGAACCACTCCCCCTCTAGCCACACAGGCTGATAGTGACATCATTCCCTACGGTCATAGCCCAAGCTATATGCCTAAGAGAGAACCTAAACAAGTTTTAACTGAGGTTTCCTACTCTCGGCTTGCTTGAGGGCCTGGGACCTACTACTTCCGAAGGAAGGAGTCCCTTAAGGGAATGTGGCTAGGGGACCCGAGGGCGCCACCAGCCGTCACTAGTTCGGGAAAAACCTTCACCGAATGCCACCAGGGAGGCCTCACCTGGCATCACTTCTGTGGGACACCCCAGCTTGGCCAACCCTGTCTGTCAAAACAGAGCCTCCGGACATCGCTCTTACTTATGAGCATCCAGACTGAGGGACTGCAAACTGGCAATGTCCTCCTCAGACCGGAACTCAGAGACGGGAATCCTGGAGAGCAGTACTCAGCTTAGTGCTTCTTACCCTTGCCATCGAGGGGAGTCTCTTCTGCTCGATCCTAGGATCTACTGAGCACATTTATTACAGGGGTGCTCAGGAGGCCTAAAAAAGGCCTATGGACTGATCTACCCGGGAGGCCCCAAGGGGGGCCTGCCCGTCTGACCAGACTCAAGCGGCCGTAAGCTCACAGACGACCCTCAATGAGGGGAGCTCTTAAGCCAGCTTGGTAGGTAACCCATGCTGTAGGCTAGCCAGTCCCTGTCCTGAAGGGACTGCGCAGCAGAAACGGAGTCTCGTTGTGCTAGGGCATGAGCCCGCCCTTGAGTTATACCGGCGCAGGCCGGGACCCACCGGCGGGCAGCCGCTAGCTGTCAGCCCAAAGCCAGTTATACGTTCCCGTTCCAAGGAACCGTTTCCCCTTCAGGGAGGCCATGAGGCGCCTCCACCCAGCACCGTTAGTGTTAGCTGTTTGCTGTTAGCTGTTAAAAGCCGCAGGAAGGTGGCTTTACTGGTTCCTCAGGGGGCTCATGAGGCTATAACGCCAGAAGCCACCCACGCTAATGGCTAGCGTGTCACCGAGACCTTGGTCCGGGAATCCTCTCCCAAAAAGGCCCAAAGAGGCCTGACAGCATAATACACTGGCCTAATGAGCGTCCCAGCTCGGGGCTCACCCTCAGGCGGCCTGCAGGCAGGTGGCTTTACTGGTTCCTCAGGGGGCTCATGAGGCTATAGCGTCAGAAGCCACCCATGCTAATAGCTAGCTTGTCACCGAGACCTGGTCCGGGAATCCCTCCCAAAAAGGCCCAAAGAGGCCTGACAGCATAATAAATTGGCCTACCGAGCGTCCCAGCTCGGGGGCTCACCCTCAGGCGGCCTAGAGCAGCCTACTTCCTGCCAGCCAACGTGCAAACTGTTGGGAGCTGTTGTGTTCCCGGGGCTCGCCTCCAGGGAGGCCTGTTTGATGCCTACGTACAGTCCGGTCTTTTTAGGGCGGCCTGGAGAGGCCTATTGCCGAATGGCAGTTCCCTATTAGATTGGTGACATACGGTGCTAATCCGATGGCAAATCCCACCGGAAACCCCGCAGGGCCGGGAAACGACCATAGGACGGCCTGAAGCGGCCCGTCCCTGATAGCAGACAATGCTAGCCGCCTGGCTAGCACCCGCACACTGTTGCAAGACCTGGGAACCGGGGCTCACCCTACAGGAGGCCTCAAGCGGCCTAGATCCTGTCAACGAATGGTCGGAACCCTAGGTCACCCCCTCAGGGGACGCCATGTGAGGCGTGCTGAAACTCAGCGAGCCCTTAAAGTCAGGCTAACAGTGGCTGTCTGCTGGCTGATGAGGGCTGGGTATCCAGTCACTACCTGGGGACTCATCCCCAGGGAGGCCGTTAGGGGCCTACTTATGACGAGGTTTCTGCTGCAGCCGACATCGTTGGGGAGAACCCTCCCCGCTCACATGGGCCACGATGGCCACACGGAACTCACCTGCAGGGAGGCCTACTGAGGCCTACCACCTGACCCAGAGTAAACTGCCCGGACTGCCTCGGCTGGCGTGTCCCGCCAGCCAGCCTTCTATAGTCGGTCCGCCCCAGCGGCCCATAGCAGCCTTCTGCGACGGCGCAGTCTCTCAGGCAGCGCCTACCAGCGTGGACCTAAAACACAATGCCCACAGCAGTGCACTCAGCATAAAACGCCTTGAACACTCTAAAGCGAGGGGAGTACAACTTACGCCACCTGCCTCCAGGGCGGCCGTCTGATCGTCCAGCGGTCCGCCGTCCGCGCAAGGGCGTCAGCCGTGACAGTGTTTCGACTCCAGGGGAGCATCCTACCAACCGATGCTTTCAGATGGTTGCGAAGTACAGCTCGACCCGAGCCTAAAAGGTGAAGCAGAAGACACAGAGCAAAAAGTGAAAGATATTGAACACACACATCCGGCCATTTCCTGAACCAAGCCGGGGGGCCGCCCAGAAGTGGCGGCCGCACTAGCTCTGGGGGGCGGGGCTAGCAAAACCAGTCTGACTGCGCACCGCGAAGAGACGCCTACCCCGTCCCCACGACCACTGGCTGAGTCGCGATTCATTCTGCTATACACCTTTTTGCATTAATAACAACCACCAAATGCAGAAGGGGGTGGGCATTGGCCGGACGACCCTACTAAGGGGAGGCCGGGTAGGGATACAAAGCTCCTGCGGGGATACCGACAGGAGCCCGGGGCAACTGCCAGGGCGATATGCCACCGCAAGACGCCACCGTCATCCCATCAACAGCCTAGGCCAACCTGATGCACTAGCATCGGTCTGATAATCCCACAACAACGGCCCTAAAAAGGACTGGGACAGACCTTACTGTAGTTCATGCGCTAGCCTAACCTCACAAATTCATCTAGATATTTCACTAGCAGAGGTGCCAATGCTACCCAGAGGTTGCTACAGCTAAAAAACGTTCGCCAGGAGAACATACGTCAGTTTATATCACCGCTACATGCCCGCGGCATGTGCGGTGGCCTCAACTGCTCATATTACACATATCCAGAAGAGAAACAGCCTTATAAACTACTGTTGCTACACTAGCAAACATACAGCCTACATAAACACACTGTGTTTATCACAAACATCGTTCTAGCCACCTTTACCGGGGAACTACAGGCCCACTTCTCCAACTGTTACATTCTTTTCTTCATCTTTTGTAGACAAAATATCCCTCAGGGAAGCATAGAGTCCAAACATACGGCAAAAAAGAAGAATGTTTGCCCTAAAAGGGGACTCACCCGCTGTTTTCAGTCCCTCATCGCTTCATGTAACATGCATGCTTCGGCGCACTAACCTGAGGGCGGGGCGCTTTATTCTCACATGTAAGGCCGAGGAGGCGGCCGCGAAATCCCGCTTTTCCCAGAGACGATGCACTGTGTGCAGGCAGAGCACACACCAGCCTAGCAGGCTTTCGTCAGAGTCTCACCTCCGCTCATCATCAGCCCGCGCGGCCTGGTGTAAAGCGCGCCCGGGGAGAAAAAAGAAAAACAACAGAACAACAAAGGAGGGGACACAACATCACTTCCGCGCCCTCGGGGGCGGAGACTCACCACCTCGCTTTGGGTGCTGGAAGCGGATCTTCTCCCCGATGTCCCTCCTCCTGTTGCGGGTGTCCCGCCTCTTCCACGTCCTCTCCACGGAGGGGGCGCACGAGAGGCCACGCTACTGCGTTGGCCCATTTTTTTTTTTTTTTTTGATGATCCTCGGATCTTGATGGGCCATGGACACCCTCCTGCCTGGGCGCCGCCCCAGACCTCAGCGGAATACACGCTCTATACGCCGCTGAGCGCGCCCTCGCCTCTCTGAACTTTCCCACCACCGCCTCGACGGAGGTGCCGAAAAGCCCAGAGGGCGAGACCGGGGCATCGAGGAGAAAAGCCTTTTCTTTCACCCCGATGCCCACCAAGTTTATCCACCGATGCCTCTCCGTGGCGACCCTAGCCGCCATCGACCGTCCGATGGCGACTGCTATGTTGTTTGGCCGCCCGGAGAGAGAGATCCGTGGTGCGCCACTCAGCCATCGCATCAGGGGGTAGGCCAACTGGAAAAGCACGGGCTGACGAAGAGGAGGAGTCTCCATCCGACTCCTCCTCCGTCCGCCTGCTCTCGCGACCTGGCTGATCGTCCGCGAGCACTGTGTTCCCCAGACGATGAGCCAGATCCTTCTGGGAGCCCCAGGACAAACGGCGCCGCTCAGCCTCGGCATGAGCGGGACCGCTCCCAAATGCTGGCTCTTCTTCCCTCGAGTAGAAGGCCAAGCGAGAGCGGAGCGTCCTCAGTCGGAAAAACACTCGCAGTTTGCGCAGGAAGCCCCCTCGAGAACCTCCCGCGCGTGCTCTTCCCCCAGGCAGAGCACACAAAGGGTGTGCGTGTCCCCAGGCGTGAGAAACCTGAGACACGGATCAGCGCACTTCCTGTACGCTCCCTTCACTTTGCGTGTGCACTTCATTCCACTTTAGAAAGACTTTCTAGCGAACCAGACAAAACAGTCCCTGAAGACGAAAGGATGTTGTCATGTTGGCACGGTGCCTTTTTATACTTCCTGGTCGCACGGTGATGACATCACCAGCTACCGACGGTCAGTAGGATTGTGATTTGATAGCGATTTCAGACACCTGTCACGCTGAAGGCGTTCCCCATAGCGTCAGCTGACGCAGCGCGAGTTCCCTTTCGAAAGGGAACTTATTTTACACACACAAAAAAAACTGCTGGGTTACCTATTAATATGCAGACAGCCTATGACTAAAAAAACATTAGAAAGGTCTAAGCCTAAGGAGTTATTCTTAAAGTCTGTCTTTAATATGAAATATGAACCTCTTGTGCATCCACTGTGGGGGAAAAAACTCCTGTACATTGAAGAAAAACATGGATTGTCCAACAAATGTATAATTTTTCAAGTTTATTAAGTTTTAAAATGTATTAAGCATTATTTTATTATTATTGATGACCCAAAAGTTTTTAATTCATACTGAAAGCCAGAGGGCGCCCTCGAGCGGAAAATGCCACAGTTGCCTCAGAGAAGTAATTGACGTTAGTTTTCAGGAAATCCATGATGTGAAGCTAACGCTGTAAACAGAAGATAGAGATGCTTTGATTAAACATGATGACAATAAACACGACTGCAGCAAAATATGGAGTATTTGAGTTCTTCAAGCCATCAAGGGTATTTTCATAATAATAAAGTGTATAATAATGCAGTGCTGATTGACATAGACTGCTATAAAATAACGCCTCGTCGGCCTCACTCTGATGAGAAGCCACATCAGCTCACACACACTCGACTGATGATATAAAGTGAGGTAAAACATGTTATTAAATGTTGTCTTTTGTTGAACAGGTTTATGAACGCTTCACTAGTTTGTGAAGATCTTTGACTCGTGTTGCTTTTTCAAACGCAAGTTATAAGCGACTCAATCTCGCAGTCTTTCAGACGGAGCAGCGTTTATCACAGAGCTGCTCTTCGCTAACACACTGGGCATTTATTTATTTAATTAAAATCGCAGCGTTTGAGCTTTAATAATCGCACACAAGCCAAAATCGCGATTGCGGTTCGATTTCGATTAATCGTGCAGCCCTAACTAATACTAATACTAATACTAATACTAATAATAATATTATTATTATTATTAGTAGTAGTAGTAGTAGTAGTAGTATTAGTAGTAGTATTATTATTATGTTTATATGTATTATTTACTTACAATAGTCACCATCAAAGCAAAGATATAGCTGTGGGTAAAAAGCTTGGGAATAGAGATAAAAAAGCAGTAAATCGTCTGCATATAAAGTTGCCTTGAGGCCTGAATTAATTTAAGAAAAACAAAGAAATGGCAGCCGGTCCTTTATTGGAACGGACCCCCACCAAAACAGAGCACTGTGCCCTGGAGAGCGCCAAACCACCGCTCTCCTCACATAGGTAAATTAAACTCAAAAGAAATACTTATGAAATAAATTCAAATTGGAAATAAAACAGTGAAAATAAACCAAATCTGTGTCTGTCATTATGAAATATATAGTGTGATCTGCAACAAATGTTATTCATGAAATATACTAAAAAACAAAAAATAACGAGTAAAGAAACAAAAGAGAACGCTGTATCTGTGTGTGTTGTTTAGTTAGCGTCTTAGGCCTCGTCCATACGAAGCCAGCGCTTTCCAAATCCGATCATTTTTTTTTCCTCGTTTCAAGAAATATCTGCGTCCACACGGGATTAAGAAAACGGACAAAAAAACGATGTAGTTTGCATGCCAGGCCAGTGTGTGGCGCTGTAATTCTGCCACAGAAATACACAAAAAATGGAGAAGAAGAGTTGTGGCTAGCAGGGGTATAGCAGTGGTCGGAGGTGAGCCAAAATCTCACAATTAAATAATAATAAATACATTTGCTACTTAACAGATGTGTTTTATTAATGCCTACACCTACCCCAACCCAAAACATACCCTTACAGTAATGCAGATACGGTCATTAAATGACGCGATATTGATGTGCGCATACCCAGTGCCCGTAGTTGTATCCGTTAAACTCTTCACCGTGCTGGACATAGTGTGAGGACATCACCGTTTCAGAAAATATACGGATTCGCTGTACAAACGAAGACGGAAGATGACCGTTTTCAGATTTATCCGCTTTGGGACCCGGTTTAGAAAAATATCAGATTCATGCTTCAAAACGCCGGATCCGTGTGGACGAAACGCTGATACGGTACAAAATGTATACGCATACAGCGAAACGCGTCTCCGTGTGGACGGGGCCTTAATGTGTAGCCATGTCGTTGGCCATTACAGTCAGAACAGTCCAAAACCAGTAAAATATTGGGTAATGTGTACTGTTGAATCTTCAGCAGTTCATCCCTGGTGAAACTGAATGCATATGAAAAACAAAAAACAGGACAAACTAATAGTAAAACAACTGGAGAGCTCAACACCGATGCGGCACCATCTTTTTTTTATAAATAGATGTGAAATATACACTGCTAACATGACTAGGAATACTGTACAATTTATTAGCTGAATGTTCCTGTGAAGACTGACAAAACAAGTTTCAAACTCATATTGATTTCTTTTTTATTCCAGATTTTAAACTATGTCCATCAGTTTGTGATACAGAGATAAATAATGTAGACTGCACAATGAATGTCACAATAAACACATCTCGTCTAGGTAAAATGTGTCTATTGTATTAATTTTATATATTTACTTTTATTTGAACTGTTCTTAATATCTAATCTCTTCACAGTGTTTTTTCCCCCAACAATTCTAACTTCAATTGTAAAATGTTCTCTCTGGTTTCTAGGATGCTGTAAAACAGGTGGCCAAAAACAACACAGTTTCAACATAACAAATAATGGGGGGAAATATGAAGTTAGAATGAATGAAACGGCTGAAGACATAGAGCTGTGGTTTTTGCCAAATGAATTAAATTGTCAGCTATCTCAGCTATCACAGCAACCAGGTGTGTCTTGTCCTAAATTTAATTAAGTTTTACACACACACACACACACACACACACCCACACACACACACGTGTTGTCATGATTGATCTTTGAAATCAGTGATGTTGTTGTCACCACTGTTGGATAATCAAAGCAAAGCAACAGCAGATCCTAACACACCTAAGACAAACTGTTTGAATGGAGTCTGTGTTAATTGTCTTCTAAGCACCGAATGTTGTCACGTGTCCTCTGTGTAGTCCCGTGTCTGTTGTGTTTTGATCAGCTGCCATTGTGTCTGATTATGTTAATCCTCTTCAGCTGTTCACGTTTAGTTCCCTCATCTACCCTGTGTATGTATTACCCCTGTTCAGTTCCTTCCCTTGTCGGTTATTGTTTGTGTCTACCTATTTACATGCTATTACACGTTCCTGTTTTAGGGTAGGAAATTAGTCTTGTATACCGGACATTGTGGCAGATGGATTGTAAAGCTTTTAAAATTTTCATTAATACTTAAAACTAGGGCTGGGAATTGATTCCCCGATTCCAAGGCATTGGGAATCGAGAGTCAATTCCAACGTTTGGAATCGATTCCATTAGGGGAATCGACTCCTCTTTAAGAGCCCTTTTCAATTCTACATAGTTTAGCATTTATTTGTCTCTTGCTCATTAATAATGATTGGAAGTACATTTCATTTCTGCAAAAGGTTCTTTTGAACAGTTAGTTTCTAATAAAGCAATTCAGCTGGGGGTTTTTGCAGCATTGCGTGATGACATCACTAGAACGTAATTCTAACAAATTATTTTTATCGTATGAAACTTTCAAATAAAGCCATATGTGAATGTGTATGGCTGATTATTACCATACCTTTCAATCACTTCGGTTAATGGTGTTTATTGTCATTGTTTCCTTCTGTGATCCTGCATCCTGGACAAGTTTACATTTTGCACACAAAAACTCCCTAATTTTAAATCGTGAAATGGTTGTTGTCCACAACAGTAGGTTTTGAGCGCTGCTTACAGATGCAGATGTGAGGGTCTTATTTTCATTTTCTATTTTCTTTTATTTTCTTTAGAGAGATTTTATAAGACCTGGTCTTAGAGTACAGATTAATGACCTAGTCTAATGTTGCTATAGTAACGAACGCAACTTGCTCGCGCATCTGATAATAAATAAACTGTTCACTCTTATATTATTGTTTTTGTTAATATTGTGGTTATTTTGCCTCGTACACTCTGTGCAAAAGCACTTATTTGAACGTGGTCATTTAACTTATCTGTGCACATGCATTTTAGACATGTCATGTAGTTTTAACCATGCAATAAATGCACTTCCATGAATAATGTGCTATCTTTGTATTGATTAGGCTAAATCAGATTTACTGCTGGGCTATATTGGCCATGCGTGAGGGAGAACCACAGTGGACAGTGGGACATCTCTCGAGACGCGAACAGATCCACTTCCACTGGGCCGAACCTCTTGCATATCGACTCCACCATCTCCGGGTGCAGCCGCCATTCCCTGGGCCTCAGCCCCTGCCTCGACAGTATGTCTGCCCCCTGATTCTGTATTTCCGGGATATACATTGCCCTGAGGGATAACAGTTTCCCTTGTGACCAGCGAAGAATGAGATGAGTCAATTTGCATAGGGGGCGTTATCTCAACCCCCCTGGCGGTTTAGGTATGCCACGACTGCCATATTGTCCTAACGGACCAGAACGTGGTGTCCAC
The DNA here is from genome assembly GCF_024679245.1 of Pseudorasbora parva. Taxonomy (NCBI): domain Eukaryota; kingdom Metazoa; phylum Chordata; class Actinopteri; order Cypriniformes; family Gobionidae; genus Pseudorasbora; species Pseudorasbora parva. The sequence goes on from NC_090181.1 coordinate 2,589,616, forward strand.
GAAGTTCCGGGAAGAAACTCCGGAGAGCTCTGTAGACCGCCATCATTTCTAGGCAATTTATGTGCCAGGTCGAATGACGGTCCTCCCATGGACCCCTCGCAAAGCGGCCTTCAATGACCGTGCCCCAGCCAGGGAGGGAGGCATCTGTTGAAACGGTTTTCCGGCAACATGATGCTCCCAGCACTGGCCCTTGGGACAGAAACCAAACTTTCTTCCATATACCTAGAGCACGAAGGCATTTGCGCGTGACACAGATCATACTGAATGAGTTCCCTCTGGGGGAAAACCCTTTGGTCTTCAGCCACCACTGTAGGGCCCTCATATGTAGCGGGCCGAACGGAATGACGTTGGGCACTGCTGCTAGATGCCCCAAAACTATCTGGAAATGTTTTACAGTGATGCTTTGACCCAGCCTTATTCTTGAGACTATCGCCAGAATGGTCTCGATTCGTGCGGGGGACAGTTGGATCGAAACTGAGTCCCATATTATTCCCAGAAAACTCATCTTCTGGGCTGGCGTCAACACGCTCTTTTTCGTGTTGAGTCTCATTGAATATGTGCTAGAACTACATCTCGATGTTGAACTGCCATCTCGAATGACTGAGCCAATATTAGCCAGTCCTCGATATAATTCAGTACACGGATGCCCTGAAGTCTCAGTGGAGCCAGAGCTGCATCCATGCATTTGGTGAATGTGCGAGGGGAAAGAGCTAAACCGAAGGGAAGCACCCGATATTGGTACGCTTCGCCCCCGAAAGTGAACCTCAGAAACTTCCTGTGGCAAGGAAGTATAGAGACGTAAAAATAGGCATCTTTTAAATCTATGGTGACGAACCAGTCCTTGGGCTCACGATGGTGGGAATGGTCAACATCTTGAACCAGATTCTCCTCAGAGACCGGTTCAGATACCTCAGATCTAAAATCAGCCGAAGCCCTCCATCCTTTTTTGGAACTATAAAAGTACCGGCTGTAGAACCCAGTGTTAATTTTGACAGCAAATTCAGATTTAGTCTTAGTCTAGTTTTAGTCGACTAAATATCATAAGAGTTTTTGTCTTAGTCTCATGGGTCGGTTTGTATAACGTTTTAGGTTCACAGTTTCAGTACGGTTCGGTATTTGCTATGTTCACAGAATAAAGGACTATTAAAAATAAAGAAAATAAGAACAAATAACTTAAATACAAGCAGTAGCATAAATAAATTCTATTGAGCAAAGATACTGATAAAATGAACAATGGATTTCCTGTTTTTCAGGTAGGTCTAACGTTAGTTTTAGGTAGAGAAATAGAATAAATAATCAAATGTAAAATAACTACATATTTAACTGTTTAAATGAAAGATTAATCCTTATTAAACTTACACAAGCTATTCAATCAAGAGCAGTGAGTCCTCATATTTTCTTTGACATCAAGGTTGCTGCCCCTTTAAGACAGGGGTATGCGTCGTCTTTCTCGACTGTATAAAGTTCACTTAAGGCATATTCAGACTATGTCTGCTTGGATACTTAACAAGATGGACATGTTGACATACTTTTTGAATGAGTTTGTCCGTTCAAGTGCAAGACTTGAAAGATAACTGAATATTTGCGCACTGTGGGACGCGCGCGCGCTCTCGGATGACAGATCTTCACACAGCGCGTGCGCGCTCTCATTCGCGTCTTCTGGTGAATATACCCGGGTGAGGACGGCGAAATGACTGGACAAACGGCAGCACTCGCATGCATTGAACACAGTTTACAAAGAGAAACCGTTTTGCCAGTTTTTCTTTTATTATCGCTGTTGTAGTGTAGCCTATCACTGAGGAGCCAGCACGTGTATCCATCGACAGAAACATACATAAAGCATTATTTTCAAGTTACAACCCATATCAAAGATGCGTCATCATCAGATGTGAGATGAACCGCGCGCGGTGCAAGTGCGTGTTACACAGCACCACCGCTCACGTCAGATGGCACCCTGGTTGGGAAACGCTGGTCTAATCAATACAGGTCAGACGTGGTTTTCTTTAGCTTCTATTTTATTCCAAGTTTAGCAGCTAGCGGAAACACGGTGGTTTATCTGATAAAATAAACTTGGCGTGCGTGCTTTTGCATGTATTTCTGGATGAGTCGTCTGTAAATGTCGCTTCAAGTTGGTGGTGTTATTCCCAGCGATTTTTGCTCCACACGGTTTACAGGCATATGATTGTCCTTGTTGTCATATGTGAAATGTGACCAGATGTCAATTCTTCGTTTTCGTCCTGCCTCTGACATTTCTGTTCTGTCTTTTCTGTGTTACTGCTGCTGCGTTTGTTTAGCTGTTGCGCTTGCATTTCCCGCAGCTTTTTTAAATGGCTCGGCTGCTTCTGCATAGATCAACCTACCCTCAAAGATTCGCTCTGATTGGATTTCTACCCAACACGGCCCACAAAGAATACTTATGATTGGATCTTTTCTCCATTCGTCACTCCCATATATTTTCGTCTCATTTTTATTCGTTGACTAAAGTGTCAGTTATATTTTGTCACGTTCTTCGTCATTATATCTGACTTTTTATTTCGTTTTTATTTCGTTTTCGTCCGTGAAAAAGTTCGTCAACGAAAGTTTCGTTCGTCAACGAAATTAACACTGGTAGAACCCGGCCTCCCTCTCTGACAGTGGGACCCGTTCTATGGCTCCCTTTGTCAGCAAGGATTCTATTACTTGTTCCATTATCCGGAACTCTGGCACCACTGCAGTCCATCGAGGTGATCGAACTGCAGTCTGTACCCTGTTTCTACCGTACGCAGGGCCCATGTGGATATATTTGGAAGGCATTTCAATGAGCTGAGATAATCTACTAAGGCAGCGGTTTCCAAACTGGGGAGCGCGAGACTGACCACCGGGGGTGCGCGAGAATATTTGTAATGGCAGAAAATTGTCTCTTTATTTTTCGTATCTAACTTGGATAAAATTCACATGTGAGAGTATTATTGATAACGTCTCTGTTACGTATGCAACCCTAGTTCCCATCAGGGAACTAGGGTTACATAAGTAACCGAGACGTTCCCTATCTGGGAACTCGAGCTGCGTCGAAATGCTGTGAGAACGCTTATACCCACATCGCCATAGGACCAAGTGCTCGTATTGGTGAAACCGTAGCGCACACGACTACGATAACACCTGTGCCCCAACTGTAGATGCAACATCCAATTCGTAGAACCTTACGAAAGTTAGCGGCGAAGACCAGCCTGCCGCGTTACAAATATCTTGGAGGGAAGTCCCCGATAGAAGTGCTTTATAGAAGCAGCCATACCCCTGGTAGAATGCGCCCGGACAGCCAGAGGAGACGGCTGTCCGACCGCTTCATAAGCAAGTGAAATGGCCTCGACCAACCACTTGCTCATTCTCTGCTTAGACACGGGTTCCCCCTTTTTAGGGGCTCCGAAACAGACAAACAGTTGATCAGTCTTTCTCCACAGGGCAGCTCTGTGGACGTATGTGTCAAGTGCCCTAATTGGGCAAAGCAGATTTAACTTTTCCTGGTCTGACGTCACGAAGGTCGTAGGAACCTTGGGGATATATCCTGGTCTGGAGTGAAGGAAAGCCTTTACCATGCCAGGCGCAAACTCTAAACAGGAGGGCCCTACCGACAGGGACTGAATATCCCCAATTCTCTTAAGGGACGAGATGGCCAGAAGAAAGATAGTTTTCAGGGTGAGGAACTTCTCTGATACTTCCTCTATCGGTTCAAACGGAGGCTCAGACAAGCCACGTAAAACAATGGCCAAATCCCAGGTCGGGACCCTCAAATGTACAACCGGCCTCAACCTTAAAGTGCCACGGAGGAAACGTGTAACTAGAGGGTGTCTTCCCAAAGACACTCCACCCAAAGGAGTGTGGAAAGCAGCTAAGGCCGCCACGTACACCTTTATTGTGGAGGGGGTCAATCCTGCCGAGAATCTCGCCTGCAGGAACTCCAGCACTGTACCAACCGGGCAGTTAACTGGGTCCAACTGGCGTTCTCTGCACCATGCTGAGAACAATCTCCATTTCAGAGCGTACAGTTTCCTCGTGGATGGAGCTCTGGAGGGCAGGAGGGTCTCTACGACCTCAGTCGAGAGACCCTCCTCTAGGAGCCTGGTCCCCTCATAGGCCAGGCCCATAGTTTCCATAACTCTGGGCGAGGATGAAGGAATCTCCCGCCCGCTTGAGAGGAGATCCCTCCTGGTCGGAATCTCCATGGGAGAGCCTTCCAAGAGAGATATTAGGTCCGAGAACCAGATTCTGGTCGGCCAGTACGGAGCCACTAGAAGTACACGGACTCCGTCCCGACGTACCCTCTCCAGAACTCCCGGAAGCAGAGCAATCGGGGGAAATGCATACAGGGGCAGCCTCGGCCACTCCTGTACCATGGCTGAGGACAGTGGGAATTCTCTGCTGAAGCAAACAGGTCTATTTCTGCTTTCCCGAATCTTTGCCACAGGAGCTCCACCGCCTCGGGGTGGAGTCTCCATTCCCTGGGCCTCGGCCCCTGCCTCGACAGGATGTCCGCTTCCTGATTTAGGACCCCTGGGATGTAAACTGCCCTGATGGAAAGCAGTTTCCCTTGGGCCCACAGGAGGATCTGACGTGCCAGTTTGTATAAGGGACGGGACCTCAGACCCCCTGATGATTTATGTAGGCGACCACCGATGTGTTGCCTGTCCTGACTAATACATGATGGCCCCTGAGGTCGGGCAGGAACTGTTTCAAAGCCAGAAACACAGCGAGCATCTCTAGCCGATTTATGTGCCATAGCCGCTGATGTTCCTGCCATAGACCCTGGGACGAACGACCACTCATGGTCGCACCTCACCCCGTGAGGAAAACATCTGTCGTTAGCGTTACGCGACGAACATGAGAACATATATATATATATATATATATATATATATATATATATATATATATATATATTATAACTGAAATGTTGATTTTTTTTTCTTATATACAGAGGATATTTGTATTTAGTTAAGGGTTCAGGGCGCTCTTAGACATCCCACTGCAGCTAGGACGTTCCTTAGATTGCCCTTCTGCACAGAAGCCTGCTGGTGAGAGCACCGCCTCTGTTGCCAGGCTCCCGGAGGAGGGGCTCTAGAGACGACGCTCTCTTTCTGAACCTGACGTTGCGAGGAGCTGGCTGACGGCTGAGGCTGCCCACTAGTGGCAGCCTTCCCAGATTTTGGAACTGACGAAAGGCCGCTGACTGTTTCCTCGCCTCCTGAAACCTATCGACGACCGAATTAACGGCGTCACCGAACAGGCCAGAAGGCGAGATCGGGGAATCTAGGAGAAACATTTCATTTTTCTCCTTCATCCCCAACCGATTTAACTATAGATGTCTCTCCACAGTCACCATTGAGGCCATGGAGCGGCCGATGGCACGGGCCGTCTCCTTGGTGACTCCTATAATCTAGCACCGGGGGGTTGGAAATCCGCGCTGAATAGGGCCTGTTTCAGGACCTGCACAACTCATTATGCAGGTCCGGAAAAAATGGCAAGCCCCAGCGAGGTGACTGAGCCCGGCACGAGAGAAACCGATCGTCCAACCTGCTTGATGGCTGGACTTCCTGTCTCTCTTGTGGCCATTCAATGTTTAATTTGGCCACGGCTTGAGTCAGCACCTCGATAAGCTCCTCTTAAGCCCCTTTCACACTGCGATTCCAGCAAATACACAGATAATGCGACCCGGCATTTGTTCCCAGGCCGCTAGATTTGGTCCATTCACACTGCCAGCGAAAAACCATAATATGTGCGCTTTCACACACAACGCTTAACGGTCCCGGGTCGAGTTGACACGTGACATCCGGATGTGACGTATAATGGCGAGCGATCTCACCTTCAGCGCGGATAGTAAGGAGCTCCGTGGTCTCGACTTGTGTCCAGTTTGCACACATTTCTGCTTGTTTAATTTTAGTTTCTTTTGTATACGAACACTCTCTGCGTTTAAAACACAGACGAGTTCTTCTGGCACTGCAGGGTTGTGTTATTGAAAAAAGCTCTAGGAGTCGCACGATGCAGCATTAGTTTCGGCTTTTGTTCACACAGCGCTCGTCCCGGGTCGAATCCCGCAATATTACTAGATCCCCGACCCGGGTCGAATTCGGTAATCAATCCCGGGACGTGGTTGCTTTCACACAGAAGAAATATATATATATATATATATATATATATATATATATATATATATATATATATATATATATATATATATATATATATATATATATATATATATATATAAATATGTAATACATATTCTTGCACTAGCTATATAACACGTCCTTCTTTTCAACTAACATTTGAATTGTTTTCCTTGATTCATGTTTATTTTATTGCAGAAGGCAATGATAACATCAGCATACAAAAAATAAACAACACAATAAAAAAATAAAAGAAAGATGCAAATTAAATAAACTGCTTTCAATTTCCCAGGTAAAGTATAGATATGCCTAAAAGCAGCATTCAAGAAAGAAATGGAATAATCACATGAAAAAATAAAACCGCATTCTTCACTGTATGAAGAACAGCATATTCTGCATATTCTCCACTGATTCTTTTATTAGGCTAATGCAGATGTTTACATTCATTTAAGACAAAACCACCTGTTTATGTGAAACTTGTGTGTTTTTGACGCTTTAAAATAAATGCAATAAGACGCTAAAGATTCAGTTTATTTCACGCGCTGTGACAGCTGCTTCTGCATGCGCTAGGTGTGTGTGCTCGTAACACCATTTTAAACTGGCGCGCAGCCGCGTTTCTCTCACACAGTTCGGAAGCGGTTGAAATTGCAATAAACAAGTGTATGTTGTGAACGAATAATTTGTAGAGATTTGTCAGAAGAATCAGCCGCGATGAACAGCCGATTTGTACGGAGGCATTTGATGACCAAACTACATTGGAATTCAAGATCAGAAAAAATCAAGTAAGCCCAGAGCAGTTTGTGTTCAGACTGCGTGTTTTTAGCGAACCGTACCATAAGATGAGATCGAAACGTACCCAGACCACCTCCCGTGATGGTCTCGGCTCGGTTCGCCTTAAAGGGGTCTGAGATCGTTAGGAGTGTTCACATATGGGCCAAAAATCACGCGAACCGCGCTCAGACCCCGGAAAGGACCAAGTGTGAAAACACCCTTAAATTCGGTCGCCATTCTCTTAACATATAGGTCTGATATATATATATATATGGGACAAACAACAATAAATAGACAGTCTTTCAAACACGCACAGAGCGTTATGCTGAAGAGTGATAACTGACGCTACAATGGGCCGGGCTCCCCTTTATAGCTTCCGGGTATGCCATCACATCTACCTCATGACATAGCACCAATCAGGATTGGACTAGTTTCATTCATACTTCAGATGCATTGATGCTTAGGGAGCATCCCCAAAATCGTTGTTTCGACGCAGTGCAAAGTTCCCTCGATATAGGGAACTGAGTAACATTAAAAATAACATTTTTTTTTTCATAAAAATCAGTCTATAGGTCCATATAAAAGGAATACACAAAATATGTTTGACTTAAATAATTAACAGATTAACACAAAGAAAGAAAAAACTGTGACAGCTGCTGAGTTTGGTCCATTATCATGAGGCGCAGTGCTCCTTAAACAAGTTCACGGAAAGGAAACCAGATAACAGAAAGCACATCTTGTTTTCTTTATTTTACAATAGCACAATGCAAGTTAACACTTACTGCAATTGTGAATGATGTCCTACTCTTATTAGCTGTACGGAGTATTTTATGTTTCCTCTGCTCGATCACGTCAGCGCCTCATGCGCACACAACATATTCCAGTATTGCAAACTTGACATCGCAGCCTGTTCATCATTAAAATAAAATATTCAACCTAACATATAAAAAGTTACACAGCTCAGTTTAATATTTAATAGTAGGCCAAGGAGCGTCAAAAAAAAAGAGGGTCGCTTTTAATGGAGTTATCTGGGAATTTTGCATCAGTACCAGCAGCCATATCACCCTGTAGCCCAAGACTGGTTTCCCACTGAAGCTAAGCAGGGCTGAGCCTGGTCAGTACCTGGATGGGAGACCAAATGGGAAAACCAGGTAGCTGCTGGTAGAGGTGTTAGTGAGGCCAGCAGGGGGCGCTCATCCTGTGGTCTGTGTGGGTCCTAACACCCAGTATAGTGATGGGGACACTATACTGACAAAGAGCACCGTCCTTCGGATGAGACGTTAAACCGAGGTCCTGACTCTCTGTGGTCATTAAAAATACCAGGATGTCTTTCGGAAAAAGAGTAGGGGTGTAACCCCGGCATCCTGGCCAAATTTGCCCATTGGCCTCTGTCCATCATGGCCTCCTAATAATCCCCATATCCTGATTGGCTTCATCACTCGGTCTCCTCTCCACCAATCAGCTGGTGTGTGGTGAGCGTTCTGCCGCAATATGGCTGCCGTCGCATCATCCAGGTGGATGCTGCACATTGGTGGTGGTTGAGGAGATTCCCCCTTCAATGTAAAGGCTTTGCCTTGAAAAGCGCTATATAAATCGAACAAATTATTATTATTATTCTAACTCAACAAAAGCATCAGCCAACCACAGGGGACAGGGAAAAACTCCAAATTACTTTAGCTTTTGTATTTAGTAATTTTGTCAGGTCAGACAGTAATTTTACAGTTTGACTCAATGATTCAATAAGGTTGATAACCTTAAAAGAAAAGAAAAAAACAAACAAAGTATACATAATTACTTAATATGATATTCTTAAATATGTACCTCAGTTTGTTCATTTAAATGTTTGAGCTTACTTAATTTTCTTATTAAAGCAAAGCATTGCAATTTTACATGAACTATTTAAGTAAACCAGTTTTATATGTCACTCTTGCAGTTCTTCTGAACACAAAGTTGAATTTTTATAAATACAAAATACTGTGCATCATGTACTTAAACACAGCATAACATTAACTAATGTTCTCTATATTGTGCATTATAATAGTGAAATAGAATGCACTTGCGTGACAACCAGTATACAATCAGTATAATCAGTACAATAATAAGAGATATTGTCATACCATCAGTACTTTTGAGGTAAAAATTACTGATGATATTGTCATACCATCAGTAATTTTGAGGTAAAAATTACTGATGGAATGACATCAGTAACTAAGATTTCATCAGTAACTAATATTTTATCAGTAACTAAGCAGGCTACTGTCACAGGCCCGTATTGTCTTGTGTGCACCTGTGGGTTTTGTTATTCTGAGCATGTGCTCATGTAATTGTCTGATCCCTCCCCCCTTGTTATCTGATTAGTGTTTGATTTCTCCCACCTGTTCCCTCTTGATTTCTTTCCTTTATAAGCTCCTTGTGTTTGTCGGTCTATATTGGATTCTTGTTATGTCTATGTCTTCCGTTTTCCCGTGATTTCCCTCCTGATATGTTTTTGAGTTATGTTACAGTTCTGATTAATGTTTTTTCCCCCTCATAGTTTTTTTTTTTGTATTTGTTTATTTTCATTATAAATCACATTTTTGTGCATCGTAGTCTTTACCTTGGTTTTCTTATGTTGTGACGTGACAGCTACTTGCCTCACAGACATGAGAAATATGTGTATAGAAAGCTTGAAATGTCCAAATCTAAAGGAAATAATTCAAAACAAAACAAAAAATAGACAAGCAAAGCACACTTCACGCAAGCAGCTCATGACTGGTTCTGTTCAAAATGCTGCATGCCATCACTGCATGTGCTGTAAGTTAAACATGCATAATTTTAAACTAATGAAAATTTTATTCAGAAACGTCTATGTGATCGGCACAAAGAGCAGACCTTTTTGGGACTATTTTTATGTATTATTAATTTTAAAAAAGTATGTATTGAAGCAATTCAAAATATGCTAGTGCACTCTCTTTTAAACAGTTGAATTCCCAAAAAAGTGGCTGGTAAAAAAAAAAATTAAAGGCTGGTAAAATTGGGCATCCACCAACCACTGTGGCTGTGAAAAAGTTAAAAGTTAATTTTCAATCCTGCTGTTCGTATACTAATGCATTAAACCTTGTACATCTTTGTGGAAATTAACTTTCATCTGTCTCCATGCATTTACGGTTTGTGACAAATGTGATTCTGGGATTGACAAGTTAAATTTAACAAGTGTTGTAATAATTCTCCTCCCTTCAACTGTATTATTACAACATACAGTGACAGCCCCCACGTGCCGCTCCATCTGCAAAAAAAAAGAAAACTCACCCCCAGGTAAGATGTTGTCCACTTTTTCAGTGTTTATTCATGTCAGTTTATCGCTTCAATTAGGGCAGGACTGTGGTTATTTACAGGACAGGTGTAACTTGGCCTTTATGGGAATGAGTCTGTGCTGATATCTATATCTAAATGTTTTTATGTGCATTATTTTATTTACATTGATATAATTGCCCTCCGTTATATTCTCCTGGAAATAAATACAAAAGAAAAGAAGAAAGTAGATGGTTAACCTGTCTCATGCTACTGTGATTATGTACTGTATGCCAAGTGTCTAAGTCAGTGCAGAACTTTATTGCTTTAAACTTATTTAGTTAGAGTATGTTTTGATCATTATGTTGAATTATGTTGTCATGGTTTCTCTTGAGGTTGCCTGAAAATCCCTTCTGTTGATCCTAAGGAGACATGTAAAAAAGCTACATATGATTCATGCAGCGGTAAGTCTCGTATCTTAAAGATATACCGCACCACGGCTTTCAATAAAACTTGGCTGTCTCTACAGTAGAATGCAAAAATAAATATATAAAAGGTGAAATCAGTGCAACCTGACCAGAAAAAAAGGCTGTTGTCTTTCCTCTTTTCCACTTCTTTTTAATTCTTAAATGCATGCCTCTGGTCTGAAGTGACCCAGGACATCATTCACTACCCTCCTCCTCATTATTATTTTTTAAAAGTTAGACATCAAACCTTCCTAGTATTCCTCAATCAATCCATTATAAACAATATAACAAGACAAAAATTATAAAATAATGCCTGATTTTCCATTCATTTTTTGTAATAAAAAAAATGTATAGGGTCGCTAACGACCCGAGGTGTGCAAGATTGTTTTTTAATGCACAATAAAAATTGAATCTTTAATGATGGAATAAGTGCAATTCACATTTATTCCACAATGTGGCAATGTCTGATACACAATAATGAAGTGATGTTTCACTCAATCATTGTGAAAATATAGTTAATAAATCAATTAAACGCACAATAAAAAAACATGAGCTTGATCATTTTTCCAGCCGCAATAATTTCCATTTACATGTTTGTTTTCCTCGTCTCTTCGCGCTAACTGCGCGCATGTCCGTTTGGGGAGGTGTTTATACTTGATGAGGCGTGATGAGACATCATGCTCGGCCAGATTTACCTGGAATTTGTGCCGCATGCACATTTCCAAAATTTGAAGTGCACACCACCAAGCGAAATGGGGTCTCGCGCACTTTCCCAAATAAATTAAAAGCACGTAATCAATGTCTTCTCTCTCGATGTATCAAAATCTCACCTAGCTCAGAGATGGTCAAGTCAATTTCAGTTTGTGCATCATTACATGATATAACAATTTTATTGATACAGTATCCTAAATTGTGAATAATTTAGCTATATATCATATGCTGAAGTACATTTCTGAAGTGATAACGATTAAAAGAAAAAAAAACAACAACTGTAGAGAACCAAAAAGCGTGATCCTATAACCCATTATCCGAACCATGGGTTCTCAGTTTTCATCCATTTTATTTATTGGTTTTGGTATTTATTCAAGTGATTTTTTTTTGTAAACAGAGAGAGTCCATTGCTTTTGTAGATTTTAGATGTTTTGTTCATTTAATGTGGATATTTAAAATGTTTTTCGTTTTCAGTGTTAAATAGTCTTTAGAAATAAAAGTGCATTGATCTTTGAAAATGTGTACCTGCATTAAAGTGCCATTATCATTATTTTAGATGAAAATTGTCTCAGAACGACAAATTATTGTTCCCTTTCAGTCGGTCACGTTCGACGTATGTCGGAACTGAACCGACGAATTGGGATCTGAACTCAGAGACCTATCCACTTCGAGTGTATAAAAACGAGCCAATCAGAGATTGGCATGTGATCCACACATTCCACGCTCAGCCCCGCAGTGCGGGTATAAGTAAGGAAGTGGAATGGCAGATCCATGCTTTTCACTTCGGAGCCGAACAGTAGTGTTTGCTGTTTCCACGAAGAGTGTTTAAATTGAGTCTCGTGAGAGAAGGAGAACTGCCAGTGCGGGTGAAACGGCGCTTCAGCGAGTGATCGACAGTTGCAATTGCTTGCATTCAAAAAAGAGCTTTTTGTTGGTTTGCTGGGCGTTTCTCCCAAACTTGAGTGCCACACACAGGCTTGCACTGTGGACTGCGTGCTGACCGCGGTCATCTCCCTGAGTGCTTCAGCACATCTAAGAGAGCAGTTTTTCCATTCTAAAAGAACAACACGGTTTGACCCTGCGTCTTTTTCAAGATGTCATTCAAACCGTGCATTCCTGGAATGCAACTGTTTCCTGTCCTCGTTGACGGCCACGATCGCATGTGAGATTGCGATCGTGGGTGATTCATGTTCTTGCAGAAGAACATGGTCACGTTGGCGCATTGTTCGTCTCACCCTTCTCATAAAAGGCTTGAGTGTTCAGCGCGCCGTGTGCCGTCGAGCGGCCGGCTGACAGCGGTGGTTGTCACAGCAACCGGCGCGCGTCAGTCGGTGCTCAAGATGCGCGGCTGAAACTATGAAACCTCAGATGGGGTTGAGTCCCTTCGCCTATCCCCCGATCTAGTTCATTTTCATAGTTCACTCCTCTATCGCATCAAAAGCATGCTGAGACTGTTCGTGGGTGGTACGGATTCTCTCATGAGAACATGACAATGTCAGGGCATTGTTCGCCTTGCCTTCTTCATTGAGGCTTGAGCGTTCAGTGCGCTGTGTGCCGTTCTGACGGCCATGTTCACTGTCTCACATGCCTGCTTGTAGTGAGAGATGGAATCGCTGATCCTACAACCCCAAATCAGAAAAAGTTGGGACAGTATGGAATGTGCAAATAAAATAAAAAAGAAGTGATTTCTAAAATTACTTTGACTTGTATTTCATTGCAGACAATATGAACACAAAACATGTTTTGTCTGGTCAACTTCATGTCATTTGTAAATATGCATCCTTTCCTGTCATTCAGACCTGCAACACATTTCAAAAAAAGTTGGGAAAGTAAAGCATTTACCACTTTGTAATGTTGCCATTCCTTTTCACAACACTTAAAAGACGTTTAGGGACTGAAGACACCAAGTGATGAAGTGTTTCAGGTGTAATTTTGTCCCATTCTTCCTGCAAACAAGTCTTAAGGTGGGCAACAGTACGGTTCTTTGTTGTCGCATTTTGCGCTTCAAAATGCGCCACACATTCTCTATTTCTCCGCAGCCAGGACTTTGTAATGTGTGCAGAATGTGGTTTTGCATTCACTTGTTGAAATATGCATGGACGTCCCTGGAAAAGATATCTTCTTAAAGGCAGCATATTATGCTCTAAAATCTCTATGTACTTTTCAGCATTAATGGTGCCTTCACAGAAGTGCAAGTTACCTTTGCCAAGGGCACTGACACAACCCCATACCATGACAGACCCTGGCTTTTGGACTTGTTGCTGGTAACAGTCTGGATGATCCTTTTCTTCTTTGGTCCGGAGCACACGGCGTCCATTCCTCCCAAAAAATACCTGAAATACTGATTCATCTGACCACAGTACACATTTCCACTGTGTGATGGTCTATCCCAGATGCCTCCGAGCCCAGAGAAGTCGACGGCGCTTCTGGACACTGTTAACATAAGGCTTCCTTTTGGCACAGTACAGTTTTAACTGGCATTTGTGGATGTAACTACGTATTGTGGTACTTGACAAAGGTTTGCCAAAGTAGTCCTGAGCCCATGTGGTGATATCGCTTATAGATGAATGACCGTTCTTGATGCAGTGCCGCCTGAGGGATCAGAGATCACGGTTGTTCAGCTTAGGCTTGCGGCCTTGTCCTTTACGCACTGAAATTCCTCCAGATTCCTTGAATCTTGTAATTATGTTATGCACTGTTGAATGTGAAATATCCAAATCTCTTCCTATCTTTCTTTGAGGGACATTGTTTTTAAACATTTCAATAATTTTCTCACGTATTTGTTGGCAAACTGGCGATCCTCGGCCCATCTTTGCTCCTAAAGGATTAGATCTTTCTTGGATGCTGCTTTTGTACCAAATCATAATTTCAATCACCTGTTGACATCACCTGTTTCAAATCACATCATTGTTTAACCCTTTTACCTCATTACTAGCCCTAAATTGCTCCTGTCCCAACTGTTTTTGAAATGTGTTGCAGGTCTGAATGACAGGAAAGGACGCATATTTACAAATGACATGAATTTGACCAGACAAAACATGAATTATTTTGTGTTTATATTGTCTGCAATTAAATACAAGTCAAAGTAAACTTAGAAATCACTACTTTCTTTTTTTATTTGCGTTTTCCAAACTGTCCCAACTTTTTCTGATTTGGGGTTGAAGAAGAGAAAGGGTCATAGCGTTTCATTTTTTGCTTTGGCAGAGGACAGATGTCAATTGCTGCATCGGAGAGAGGGAAATATGGAGTGCCATAAGGCCCAAAAATGAAAAAAAAAGTATAATTGTTTTCCCTCTCTCACTGCCCTCTGCCCTGCACGCACGAGGGTAGTCCCAGCCCAGGGGTTGTGCAGGAACTGCGTGCGGTGTTGGACCTCACCCTTGGGGCGACGAAATGTCCACACTAGTGGTCCAGGAACAGGGCAGATATGCTAACCTGGTGCTGCCGCTAACCTGGCAGATATGCGTAAGAAAAGCCTGTCTGTCGGGCTGGCCTCCTCGGCGACGCCATCAAGAACTTTGCCCAGCAGTTCTTGGTGGCCCAGAAGCAGACGGAGGCATTGCACCAGGGTGCCGACGACCAGCTGCTCGGTCGTCGGCCACGGCGCCTCTGCCGGCTTGTCGCCGAGGGCATCCCCTCCTGCGTCCGCCTCCACCCTGCTAGAGCCGAGCAGCAGCCTCCACTGGAGGAGCAGGGTGCCGGGTGCGAGGGAGGCGCCCAACCCGTCCAGGGTCCCGCTAACCGGCAGGCAAGCGCAAGGGGACGCGGCCCTGAGACGGACAGGCTGGGGAGAACAGGAGCTGCTCGGGGGGAGGTGATATTCGTATCCCTCCCCCACCCCCCTGGAGGAGGACCGGGGGGCCCTGACTGGTTAACGTTTCTGCCACTGGCTCTCCGGGGTCCAGCGGTACCCACATTTTCAAAGCAGTTTCCTCTCTCTCTGGGCCCCAGAGGGCCAGGTTGGAAGTGTGCGACGCCCCCGGGCCTTGCTACTTCTTTCCTCCCCTCCCTCGCCAGGGGGCAGTTGTGTGGGCGTCGAGACCGCCCCTGGGCCTTCTCACCCACACTCTGCCCCAACCTGGAGTACTCGGACAACACTCCGGGCCGCCTTCGGGCCTCCCGAGTAGGGTCTGAGTGCCCCACCTCCCTGCCTTCGGGCAGCAGGCAGCAGGGTGGGCTTTGAGGACGCCTCTGGCCTTCTCACCCATTCTCTGCCCCTCCCGGGAACACTCAGATAACACTTTGGGCCGCCCACGGGCCTCCCGAGTCGGGTCTGATTCTCCCACCTCTCTGCCTCCGAGCAGCGAGCAGTCAAGTGAGCTCGAGGACACCTCCGGGCCTTCTCACCCACTCCCTGCCTGCACCAGGAGTACTCGCGAGACAATCCGGGCCGCCTCCGGACCTCCCGAGTCGAGGCAGAGCACTCCATTGCGCTGCCCCACCCCGGGCATGTCTGTGGTGCCGTTGGTCCCGCGGGTTCGGTCCCTGGGAGTGTTGCTACAGCTCCCTCGACCGTCCCGTTGGCTCATCAGTACCATCAGACTCGGCTACGCGATTCAGTTTGCTCGCCGACCACCCAAGTACAAGGGCGTCCTCTTCACCTCAGTGCGAAGCAGCGACGCTCGAGTCTTGCGGTCAGAGATCGAGGTCCTACTGGCGAAGGACGCGATCGAGACGGTTCCTCCAGCCGAGATTAAGACAGGGTTCTACAGTCCCCACTTCATCGTGCCCAAGAAAGGGGGTGGGCTACGGCCAATCCTGGACCTGCGCGTCCTGAATCGGGCCCTGCACAAGCTCCCGTTCCGGATGTTACGCAGAAACACATTTTTCAATGCATCCATCCCCAGAATTGTTCGCAGCGATCGACCTGAAGGACGCGTACTTCATGTCTCAATTCTCCCTCAACACAGACCGTTCCTACGTTTTGCGTCCAAGGGACGGGCATACCAATACACGGTCCTGCCCTTCGGGCTGTCCCTGTCGCCTTGCGTCTTTACTAAGATCGTGGGGGCAGCCATTGTTCCACTCCGAGAATGCAGCGTTCGCATTCTCAACTTTCTCGCCCAGAATCGGGAGCAGTTGTGCGAACACAGGGACATGGTGCTCAGTCACCTCAGCCTGTTGGGCCTTTGGGTCAACCGAGAGAAGAGCAAGCTCTGTCCTACTCAGAGAATCTCTTACCTCGGTATGGAGCTGGATTCGGTCAACCAGTCTGCGCGCCTCACGGAGGAGCGAGTCAGGTCGGTGTTGAACTGCTTGAATATGTTCAAAGGCAGAACAGCGGTCCCACTGAAACTTTTTCAGAGGCTCCTGGGGCGTATGGCATCTGCAGCGACGCCGCTCGGATTGCTTCATATGAGACCCCTCCAACACTGGCTTCATGGCCGAGTCCCGAGGTGGGCATGGCAGAGCGGCCAGTACCGGGTCCCAGTGACTCCGTACTGCCACCAAACTTTCAGTCCTTGGTCAGACACGACGTTTCTCCGGGCCGAGGTGCCCTTAGAACAAGTGTCCAGGCAAGCTGTGCTGTTCACGGATGCCTCATCCACGGGCTGGGGGGGCCACATACAACAGGCATGCAGTTGCATTGCATTGGCAAATCAATTGCCTTGAGTTGCTAGCAGTACACTTGGCACTGCGCCGCCTCAAGGGGCTGCTACGTGGCAAGCATGTACTGGTCCGTACGGACAGCATGGCGGCCGTTGCATACATCAACCGTCAGGGTGGTCTACGCTCCCGTCGCATGTTCCAACTCGCCCGCCACCTGCTCCTGTGGAGTCAGAAGCAGCTGAGGTCGCTTCGGGCCATTCATGTCCCTGGTGCGCTCAACCAGACAGCCGACGAGCTCTCTCGGAAGCCGGCACCCTTGGGAGAGTGGCGACTCCACCCCCAGGCGGTCCAGCTGATATGGGACCAGTTCAGAGCCGCACAGGTAGACCTGTTTGCCTCTCCGGACTCGACCCATTGCCAGTGGTACTATTCCCTTACCGGGGGTACCCTCGGCACAGATGTACTGGCGCACAGCTGGCCCCGGGACCTACACAAGTATGCGTTTCGCTTAGTGAGCCTTCTTGCACAGACTCTGTGCAAAGTCAGGGAGGACGAGGAGCAGGTCTTGCTAGTTGCGCTGTATTGGCCCAACCAGACCTGGTTCCCAGAACTTACTCTGGAATCTTCATGTCTGGTCCCTGGACGGGACGCGGAGGTTCTAGATGGACAACCACAAGCAGTCGTAGATACCATCTCTTCAGCTAGAGCCCCTTCTACGAGGCGCCTCTATGTACTGAAGTGGAACCTGTTCGTTGAGTGGTGCTCTTCCCGCCGGGAAGACCCCCGAAGGTGTTCGATTGGTGTCGTGCTTTCCTTCTTGCAAGACGGGTTGGAGCGAAGGCTGTCTCCCTCCACCCTCAAAGTGTACGTCGCCGCAATAGCGGCGTACCACGACGCAGTTGAAGGTAAGTCCGTGGGGAAGCACGACCTAATCGTCAGGTTCCTCAGAGGTGCGAGGAGACTAAATCCTCCTCGTCCATCCTCAATATCCTCTTGGGACTTGGCTCTAGTGCTCAGAGCACTTCAGAGCCCTCCCTACGAGCCTTTGGAGTCAATTGAGCTTAAAATCTTGTCAATGAAGACAGTGCTCCTGGCTGCATTGGCCTCTATCAAGAGGGTAGGGGACCTGCACGCACTTTCGGCCAGCGAATCGTGCCTAGAGTTCGGGCCTGCTAACGCTCCCGGATATGTGCCCAAGGTTCCTACCACTCCCTTCCGGGACCAGGTGGTGAACCTGCAAGCGCTGCCTTTGGAGGAGGCAGACCCAGCCCTGGCTTTGCTGTGTCCGGTCCGCGCTCTTCGTGCTTAAATTGACCGGACCCAAAGCTTTCGGACCTCAGAGCAACTCTTCGTCTCTTACGGAGGCCAGCAGAAGGGAAAGGCTGTCTCCAAGCAGAGGTTAGCCCACTGGATAGTGGATGCTATAGTCTTGGCTTACCAGTCCCAAGACGTGCCTTGCCCGTTCGGATTGCGAGCTCACTCCACTAGGAGTGTAGCATCCTCCTGGGCGCTGGCTCAAGGCGCCTCGCTGACAGACATTTGTAGAGCTGCGGGCTGGGCAACACCTAACACATTCGCTAGATTTTATAGCCTCCGTGTAGAGCCGGTATCTTCCCGCATCCTCGCCCCTGGTGGCCAGGAGCGCTAACTGCCCGTTCTAAGTGTCGGCTTGCAACGCCACTTCCACCCTCTGGGCCAAATACGTGCGTTTATTGTCTCCAGTTTTGTTCCCGGGAAACCGGCTAACCCTGTCGAGCTCCTCCGTCACCCCATGCGGTGTCAGACGTTGCGGACCGTCTGACGCTAGGCCTGCACCCGTATGCTTGTGGAACGTGGTTGTAGGCTGGGTTCCATATGTAGCGGTTCCCTCACGGCAACCCCATATGTGTATTCCTCCACGGTACCAGCTACCCTTCAGGCTAGCCCCGTGTCTTTCCCTTGAAATAGCCCGCTCTGTCGTCTCTGGGCGTGTTCTTCCCCCCCTACAATTAGGTTTGAACCACCCCAGAGACTGCCATATGTTGCACTACCCTGCCAGGTTAGTCCTTATGTGTATTGCACCACCACTCCTTCCCTCCTCTTCCGAGAAGAGCACGCTTCCCAGCAGTCTATGGTCACTCTAAGTGGGTCTTGCAGAAACAGCAGTGACTGACCTCCCTGCTTGGAGCCCTGACTTCCGTACCATACTAGACGGTCCAGTGTGCTCAAGCAGGACGTTGGAAGGGCCAGCATCCTGGCGTTTTCCAAAGGGATCCCAATTCATCGGTTCAGTTCCGACGTACGTCAAACGTGACCGACTGGAAGGGAACGTCACGGTTACGTATGTAACCCTCGTTCCCTGACGAAGGGAACGGAGACGAACGTCCCGTCCCCAGGTGCTGTGCTTCCGCTAGGAGCCCAATCACGTATTCGTCTCCTCAGCTGAAAAAAGCATTGATCTGCCATTCCACTTCCTTATTTATACCCGCACTGCGGGGCGGAGAGTGGAATGTACGTCTCTGTTCCCTTCTTCAGGGAATGAGGGTTACATACGTAACAGAGACGTTTATTGCAATCATTTCTTGACCAATTTCTTGTCCAGCTAAATTTGTTATCATGACAGGTCTACTCATGGTTACTGGAGACTGAAAACGAAGCAAATAAGTAAAAACAAAATAAGTATAATCTGCAAAACGCCTCGGTTACGACTTTAACCTCGGTTCCCTGAAGGGGGAATGAGCGTTGCATCGAAAAGACGCTTATGGGAACGCTTGCGTGATGAAGTCATGAAGCACATGTGAAATCAGTCCAATAGTGTGAGGGCACGTCAAAGGCGGTGACGTCACGAACCAGGAAGTATAAAGCCTGCCCAAAACACAACCGCGCTAGCTTCGAAGTCTGAAGTAGTGCTTTGACAGGCATGTAGAAGATATGGCAGTACGATGCAGCGCTCGTTCCCCCTTCAGGGAACCGAGGTTACAGTCGTAACCGAGGCGTTCCCTTTCAGGGGAACTCCCGTTGCATCGAAAAGACGCTTATGGGAACGTCATACCAACGCCACCATAGCGAGACGTGCCTGTCCAGTGTGCAGAAAACAGCACTAGAGAGACAAGACCCCAGACCCTGGAGTAGAGTCTAGGTCCAGAGAGTAAAACCTAACGAATGTGTGCGGTGAGGACCAGCCCGCCGCATCACAAACGTCCTGAAGGGCCACTCCTGAAATAAGAGTGAGAAATAAGTGAGACCGGACGGCCAAGGGGAAAGACCGTCCGACCGACTCATAAGCCAGTGAGATAGTCTCAACTACCCACTTGCTCATTCTTTGCTTAGATGCCGGTGCTCCCCTGTTTGGGGGCCCAAAGCGCACAAACAGTTGGTCAGTCTTACGCTACAGGGCAGCTCTGTGGACGTAAGCATCCAAAGCCCTAACTGGGCAGAGCAAATTACTGTTCTCCTGGTCCGGATTGAGGAAAGGTGGAGGGCAGAAGGCCTGCAGTACAATAGATCTAGCTACATTAGTAGGGACCTTAGGAACATAACCTGGCCTAGGATGAAGGAAGGCCTTGACCATGCCAGGTGCAAATTCCAAGCACGAGGGTGCCACTGACAGAGCTTGAAGATCTCCTATCCTTTTAAGAGAAGAAATAGCGAGAAGGAATAACGCCTTTAACGTAACAAACTTGTCCTGAAGCTCCTCCAAAGGCTCAAAGGGAGCCTGGGACAGGCCCTGGAGGACCGTTCCCAGGTCCCAAGCCAGCACCCTAGTGCGAACTACAGGCCTCAGCCTAAGAGTACCACGAAGGAAACGAGACACCAGTGGATCTTTACCCACAGACATACCACCCAGAGGAGTGTGGTAAGCACCAATAGCCGCCACGTACACCTTTAAGGTGGCAGGGGAAAGACCTGCAACAAACCGTTCCTGCAGGAACTCCAACACTGTACCCAGTGGGCAGTTAACTGGATCCTGGTGACGGTTCCTACACCAGGAAGTGAACACCATCCACTGCAGGGCATAGAGCTTCCTCGTGGAGGGAGCCCTAGAGTGCAGAATGGTCTCTACCACATTGGTAGAGAGACCCGAACTCATGAGCTGGGCCCCTTCAGCGGCCACGCCCACAAGTTCCATAATTCTGGACGGGGATGAAATATTGAACCCCCTGCTTGGGACAGGAGGTCCCTCCTGACTGGCAACTGAAGTGGATGCCCATCGAGGAGAGACACTATATTGGGTAACCATACCCCCTCCGTCCAACGCTGGGCTACTAGAATAAGGCGCACCTGGTCCCTGCGAATTATCTCTAGAACTTCCGGCAGCAGAGCGACCGGGGGAAAGGCATACAGACGCAGCCTCGGCTACGCCTGCACTATGGCATCCACCCCTAGCGGAGCTGGATGTGTGAGGGAAAACCAGAGTGGACATTGAGACGTCTCTCGAGACGCAAACAGATCCACTTGAGCCTGGCCAAACTCCCTCCAAATCTGCTCCACCACGTCGGAGTGGAGCCTCCATTCCCCGGGCCTCAACCCCTGTCTCGACAGCGTGTCTGCTCCTACAGTCTGGACCCCAGGAATATAAGCCGCTCTGATAGAGAGAAATTTCCCCTGAGACCATAGGAGGATCTGGCGTGCCAGCTTGCATAGCGGACGTGAACGCAAACCCCCCTGGTGATTTATATAGGCGACCACTGCCGTGTTGTCCGTGCGAACTAGCACATGCTGGCCCCTGAGGTCTGTTACGAAATTCCTGAGGGCAAGAAAGACCGCCAACATCTCCAGGCGATTGATGTGCCATGAGAGATGACTGTCCCCCCACAGACCCTGAGTCGAGCGACCCTCCAGGACCGCTCCCCACCCCGTGAGAGAGGCATCTGTCGTTAGCATGCTGCGACGACCAGAAGCCCCTAACACCGGACCTAGGGACAGAAACCAAGGTTTATTCCACATAGACAGGGCCCGTAAGCAGCGCCGCATGACCCTGATCATGCGAAAGGGGTTGCCCCTCGGGGAAAACCCTTTGGTTCTGAGCCAAAACTGTAGAGGCCTCATGTACAGCAGTCCTAGAGGTATCACGTTGGATGCTGCTGCCATGAGACCCAACACTCTTTGAAATTGTTTTACAGTAAGTGACTGGCCTAGTTTCACTTTCTTTACTGCTGACAGTATGGATTCTATGCGTGCAGGTGACAGGCGTGCCTGCATCAGCACCGAGTCCCACACCACTCCCAGAAAGGTGATCCTCTGAAGTGGAGAAAGCACACTCTTCTTGGGGTTCAGCCGCAAACCCAGCTCCTTCATATGAGCGAGAACGACATCTCGATGCCGAACCGCTACCTGATGCGAATGAGCTAAAATCAACCAATCGTCGATGTAATTCATAATGCAAATCCCCTGGAGACGCAAAGGCGCCAGGGCTGCATCTACGCATTTCGTGAAAGTGCGGGGTGAAAGTGCTAAACCGAATGGAAGCACCCTGTATTGGTACGCTTTCCTCCCTGAAAGCAAACCTCAGGTACTTCCTGTGATATGGAAGGATGGAGATATGGAAATATGCGTCCTTGAGATCTATCGTGACAAACCAGTCCTCGGATCTGATCTGTGGCACGATTTGTCTCAGGGTTAACATCTTGAATTTCAGTTGCATGACTGCCTCTTTCAGCACCCGAAGATCTAAAATGGGACGCAGACCCCCACCCTTCTTCGGAACTATGAAGTACCGGCTGTAAACGCCGGCTTCCCTGTCTGAGTGAGGTACATATTCAGATCTTTCTCTGATCTGTATTCACCATGTGCTTTCAAATCTCAACTATAACTACTAGCACTCGTAAATCACGCTCTGTACGCACGAGACGCCGTAATCCTAATAATTTGCGCTATATCCTAACATCCTCTGCTACTTTACTCTCTATTCCAATTGGTCTCTGGAATTGCCAGTCGGCTGTAAACAAAGCAGACTTCATTCCATCTATTGGGACTCATTCTCAGCTCAGCCTCATGGCCCTAACTGAGACCTGGATCAAACCAGAGGACACTGCCACTCCTGCAGCCCTCTCAACCAATTATACTTTTTCATACACTCCTCGGCCTATTGGGAGGGGTGGGGGTACTGGTTTGCTTATCTCAAATGATTGGAAATGTGATCCATTACTGTCTCTACCGGCCAATTCATTTGAATCGCACTCAATCACTATTACTCACCCTGTTAAAATCCATGTGGTAGTGGTCTATCGTCCTCCAGGTCACCTCGGTAACTTTGTGGAGGAGTTGGATGTGTTACTTTCTAGTTTCCCTGAGGATGGCACTCCACTGATTCTGCTTGGTGACTTCAACATCCATCTTGATAAACACCTAGCTGCAGACTTCAGCACTCTACTGACTTTCTTTGATCTTAAGTTAGTATCTACTACAGCTACTCACAGATCAGGTAACCAATTAGACCTTGTCTACACACGCAACTGCTCCACGGACAACACTTTAGTTACTCCATTACACACCTCAGACCACTTTCTCATCACTCTTAACCTCATACTGACTCCTGATACAACACATACTCCTACACAGATTACCTTTCGGCGTAATCTACGCTCACTCCCTCTCGCCTATCCACTATGGTTTCATCTTCACTCCCTCCACCTGCTCAGTTCTTAGCACTGGACACTAACATTGCTACTGACACTCTTTGCTCCACTCTAACATCCTCCTTAGACAGTTTTTGCCCCCTTTCATCCAGACCAGCCCGCCCCACCCCATCTGCCCCCTGGCTGTCTGATGTTCTCCGTGAACATCGCTCTGGACTCAGGGCGGCAGAGAGGAAATGGCAGAAATCTAAAAACAATACTGACCTTGCCTTTTATCAGTCTCTTCTCTCTTCTTTCTCTACAAATGTTTCCACTGCTAAAACAACATACTACCACAACAAAATCAACAATTGCTCTGACTCTCGCCAACTCTTTAAAACATTCTCCTCTCTCCTTTGTCCTCCTCCTCCCCCTCCTTCATCAACTCTTACAGCTGATGACTTTGCATCATTTTTCACAAACAAAACAGCTCTCATTAGCAAACAGTTCTCCTCATCACAAACTGACACGCACATCTCAACAACTAACACGAACACGCTTCCATCCTTCTCTCCACTCTCCGAGGGAGATATTTCTAAACTCATCCTTTCCAATCACCCTACTACCTGTCCACTTGATCCTATACCCACTCACCTCCTTCAGGCTATTTCTTCTTCAATCACTCCTGCACTCACTCACATTGTCAACACTTCTCTTCACACGGGAACCTTTCCCACAGCATTTAAGCAGGCTCGGGTAACCCCACTGCTTAAGAAACCCTCTCTGAATCCAGCACTTTTAGAAAACTACCGACCGGTATCCCTTCTGCCTTTCATTGCAAAGACCCTTGAGCGAGTTGTGTTCAATCAACTCTCTATGTTTCTTGAACGGGACAACCTCCTAGACAACAACCAATCCGGCTTCAAAAGCGGCCATTCGACCGAGACTGCCTTGCTCTCGGTAACTGAGGCACTGATACTGGCAAAAGCAGCTTCCAAATCCTCAGTGCTCATTCTGCTGGATCTGTCTGCTGCTTTTGACACAGTTAACAACCAGATCCTCCTGTCAACACTTAAGAGGACGGGGATCTCAGGATCTGCTCTCCAGTGGTTCAGGTCTTACCTCTCTGGTAGGTCCTACAGGGTGTCATGGAGAGGTGAAGTGTCTGAGTCACATCATCTAGCTACTGGGGTTCCACAGGGCTCAGTGCTTGGACCACTTCTCTTCTCTATCTACATGTCATCATTAGGTTCTGTCATTCAGAAACACGGCTTCTCCTATCACTGCTATGCTGATGACACTCAACTTCTCATTTCAACCAGATGATCCTACAGTCAGTATTCGTATCGCTGCCTGTCTGACAGACATTTCTGACTGGATGAAAGAGCATCATCTTAAACTCAATCTTGCAAAGACAGAATTACTTGTTTTCTCAACCAACCCAGCACTTCATCAAAATTTCTCCATTCAGCTTGGTTCATCGACCATAACTCCATCAAGGACAGCAAGAAACCTTGGAGTTGTGATTGATGACCAGTTAAACTTCACTGACCACATTACTGCAACAGCCCGGTCCTGCAGATTTGCTTTATACAACATTAGAAAGATCAGACCCTTACTATCAGAACAGGCTGCACAACTCCTGGTTCAAGCTCTTGTTCTCTCCAGACTGGATTATTGTAATGCTCTTCTGGCTGGGCTTCCAGCATGCACTATCAAACCCTTGCGGCTGATCCAGAATGCAACGGCGAGAGTGGTCTTTAATGAGCCGAAGAGAGCGCTTGTTACGCCTCTCTTCATCAAACTGCACTGGTTGCCAATCAAATATACCCCCCTCAAATATTCCCCTGGTCATATTCCCCTCTTATGATCAGCGGGACACCAGTAGAGAGAGTGAGCAGCTTCAAATACCTGGGTGTGAACATCTCCGAGGACCTGACCTGGACTGCACATATCCAGTCTCAGGTGAAAAAGGCCAGGCGAAGACTGTACCACCTGCGCCAGCTGAGGAAATTCCGGGTCTCACCAGCTATCCTGAAAACTTTCTATTCAGGGGCGATAGAAAGTTTACTGACTCAGTGCATCACAGCATGGTATGGTAACAGCACCAGCCACGACTGCAAAGCCCTGCAAAGAGTGGTGCGCTTGTCCGAGCGCATCTCAGGGTCAGCTCTCCCGTCTCTGCAGGACATCTACATCAAACGATGCAGAGGCAGAGCTACAAAAATCATCAAGGACATTAATCACCCGGCCAACCCCCACTTCACCCGGCTGCCTTCTGGTAAGCGCTTCCGTAGCCTGATGGCCAAAACTGAGAGACTCAGGAGGAGTTTCTTCCCACAGGCTATCAGACTCCTGAACGCTGTCACTTAACAACATGTGACTTCACCTCACTTCAGTACTAACAAACTCACATACTGATATTGCACTGCACTTTATTCTTGTGTTCCATGTAACTACTCATTATAATGCTGTTTGCACATTACACTCCTGCACTTTTGTTATCCACGTATTTATTTTTATAGTCTCCAGTTTACTTTATCTCACTTATTTTATTCCACATCTCTTATTTCTTTTACTTGATTTATTCATAATTCTACATATGTATATATATATAGCACCTTATCCTATTTTATCCTATCCTTATTTTATAATTTATTGTGCTTTTTTTGTTAATTGTTATTTGCTGTCCATGGAGCAGACCTGTTTACATTTCACTGCTGGTTGTATTCTGTATAACTGTGTATGTGACAAATAAAACTCTTGAACTTGAACTTGAACTTGAACAATGGCTGCTCGCATCAAATTCAAGGCACTAGTTATCGCCTACAAAACAACCACTGGCTCTGCACCAATATACCTAAACTCACTTGTTCAGACTTACACACCCTCCAGAAGCTTGCGTTCTGCGAGTGAGCGGCGCCTCGTGGTTCCATCCCAAAGAGGCATGAAATCGCTCTCACGGACATTTTCCTGGACCGTTCCCACCTGGTGGAATGACCTGCCGATCTCAATTCGTGCTGCCGAGTCTGTAGCCATTTTTAAAAAACATCTTAAGACACATCTTTTCCATTTGCACTTGACCAATACAGAATAGCACTTACTGATCACCACAGCAACGACCAAAAAGCGCACACTCCTGGATCATATCTACGTCTCTCATCCGGATTTGTGCCTTCAGGCGGGTATGTTACATAGTTATCATAACTATCAGAATCCAGTGTTCTGTATTTTGCGTACGTGAGTTTTTGTTGTAGATGGCTATTGATGCGCGTTTAGCTAGAATGCCATACAAAACCAACCCATTGGGCCACTGAATCTGCATTAACGACAACAGCTGGGGCAACAGCCTTAGTCCTAATGGGTTGTTATCATAGCTATCAAAATCCAGTGTTCGGCATTTTGCGTACGTGAGTTTTTGTTGTAGATGTCTTAAAAAAAAATGTTTTTTTTAAATTGTTGTTTATTGTGCTAATTAATTGAGATTTCTTACAGCTCTTACAGGTTGTTGGCCTTGTCTGTTTCGTTGCTTCTATTACTCTCCCCTTTTTTGTAAGTCGCTTTGGATAAAAGCGTCTGCTAAATGATTAAATGTAAATGTAAATGGCTCCTTTCTCTAACAGGGCTTCCACTTCTAGCTTCATTACCAGAGCCTGCTCGGGGCCCACCACAGTAAGACCCCCGAAAACCTGGGCGGACGAGACCCGAACTGTATCTGATACCCTTTCTCTATCGTATGCAGGACCCAACGAGAAACATTTGGCAGTAGCATCCACGCCGCCAAACAATTTCTTAGAGGTACCATCCTCTCGAGAATGGCTTCTGGTTGAGCTGCCAGGACGGCGCCCTGTAACGGTGAACCGGCAGGGAACACCTGAACTGGCTGCTCTAGGACCCTCCTTGGAGGGGGCGTGTTCCCCAGGACCACTACCTTTCGGGGTGGACCCTGGGACGCACGCTCGGAGACCGCTGCGCCCTGTAACACCAGAGGTGGCAGGGTTGGCAGAACGGCCCCCGGAGGGCGCCGAAGGGAGACAGGCACCGTATAATGAGGTGTACTCTGCCTCCCTTCGGGGGAGAACGGCCCCATAATCCTGACCCCTCGGGCGTCAGGACTTCTTTTTAGCAGCCTTCTTGGAAGCAATGACTGTCCGTAGATCCGTCTTACCCCTCGAAGGCTGCGGCAGACTGCGCTTCCCCTGTCCCCAATCCTTTTGAGGGTGAGCACGGGAAGCCACACTCTGCTTTTGATGTTTGGGCTGCTCTCTGTGCTCAGCAGCCCCAGTGAAATGTGAGCGGCGGGGGAGGAGTTTCTGGAACGCTACCGCTTGTTTGGATGCCTCCTGGAACCTGTCGACAACCGTGTTTACAGTGTTGCCAAACAGGCCTGAAGGAGACACGGGCGCGTCCATCAGAAAATTCTTGTCTTTCTCCTTTATAGAGCTCAAATTTAGCCAGAGATGCCTCTCAGTAGCCACCAAGGCTGCCATAGAGCGACCAATAGATTTGGCCGTCTCCTTGGCGGCCCTGAGAAACAAATCTGTGGCCCGACGTAGCTCACACACTACTTCGGGCTCAATACCCCCGCCCTCATCCACATCGCTTAGTAATTCAGCCTGGTAGGCTTGTAGCAGCAACATCGTATGTAAACATGCCGCTGCCTGACCAGACGCTGAATAAGCTTTACCCACTAAGGCAGAGGTGGTGCGTACTGGCTTATTGGGTAATGCCGGGGCCTTTAGGGAAGATGCCGACTCAGGGGATAAATAGCTTGCTAAATTATCTTCTATTTTGGGCATCTCCCCATAACCGTGCTCTTTATAATTCATAATGGTGGAATAGTGTGATGTTTGTGCACTATACACCCTATATGAAACTGTTTTTTCCCACGATCTTGACACCTCGGTGTGAAGATCAGGGAAAAATGGTAGACCCCGGCGTTGTGATCGGGTCGGCAAAAACCGTTCGTCCAACTTGCTTTTTGAACGAACGTCCTGCCTGTCTGCGGGCCAGTCAATGTTTAATCTTTCCACAGCCCAAGTCACAACCTCAACTAACTCTTCAAATGCTTGTGATGGAGGAGGCGGATCCTCTACTTCTCTGATACTAACACTCTTCAGCTCCTCAGAACTGGAGAGCTGCATCAGAGGTGCACTATTGGACTGATTTCACGTGCTTCATGATTTCATCACGCAAGCGTTCCCATAAGCGTCTTTTCGATGCAACGGGAGTTCCCCTGAAAGGGAACTTGGATAACACTTTACAATAAGGTTTAATTTTTAACATTAATGTATTGACTAACATGAACTAACCATGAGCAATACATTTGTTACTGTATTTGTTTATCTTTTTAATGTTAGTTAATAAAAATACAGCTGTTCATTGTTTGTTCATGTTACAATAAGGTTCATTAGTTATCATTAGTTAACATTAACTAATAATGAACTACACTTATAAAACATTTATTAATCTTTTTTAATGTTAATTTCAACTGGTCATAATTAAAATGGCCACTACAACCAAGATAATAGTACAACATGTAAACTGACAGCATATTTGTTAGTAAAAAATTAAGTTGTAAGTATGCAAGAAAGTACATTTTCATTCTGCACTAATAGTCCATGTTCTCCAGCTCTACACTTCCAATGATCTTGTCCCTGCATGTTCTAAATTACTGTACATTGAGCTCATTTCATTTCTCTTTTCCTTGACCATAAAACAAATAAATAGACAATTTTTTGTACACAAATCTGCTTATTCTTCTCCATTTGATACTGGACTGAATTCAGATTTCGGGTTCCTCATTTTGGAGCCACTTAAATGCCTGAGCTGTCAATATATTCAATATATAGTGCATCGTGATCAACTTCTAAATTGAAATGTGCTTTTGTGCTTTGGCTGGCACTCAGCCAAAGACAGATGCACTCAGCACTTTTAACAGAAGTTTATTCTTCTCTATTCTTCTCCCGCTTCACCGGCCACTTACTATTTCAGGAGACATTGTTGAATTGATGTAAATCCGACAGATCTGATTCTCTAAATTGTGGTGCAAACTAACATGGTAACAAACTAAAACTAAATCACGCATTATAGATTAACTAACACGGTCATTATAAAGGGCTTAAAATGACAAAAAGCATTCAATTACACGTATTTGAAAATCAGAATATCAGATATTTGGATAAAAAAGGAAAAACAAAAAAGCCATACATCTGTCATACAGCATAATTGTGGCTGTGGTGTGTCAGGTGGGCAGCATATCAAAAAACATCACACTCGAAAATTAAGAAAAATAAGATTTTTTGACACAAAATATAAAAAAGCCTTTATTTATGGCTTATATCATGGCTATAACATTGTAATATCATTCACATATTACCACACAACAACATGTGGCCAATAAGCCTTCTTTAGTGTGTACTGGATCACTTTATTTTGAGATTTAGATGCATAAATATATAAATAAAATCCATCCTTTATTTATTTCTGTGTTGAAGGAAATGAAAGAAGCAACTACACTCTGAGTTTAAACGGAAATAACTGGAAGTGTGTGACCTGTAATAAGAAACCAACCATCAATCTAACTACAGTTAATCTAAAAGATAGGTTTGGATTTATTAATCCCTCAAAAGCATCGTAAGTGAGCGGTTTCCTGTGAATTTTAAAATTATAATTCTTTGACTGAATATACAGTGATTAAATCAGTTTTGCAGAGAATCTTTAGACAATCTGGAGTCTAAGATGAAAGAGATGGAAAACAACATGAGCAATGCAGAGATTGTCATGGAGGATGTTACTGGTCTTCTTCACATACAAGACAACAACACAGAAACTGAAGACACGTGTTACTCTTCAGATCCAAAGAGGATAGACGTAAGACTTGAGAAACATTAAAATATGGTACAAGTTCTCATGCAGTATATCATGCTTATTCTTCTTTTTCAGTTTGCTGATTGTCAAAGTGGCCTGAACACAGACATTCCCTGGTCTGTAAAGATTCCCAGCGAGGCCTTTAATAAATCACGACTGGGAAACAATGGCAGTGCATTACTCGGAATTCTGCGGTTCAAAAACATGGGAATGGTACTCATAATTTTTTTTTTTTTTTTAAATTATGCACATGATTGAACATTTAAAAAAAACTTTACTGAGCAACATTTTCAATTTCTCATTGTGACATGAATCTGTTGTCATATCCACTATTGTTATGATGATTTTTTTTTTGTGCGTATTTTTATCCTCTTGGCGACAATTAATTGTTTGAAAAGAAGAAAAAAAATCTACTTTTGTGTTTCAGTGAAAATAACAGTTTCAAAAATATTTTTAAACAAATGTTTCTTGATCTATTGTATTCACATACTTTTGTTTGTTTTACTTATTTGCTTCATGTATGTTCTCCGATTTAGAATGAAACTAAAAATTACACCATTTTGAACAATGAGGTTTATGGAATAACGATGAAGGCCAATATCTCCAATCTTACCAACAATATAGAAATGTTCTTTACAAAGAAAGACCTGGTAATGAAGGTTTTGTTCATATTCTTTATAATAACCAGACTCTGAGAAAGCAAAATAATAATCAAACGTTCTTACAGGTCGGTAAGCCATCCTGCAGATCTTGGGATGGCAAAGGTAAATTCAGTTATGGCTATATATATATATATATATATATATATATATATATATATATATATATTATATATATATATATATATATATATATATATATATATATATATATATATATATATATATATATATATATATATATATATAAATAATTTCCCATAAATAATTCATGTATTCATTGCACTTTTCTTTAAAAGGAAATCTTACATGGACGACGTCTGGCTGTGAGACAAATCAAATCAACAATAACACCATAAAGTGCTCATGTTCACACCTGACGTTCTTTGCAGTGCTGATGGTAAGAATCTTCTCATTTAAAGGCCCATAAATTCAATATCAGTCTTTTAGTCCACATCTATATGCTAGTGAAATTGTACAAGATAGATTGTATATGCATTTAAATTTAAATATCTGATTCTTGATAATAAACTAAGGGTTTTAAAATGGTTTCATTCTATTGTGTTTTCTCTGATCTCTCAGTTTCCTCCAGATGTAAATGAAAACATCACAGCACCATATGTGGAATCATTGAGCTTCATCTCTTCTATCGGCTGCGGCATCTCCATGTTTTTTATGTCCGTCGCTCTGTTCATGCATTTCCTGTTACGGTAAATAATCTTAGAAATACAGGTGCTAGTCATATAATTTGAATATCATCAAAAAGTTTATTACATACAGACCGATATTTTTCAAATGATAATTTCTTTTCATTTGGATGATTACAATTGACAACTAAGGAAAATCCCAAATTCAA
Source organism: Pseudorasbora parva (assembly GCF_024679245.1). NCBI lineage: Eukaryota > Metazoa > Chordata > Actinopteri > Cypriniformes > Gobionidae > Pseudorasbora > Pseudorasbora parva. Next base: position 2,621,446 of record NC_090181.1, read on the forward strand.
TATCTCAGAAAATTGAAATATTGTAAAAAGGTTCAATATTGCAGACACCTGGTGCCACACTCTAATCAGCTAATTAACTCAAAACACCCGCAACAGCCTTTAAATGGTGTCTCATTCTAGATTTGATTTTCCCTGCAACTAAGTCTAGAAACCTGTACATTCATTTCGACTGCTTGTGTTACACTTTTGCGGGAACCAATCATAGACAGGCTTATCCACCTGCCGTGCTATTGGCAGGTTTAACACGATGACAGGTGAAACGATGTGGTTTGATTGCTTGAAGGGCTATCCAATTGCCTACAGAGTTATTCAAATAATGCTTGTTGATCACGCCTCTTGTGCAGTAGAAAATACAGAGCAGACACCACAGACCAATGTTCAATCTTAAATTGAGCTTGGTCTGGTGATAGCCTGACAAGTAGGCTACACAATCAAGGGGAAGACAGCTAAATTGACAGAAGTAAAAAAGACGACCATTGTCACCTTGCACAAGGAGGAAAAAGCACAAGGAGGGAAAGACAAAAGGTCATTGCAAAAGAGGCTAGCTTTTCACAGAGCTCTGTCCAAACACATTAATAGAGAGACGAAGAGAAGGACATTTTTTGGTAGAAAAAAAAAGCGTACAAGATTTAGGGATAACCGCACCCTGGAGAGGAATGTGAAACCAAACGCATAAAAAAAAATGTGGGGGAGATTCACAAAGAGTGAACTGCAGCTGGAGTCAGAAACATCATGTCTGGGCTAAAAAAAAAAAAAAAAAAGGACTGGACTGCTGAGTGGTCCAAAGTTACGTTCTCTAATGAAAGTAAATTTAGCATTTCGTTTAGAAATCAGGGTCCCAGAGTCTGGAGAAAGAGAGGAGAGGCACACAATCCACGTTGCTTGAGGTCCAGTGTAAAGTTTCCATAGTGATGGTTTGGGGTGACATGGCTGATGTTGGTCCACTGTGCTTTCTGATGCCCAAGGTCAACGCAGCCGTATACCATGAAGTTTTAGAGCACTTCATGCTTCCTCCTGCTGACCAACTTTATGGAGATGTAATTTTCCCACAGGACTTGGCACCTGCACACAGTATCCCTGTTCTAATTTGGCCAGCAAACTCGCCTGATCTTAACCCCATAGAAAATCTATGGGGTTTTGTAAAGAGCAAGATGCTATATGCCAGACCCAACAATGCAGAAGAGCTGAAGGCCACTATCAGAGCAACCTGGGATCTCATTACACCTGAGCAGAGCCAGAGACTGATCAACTCCATGCAACTACGCATTGCTGCAGTAATTCAGGCAAAAGAAGACCCCCCATGCTGTGCAAGTTCATACTTTTTATGTTCGTACTTTTCAGTCGACCAAGATTTAAAAATAAAAAACCTAAAGATTAAAAAACCTAGAGATTAAAAAACCTAGAGGCAACCACCCTCCGCTACGCGTCGGGCGGTTCTTCGCCTTTACGCCGTGCATTAAAATCCTTTAATGCATGGCTAGCCGTGGATTATCCCTTACAAATGTTTAAAGCAACTGAAGATATTTGCTTTTAAAGAAATCAATTTCTAAGGACTACAGCAAACGGCCAGTAGGGTACTAAAGCCTTTTCCTCCAGACTTGCTGACATCAACAGCTACAATATTTACATAAACCCCTCCTCCGAGAATATTAAATAAGGGGGGCGTGGCCATTTTGCAATGCAGACAAAACGCTGTTATTTTCATCTGGATTGTAGGTCACTTTGCTCAGCCTTCCTAGGGACAGGGGTGTTAGGGATTAATGGTTAAAATTTAAATCTCGCTGTGCATTTTCACGGAGGAAAGCTCACAATTGTCACGAATTCAATGCAGGATTCGCACAACGGCTTGTCCTGAAAGATGGAGCTGTTCTAACTTTAAAAACAGAAGCTGTTTACGGGCCATAAACTAAGTATGATTTATTTTTCGTCAGTGTGTTTTCCTGTAATAGTTTGTATTGTAAATTGTATGTTGTAAGAAGGAAGTAAACATATGACAACGCTGTTGGCTCTGCAAACCAGTTTGTTTACCCTTTGACACGTACGATCACATTCTAGGCTGGTCCCTGCAGCGTACGATCACATATGATTAGAACGTTCAGCGATCAACTGCCAAATTAAAAAATGTAAATCTAGTTTTAGCACATTGACTGGCGCTGAGCCATCTACTTAGATAGATAGATAGATAGATAGAAGTTTATTTGTCATAACAAATGTACAAGTACACTGCATGAAATGTGTCTTTGGAGCAAGCCTCCGGGCTGCAGCCATTTACCAGCGCTGCCACACGCTCTCCGAAGAAAAAAAAAAAAATGCAGATTTTGCAAAGCATAGCATACGTACATACAAGAAACAGAACATAACATAACACAGCACACGTGGTCACGTGATGGAATTTTTTGTTTGGATTTGGTAAGGGAGGAAGGGGGGGAAGAGGCAGACGGATGGAGGAGGGGATGGGATCGGGGTGGGTGTGTATGGTGCGAGTAAGAGTCTGAGATTGTGTTGTGAGAATATCAGCCATAACTTAAGATGTTTACAGTTCAGTTCTGTGGCTTGCCCTTGAAGGGAGATAAGGCAGTGCACGGGGAACGATAGCAGACCCAGCTGTCAAGCTGACCTCCCAACCGAGAGAAAGGGAGAAGGTGGGGGTTGAAGGGTGAAATGAAGCAATTTTAATCCATTTTAGTTGATCTTCGGTAATTTGTCCGGATCATAATCAATCAATCAGTCACTGATCCTCAGCGTTCCTGGCGCACGTCCGGTTCGTGCAGTGACTTGGACATTTCGTCCAATTTCATACCCAGACCGGTCATAATCCGTAGAAGTTCACCAGTCTGTCCTCCGATGGTGTCCACTCTTTTCTGTGTCTCCACAGTCCGAGCTGAGATGTAACGGTTCAGTTCATCGATCTGTGTCACTTTCTGATCTAATACCTTCTGTCGGTCACGCACAACCCCGAAGCACCCTATAATTTCCACAGACAGCGGCTGGGTGAATTTGCTGGCAGCTGTCTTACAAATCTTCCGATATGTCAGGGCAATCCCAAGGCCGAGAAATAGGAACCCCGCTATCAAAAATACAAATATGAATATATCCTCTGCATCCTCCACGGACAGGGCTTCCAGGCACAGGACTTGCCAGTTGTTCCAGGCGTCCCGCATGTAGCCCGCAGTGAAGGTCCCGTCCGGGCAGATGGGTTCTCCCGGAGCACCCTTCCTTTGTGGGAAAATCTTATCAATTGCGCTGAGTGACCAGTTAATCAATTCCATTTTCAGTATTTTCAGGAGTCCAGCAAGCAGGGGGTCAGAGAAAAGAAAAAGTTCAACAAGACAAAAAAACAAGAGCAAATGCTAGAGCGGAGCGGAGCGGGAGCAGTGGGAAAACACGTCTGCTCTGTATGAGATCAGGAAGTGGAAGTCTTAATGAGTGAGAGATGAATGAGCTCAGTGTCTTTTAATGTTTAATTAAGGTTTCATACACTTCAAATTACATTACACAATCAAAACAAATCAATAGAAGTGGATGATCTTAGGTTGTAAATCCAGCATGACCCATCTCCGTCAATGTTTAAACATATACCGGCGGCCAGACGGCCACAGCCCGTGATAACTTTACCCAATTAACTAACACAATAATTTTCTACCCTGTTCCTTAACATAATGTCACATTACATATATTGAAGTGGATGATCTTGTGTTGTAAATCTAGCAGGCTCCGACTCCCTGTCAGTATTGAAAACATGTAATGGGGCACCCCGCCCACAGCTCGTGATAACTTACCGATATACAAACACATAAACTAGGCAGTTAGCGAATCAGAACACAGCTGGGCCAGCTAACCAATCTGAGCCCATTGCGTATTTTTGAGGGACCGGCTTAATAGAACCCAGATGCCATCAGACCGTTTTTACAAGGAGGGACAGAGCAATGTAGAATAAAGGTAAAATATATGAAAAAAATACAGTAGTTTAAAAATGAAGCATGAACACATTACAGTGCACCCCACAAACACCTATCGAACCCATAAACAGGCCTTCGAAAGCATGTGTTTTACCACCCCTTTAAGTAATATTAATTTTCTGAGATTGTCAGTAATAATCATCAAAATTAAAAGAAATAAACATTTGAAATATATCAGTCTGTGTGTAATGAATAAATAAAATATTCAAGTTTCACTTTTTGAATGGAATTTTGATTGAAATAAATCAACTTGTACTGTAAGTCTTTTGTTCCTCTTTTTGATAAAAGCATCTGCTAAGTGCATAAATGCATGTTTCAAATACAGACTGTTTTTATATTTGAACAGGAAAGCCAAATCAAATCAGGCCACGAAGATCTTGATAAACATGTTAGTGGCTTTGTTTCTCCTGAATTTATCCTTTTTGTCAAACGAGAGCGTGGCCAACACAGAAGACAAGGCTGCGTGCGTCTTCATAGCGCTGCTCATGCATTACTCCATGCTGGCTACATTCACCTGGTTCTTCATTCAAGCTCTTCATATGTACTTATGGCTCATCAGACAGAACGTCACCATCACTAACTACATGAGGAAGATCACCGTGTTCGGCTGGAGTGAGTTATATGAACAAAACATCTGTTATTATAGTGTTCACATAAGAGTTCACATCTGTTTAAAACAAAAACAAGCAAGTCAGACTGTAAACTCAAGTTAATACAAAAAGAAAATATATTGCACAAGTCTTAAGAACTACTGTTATGATACTTTTATTACCATTACTTGATCAGATTAAATTAAATGCATGAGAAAATTTGCTTTTGGTAAGTTTCTTTAATATATATAAAAAGCATTAAATGATACATAATAATAATAATATATATATATATATATATATATATATATATATATATATATATATATATATATATATATATATATATATATATATTATTTTTTATTTTTTATTTTTTATTATTTTTAGTTGTTTTTTTTTTCTTTTTTAGTAATGAAAATGTTTTTATGGTTTTGGTTTTAGTAAACTATAATAACCCTGATCTCTGTGTTTTCTCAGCGTTTCCGGCTCCAATCGTCATATCCGTTGTTTCAGTAGGAGGATATAAAGCAGTGATTATAAAAGCAATGTCTGGTAAAACATCACAAATGTAAGTTCTTCTGATGTCACAGATATATTAATCAATGAAGCTTGAAGATGCCCTATTATGGAACTTTAAAAGCTCCTAATTTTGTTTAGGCATCACCAACAACAGGTTTACATGCATCAAGGTCATAAATACTTTATTTTTCTCATAATATCCACTGCAGTGTCAGCTCTTTTCTTTCTTTTTTTGATTAAGGATTCAGTCTCTCTAAAGCCCGCCTTTCTTAAGGTCTAGTCTGATTGGTCAGAAGGCCCAGTCTGTTGTGACTGGTCAGAAACCAAACTTTAATTAGAATATCTGAACCTCAGCACGACACACTGATACAAACTGTAACGTATTGCGTTGGTTTTCCCGTATCAATCTCATCAAAGTGATTTGCTTCCGCAGTAGAAAAATATCGTCTTCTTGACATGAACACCACAAACTATTGTAAATAAACTGCACTTGGGTTATCTTCAACATAGTCTTTGTCTGCTCCATGTCAGCTACATTACAGAATACATGACCACCAAAAATGAAACGGCAGTGTCCCTATTTCACCCCTGTCAATGTAATCATCTTATAGAGGATTATGTTAGCGTTAATGTAAGAGTTTTCTAAGCTTTGTCATGTGGTGGATGTTGCCTTAAAGGACATTTTTCACCCAGTTATCCTATGCCTGACAGCAATTTCCCAGGGACATTGGTTAGGAAGAAATGTCTAATCTCTTTAAATCATCTAAATCAGGGGTGTCTAACCCTGCTCCTGGAGGGCTACCATCCTGCAGATTTCAGTTCCAACCCTGCTCCAACTATTAATTTAATTAATTATCAAGCAGCCCTGAACACTACGATTAGCTGGTTCAGGTGTGTTGGAACTAAAATCTGCTGGGTGGTAGCCCTCAAGGACCAGGGTTGGACACCCCTGATCCAAATCAACATGTATGTGACCCAATACTGACTAAGCTACTAAAAGAGATGCTGCCAGAGGTCGTAGATCCTCTTTTTAATATCATGAATTCATCTTTGTCATTAGGATACGCTCTTAATCCATCAATTACGGTTCGACCACAACATTCGGAAATGATGTTGGCATTAGTGGAACTGCATTGGCATGGTTTAAATTAGGGATGTCACGATCAGGTATTTTTGCCCTTGAGTTCGAGTCATTTGATTTTGAGTATCTGCCGATACCAAGTCCCGATCCGATACTTCTATAATACATAAAAAAAGAATAAAGAAGAGCGAACAATTAATTATGATTGTGTAATAAACAGTTATGGAAATTAAATAAATTAAATTAAATTAAACAATCTGCTCCCAAAAATCCCGAAAAAAACGTCTGAAAGTGCCTCAGTGACAACAGAAGACGTCGATCTCGGCTGTCAATCATGACATCTCACACCCGTAAACTTATTTAAAAAACTAACACTTGAAATGAAATCATCGTGATAATAACTGCCTACAATAACATAAACTAACTTTGGGAAAAAAAATATTTGAAGTGTAATTCTTTGAAGTGTTTTCTCCGAACAAATTTTTTAAATTTTTAAACTCTGGAACAGTCTTCCTAACATTGTTCAGGAAGCAGACACACTCTGACAGTTTAAATCTAGACTAAAAACACATCTCTTTACTGTGGCATAAACATAGAACATTATTATTTTTCATTATTCAAATAAGTTAAATGATTGCGGCCTACCACCTCTTGTCTGTCCTTCATGGGAGTTTTTGGACTAATGTAAGGGCTTCTTATCATCTTTAGCCATTTCCTTGAGGGAAAGTATCTTTGATGCTACGAACCAGTAAAGCTTGCTTTGGTAGATTTTATTGTAACAAAAAGTGAAAGTATAAAGAAATAAAAACTGTGAATCCCATCAGAAACAGTGTAGTCAAATGTAGGTCAAAAAACAGTCTCCCTTCCCTCTCCCTTGACAGATCACTTCCTGTTTAAGATGGCTACCTTACAGGAAATCCTGCAAATGTTTGCAGTTCCTCTCTTTACCACCGGAGAGTACAGAAATTACAACATTAATAGCCTTAATGGCTTCCTAAAGGCTGCATTTACTAGGTCAGCCGGAACCAGGAACACTTCTCATAACACCTGATGTACTCTTTGCATATTAGTCTCTTCATTTATCGCAAGGTTTACAGTAATCTACTGGATCCAGGACACATCCACAGCAGATGGTGGACCTGTGCCTGGACATGATCAATGCATCCCTGAAGTGTCTGCAGAGACCGTGTCAATTAGACTCTCCTCTGTGAAGGCCTCCTTCACTTTACTTTCCCGCTATACTGATGAAAACGTTATCGAAATGATCAAAAACGACAAAAAGCTCCATTATGCATGACAGACAAGTAATTTGTCAATCAATTTGTAAAGAGAAACTATGCGCATGTACACACACTCAAATGCGCTTGCCTATAGACTAAACACCTAATATCTTGTATGTGTGCCATTATCGTTCTCATAGATTTGTGTTTTTTGAAGTTCACACAAAGTAGGTATCATTTCAAATCTATTTCAATACCCATTTCAGGGTTTGCATTCTCATGCATGCAGTCACTGTCAAGTTCAAGTTCAAGTTCAAGAGTTTTATTTGTCACATACACAGTTACACAGAATACAACCGGCAGTGAAATGTAAACAGGTCCGCTCCATGGACAGCAAATAACAATTAACAAAAAAAGCACAATAAATTATAAAATAGGAATAGGATAAAATAGGAATAGGATAAGGTGCTATATATATACATATGTAGAATTATGAATAAATCAAGTAAAATAAATAAGAGATGTGGAATAAAATAAGTGAGATAAAGTAAACTGGAGACTATAAAAATAAATACGTGGATAACAGAAGGCAAGGCAAGGCAAGGCAAGTTTATTTATATAGCACATTTCATACACAATGGCAATTCAAAGTGCTTTACATAGAAAGGAATTAAAATAGGGCTAAAAAATGCATAAGAAAAAGAATACAATGTAAAGAGAATTAAAAGTAATAAAATGATGATAACCAAAGAAAAGAACAGGTAAACTAAAACAGTTATAAAAAATTATTTAAAAAATGATGCATAGATAAGGTGCAATCAGTCGGACATACAGTGCTCAGAGCTCATTCAGTAAATGCACAGATGAACAGATGTGTTTTGAGTCTGGATTTGAATGTGGCTACTGTTGGAGCACATCTGATCTGTTCAGGAAGCCGGTTCCAACTACGGCTGGCATAATAGCTAAAGGCAGACTCTCCTTGCTTTGAGTGAACTCTTGGTATTTCTAACTGATTTGATCCTGCTGATCTGAGTGATCTGTTGGGTTTGTATTTAATCAGCATATCTGCGATGTATTGAGGTCCTAGGTCATTGAGTGATTTATAAACAAGTAATAGTACTTTAAAATCGATCCTAGATGTAACTGGAAGCCAGTGTAAAGACCTGAGGACTGGTGTGATATGGTCATATTTTCTGGTTCTACTCAGAATCCTGGCAGCAGCGTTCTGTATGAGCTGCAGCTGTCTAAAGGTCTTTTTGGGAAGGCCAGTGAGAAGTCCATTACAATAGTCCACCCTACTGGTGATGAAAGCTCTAAGTCTTTCTCTAAGTCTTGCCTGGAGACAAAACATCTAATCCTTGCAATATTTTTCAGATGATAGTATGCTGATTTAGTTATTGCTCTGACATGACTACTGAAACTCAGGTCTGACTCCAAAATTACACCAAGATTCCTGACTTGATTTTTTTGTTATCAGACCTTTAGCCTCAAGATACGCGTTCACCTTGAGAATTTCATCTTTGTTTCCAAATGTAATGATTTCAGTTTTGTCTTTGTTTAACTGAAGATAGTTTTGGCACATCCAGTCGTTAACTTCATCAATGCATTTGCACAGCGAGTCAATGGGGCTGTAGTCATTAGGTGACAGTGCTAAGTAGAGCTGGGTGTCGTCAGCATAGCTCTGGTAAGCAATATTGTTCTTTTTCATTATTTGGCTCAGTGGCAGCATATACAGGTTAAACAGGAGAGGTGCTAGAATTGACCCTTGTGGGACTCCGCATGTCATGGACGTCCACTCAGACTTATGGTCTCCTATACTCACATAATAACCTCTCCCTTCTAAGTATGATCTGAACCATCTGAGGACCATCCCAAAAAGCCCGACCCAGTTTTCCAGCCTGTCTAGAAGTATGTTGTGGTCAACAGTGTCGAATGCAGCACTGAGGTCCAGTTGTACCAGAATTGATGTTTTGCCTGTATCAGTATTCAAGCGAATATCATTTATAATCTTTATGAGCGCTGTCTCTGTGCTGTGAAGCGGTCGGAAACCAGATTGAAAATTGTCAAAGAATCCGTTTGAGTTTAAGAATTTGTTTAGTTGATTGAAAACAACTTTTTCGATGATTTTGCCTATGAAGGGGAGATTTGAGATTGGTCTGTAGTTGCTCAGTATGGAGTTATCTAGATGTCTCTTTTTCAGAAGAGGCTTAACTATTGCAGTTTTAAGGGCGGTTGGAAAAGTCCCATAGAGAAGTGAGGAGTTCACCACTTCTAGGAGATCAGCTTCCAAACAGTTAAACACACTTTTGAAAAAAGAAGTGGGGAGTGCGTCAAGGGTGCAGGTTGATGTTTTAAGATGCTGTACTGTGTCTTCTAAAATTTTACCGTCAATTGTTTCGAAATCAGACATAGTAATTTTCCGAGGGTTTGGTCTGATCTGACTGACCCCAGAGCAACTAGAGGATGTGCTGATCGCCTTTCTGATATTTTTGATTTTCTCTGAGAAGAAGGAAGCAAACTCACTGCATTTGCTGTCTGAGAGCATTTCTCTGGGAATGTGACTCGGGGGGTTTGTTAGTCTGTCTACAGTAGCAAAAAGAGTGCGCGTGTTGTTTATGTGTTTGTTTATAATATTTGAGAAGAAGGTCTGTCTAGCTTTGCCTAGTTCAACATTGAAAGCATGAAGGCTGTCTTTATAGATGTTATAATGGACTACAAGTTTTGTCTTCCGCCACTTTCGTTCAGATTTTCTGCATTGTCTTTTCATTATTTGAACTGCTGTTGAGTTTCTCCATGGTGCCTTTTGTTTGCCACTCTTTTTCCTGACTTTCAGAGGGGCAATATCATCCATTACACTCTTAACTTTTGAGTTAAAGGAGTCAAGGAGAAAATCAACAGAGTCTGCAGATATGCTTGGTTTTAGAGATAAAGCCTTCATAAACAGCACATTAGTGTTCTCATTTAAGCATCTCTTTTTGACAGAGACAGATCTAGCTTCAATGGCAGGAGTGATTGAGATGTCAAAGAAAATACAGAAATGATCAGACAGTGCCACATCCTTAATAACAATCGATGAAATGTTTAGACCCTTACTGATAAGTAAATCTAGAGTGTGTCCACGATTGTGTGTGGGTCCATTTACATGCTGTGTCAAATCAAAAGTGTTAAGAACAGTCATGAGCTCTTTTGTTGTACTGGATTCAATATTATCTATGTGAATGTTAAAATCCCCAGCAATAGCAAAACAGTCAAACTCTGAGGAAATTATTGATAACAGTTCTGTAAATTCCTCAATAAAGGCTGGTGAGTACTTTGGAGGCCTGTAAACAATGATAAGCAGGATGCGTGGAGAACCTTTTAACACAATACCCAGATATTCTAGAGACAAATAGTCACCAAATGATACTTGCTTACATTGATAGAAATCTTTAAAAAGAGCAGCAACACCCCCACCTCTCCTAACTGCTCTGCAAACACTCATAAAAGTGAAGTTAGGAGGGGCTGCTTCATTGAGGACTGTTGCACTACAGTTTTCTTCTAACCACGTTTCATTTAGAAGCAAAAAATCAAGGTTGTTTGTGGTTATTAAGTCGCTGACTAGGAATGATTTGTTCTTAAGTGAACAGATGTTTAAAAGTGCTAACTTAACAGTATTAATTTTTTCACCCACATTAGTCTTAGTTTGACAGGTAACAGGCAGCAGATTATATTGGTTTGTTAAACGGCCTGACAAGGCCTTAGACTTTCTTTCACGTAACAGAACAGAGATAGAGAAAGAGGCAGGCACACTGGGTTCCCACTTGTTTTGTAAACATTTGATAAAGGTACTGTTATCATAGCGGGGACCCAAAACACATCACTGAGAGCTGGAATCAGTTGTTTTTGATTCACCTACAACAGATGGAGGAGGGTGTGGGCCCTGGCGTTGTGACCGAAGAAATCTCACAGGAGGAGGGGGAGCTGGGCCCACAGGCTTTGGTGGTTGTGGGGCTCTACGCTTTTTGGTTGATATCTGGGGGCTCGCAGCAATTGAGTGTGATAGTCTAGTTCCAACAAAAATCAGTTCCTCCATTTTCTCTGAGAAGCCCAGATGCGGGGATGCTGGAGAGAGGAATGACATGTCTGGTGAGAGGGGCTGTTGCTCTGGTGTGATCGGAAGTTGAAGTATGTTGTCCTGGCTTTGCTGTCCATTTTCAAGAAAGTCATCTTTGGGTGCTGAATCTTGGAGCAGTTCTAATCCATCACAGTCTGTCTGTAGTGAGCTCTGTGGGCAGGGCTCAGCTGGGAGTGTGTCCATGAGCAATTGTTGTGGCTGTGTGGAGTTCTCATTGTCCTTGTGGGATGTGTCAGCCGAGTGTCCATTCAGGAGCTGAAATGAAGTCCTGTGGTCATCCATACTCTGTATCAGGTTGAGTGGGTTAAAACACACAGCTGAAGGATGATGAAGGGAAAAATAAATATTGTCCTTTAGCACTCTTGCACCAAGTTTGTTTGGGTGGTGGCCATTTGATGTAAACAGTTGTCTCTGACTCCAGAAGTGATTGAAGTTATCAGTGAAGTTCACTCCATTCATGTTACAGGTTTTTTGCAGCCATGTATTAAGCCCAAGCAACCGTGAGAATCTATTTGTTCCTCTTGCTGGCAGTGGTCCACTGATGAACGGCTGAACTTTCAGTTTTCTAAGTGTTTCAAAAAGTTCATTGAAGTCCGACTTCATGAGTTCTGACTGCTCTCTCTGAATATCGTTCTTCCCCACATGAATGATTAGTTGATTTGCAGTCTTATGTTTCATCAGAATGTTCTCAATTTCCCTGTTTACATCAGAAATGGTTGCTTGTGGAAGGCAGCATGTAGTTGTATCTCTGCTGCGAATGTTTCTGACTGTAGAGTCACCCACTATCAGAGTCCTTGGCTCGGCTGTGCTCTGAGCTGAGGGCCGCTGTCTGCTCGACCTTGAGCGCCTGTTAGCATTAGTGTTAGCTGCGGGCTGATGCAATCTGTGTTCGATCATATTCATCACGTTTGGGGATTCCTCACCCACATTCATTAATACTTCAAATCTGTTTTCGAGATGTATCGATGGTGGTCGGAAACTAGAGTTTGCAATCCTTGTGTCTGGGGTGGAGCATGCAACGGCAGCAATATATGAAGCTCGTGACAATCTGATGTCTCGAGTGCGTTTGGGTCTTGCCCCCTGTTTGTGCCATCGATTAGTGTGTCGATCAGTTTCTTGTTTCTCTATCTGTTGAGTAGCACTAAATTTATGGGACTCACCGGCTGTGTGCAGAGGGCGTTCGTGATGAAGCTCTGCTGTGTGATTCGTCCGGTTTGGTGGTTCCGCAAATAACTTTGTTTCAAGAACTGCAATCCTTTGTAAAAGTCTGTGGCAGTTTGTGCAGCAAGAAGATTCCTTAGGTAGAGGAGGCATTTTCTTATCCTTTCGATAGTAGGCAGCTGTGTTTTCCCTTCCGGAATGTAAGCTGATGGCAGCGAGAGGCTGGTCAGATGAAATGTTCCACTTTTTTGTAGTAATCCAGTCAACAGAGTTTCTAGTTTTATCGTTGAAGTCAAGCTTTGTTGTTAGAGCACTGTGTTGATTTGCTGAAGTTAAAATTATGAGATAAAATATAGAAGCGATAGAGCAAAGCGCGGAGCAGTAAGCAAGAGCGTCCGAACAGTAGCGAAGCAGGAAGTGTTCACTTCTCTACAGAAGTGCAGGAGTGTAATGTGCAAACAGCATTATAATGAGTAGTACATGGAACACAAGAATAAAGTGCAGTGCAATATCAGTATGTGAGTTTTAGTACTGAAGTGAGGTGAAGTCACATGTTGTTAAGTGACAGCGTTCAGGAGTCTGATGGCCTGTGGGAAGAAACTCCTCCGGAGTCTCTCAGTTTTGGCCATCAGGCTACGGAAGCGCTTACCAGAAGGCAGCTGGGTGAAGTGTGGGTTGGCTGGGTGATTAATGTCCTTGATGATTTTTGTAGCTCTACCTTTGCATCGTTTGATGTAGATGTCCTGCAGAGACGGGAGAGCTGACCCTGAGATGCGCTCGGACAAGCGCACCACTCTTTGCAGGGCTTTGAGGTCGTGACTGGTGCTGTTACCATACCACGCTGTGATGCACTGAGTCAGTAAACTTTCTATCGCCCCTGAATAGAAAGTTTTCAGGATAGCTGGTGAGACCCGGAATTTCCTCAGCTGGCGCAGGTGGTAGTCTTTGCCTGGCCTTTTTCACCTGAGACTGGATATGTGCAGTCCAGGTCAGGTCCTCAGAGATATTCACACCCAGGTATTTGAAGCTGCTCACTCTCTCTACTGGTGTCCCGCTGATCATGAGAGGGGAATATGACCGCTGCTGTCTCTTCCTTAAGTCCACAATCAGTTCTTTGATCTTGTTCACATTCAGAAGGAGACAGTTGTCTTGGCACCATGATGTCAGTTGCTCCACCTCGTCCAAGTATGCGGTCTCATTGTTGTTGGAAATGAGGCCCAGGACAACAGTATCATCCGCAAACTTGATGACAGAGGTGGAGCTGTGTGTGGACAAACAGTCATGCGTGTAGAGAGAGTAGAGCAGGGGACTGAGGACACAGCCCTGTGGAGCTCCCACACTCACGGTGATGGAGGTGGAGGTGAACTGTCCTACTCTCACCACCTGAGGTCTGCCAGTGAGAAAATCTTCAATCCAGTGACAGAGAGAAGAGTTCAGTCCGAGATCCAGGAGCTTGTTAGTTAGCTTAATGGGAACTATGGTGTTAAAGGCTGAACTATAGTCAATAAATAGCAGTCTTACATAGTTCCCATTCTTGCTGTCGATGTGTGTGAGGGAGGAGTGGAGGACGTGAGAGATGGCATCTTCAGTCGATCTATTGGGACGATAGGCGAACTGAAGAGGGTCCAAGGTGTCAGGGATGGAGGAGCAGATGTTGTTTTTGATGAGTCTCTCAAAGACCTTCATGACTAAAGACGTGAGAGCCACTGGGCGATAGTCATTTAGGCAAGAGGGTTTACTGTTCTTAGGGACAGGGATGATGGTGGATTTTTTGAATGAGGTTGGGACCACAGATGTAGCAAGGGACACATTGAAGATGGATGTGAGGAGTCCGGCGAGCTGATCAGCACAGGACTGCAGGACACGACCTGAAACGCCATCCGGACCAGCAGCTTTCCTAACATCCACATGTTTGAGTGTCCTACGAACTTCATCCTCCGAGACAGAGATCACGTGATTGTTGCAGCTCTGAGTGATTCTGTCTGACGCGTCACTCGGCGGTGTCGCGCTGCCGCGATTGCCATCAAAGCGAGCGTAGAAAGAGTTTAACTCGTTCACAAGCAACGGATCAGCTCTCACTTCTGCAGAGGATTTCGTTCCAAAAGCACAGATGGTCCTCAATCCCTGCCACATCCGCCGGGAGTCGTTGAGTTGGAAATAAGATTCCACGGGATCCCTATAACGGAGCTTTGCGGCTTTAACGGCGCGTCGGAGAGCATAACAGGATGATTTATAATCACTCATATTCCCTGTTAGTAGACCGGTTTTGTATGCGGCAGTGCGGGCGTTCACTGCAGCGCGGATTGAACTGTCCACCCACGGTTTCTGATTAGAGAAGGACGTTATAGTTATTGTTTGTGTGGCTTGCTCTGTCAGTGTGTTAAAGAAGCAGAGCGCCACACTCGCTGATGTCCGATGAACTCGCCCGGAACATGTCCCAGTCAACGTCATCAAGAGCTGCCTGTAGCGTGATCTCGGAATGAGGCGACCAGCGTTTAACTTCCCGCCTCACCGGGGGTTCCTGAACGAGCCTTTGTTTGTACTCAGGTGTAAGGAAAATGGCGGCATGGTTCGATTTACCAAAAGCTGGTAGTGAACGAGCCTTGTAGGCATTCTTAAACAGAGAATAGCAGTGTGTTTAGGCCAGATAGGCCATCATTTAGGCTATCGTTTACGATTACAGATAAGGCCATCGTTTAGGCTATCGTTTACGATTACAGATAGGCCATCGTTTAGGCTATCATTTACGATTACAGATAGGCCATCGTTTAGGCTATCGTTTAGGCTAGATAGGCCATTCTGATTGAATGGTCAGAAACCAAACACTCATTAGCATACGAGATTCAGCTCTTTCTCAGCTGTTAATACACAGTCATTCAAACAGTAATGATGTCGTAGGTTTTACTGTATCAGTCCTCTTGACATGAACAACATGAACCAAACTCTTTCAGTCCTAACTTTAATTACAGTGTTTGAGGGTGGAGCAAAGGAGATGCTGTTCACTGGCAGACAAAGAAGACCATAGGCTGGCATTAGTGTTGCCACGATACTGGAATTTACTTTAATACAATACCTTGAAAAATATTGATATTCTATACCATTTTCGATGCGACAGGGAAAATGTCTTGGGCTACGACTGAAATCCTAGTTCCCAGAGAAAGGAATGAGACTCGAGCACGTGTTAAGTCGTCTAATGGCCAGAGAGAAAGCATAAGAGCACATCCAGGGAAAAACGCCATTAGCTTCAATTAGCCGATGAAGTCGATTACAGGGTTGCTTGCAGGGCGATGCAGTGTCTTGTTTCCTTTTTAGAGAACTAGTGTTACAATTGTTATCTGAAGCATTCTCTTTAGAGGGAACTCACACTGCGTCGATGATGTTTTGGGAACGATAAAACCTTAACGCCATGCTTAAAAGTGCCTGTCAGTCTGAAACTGTGGCACAACTAAGACATTAGCAGCCTCTAGGTACAGGTTTTAAAACCTCACAAATGTGAGCAGAGAGGATCAGCCTGCAGCATCACAAAATACTTGAAAAGAAACACCCGACATTAAAGCTGCGTGTCCACCAAAACGTTTTTATCCAGCAGAAACCGCCCCGCTATTGGTGCTTGAGCGTGCTTTGGCAGTGCAGCCTTTTTTTCAGTGGAGACTCTGGATGTTATGATATGGAATATACCCAGAAGTGTTTGTTTCTATATTGATTCTATATAAAAATGGTGATACAATGTAAAGTATATGCTCTGGCTCGTTTTATATGAATTTTCAGTTATTATTTTGCTTGTTTTCATCTGTTCTGTTGACATAGTACAAGCAGAATGTGGCGGTTGGTCAGTGTTGTGTTTGTCCCGCCCCTCCTCCACTGTAATTGGATGGCTGGGTGAAGAGTGACAGTGATGAGCGCTGCGTTTTATTCAAAGTTGAACATTCTTGAAAGTTGAAAGTTGAACTCTCGGCGACCAGTAATAATTGCAGAACGCTCAGAGTGTGAAATACTAGCTCAGTGCCTCGTTACGGTCATGGCATTATAAAAACGTGGCGCTCCCCATTAAAAACAATTAAATACGCCAGCCAGCTGCAAGAAAAACATTTTGGTGGACACACAGCCTAAGGCCTTGAAGACCGCCATACTCATAGAATGAGCTCTGACAGCCAAAGGTGAAGGCTGACCAGAGACTTCATAAGCAAGAGGTTGCTATAGGACAACCTAACGTAACACCAACATCTATAAATGTTTTTGTTTTTAAACATGATTCCCAATTATTTATAGTTGCGATTTTA
The DNA here is from genome assembly GCF_024679245.1 of Pseudorasbora parva. NCBI lineage: Eukaryota > Metazoa > Chordata > Actinopteri > Cypriniformes > Gobionidae > Pseudorasbora > Pseudorasbora parva. The sequence continues at coordinate 2,638,373 of NC_090181.1, forward strand.
TAGTATTTCTACACCCTTTACATTTTTATTTTAATGTTGTAATTAGCAATTCATTTAATTTTTAAGTCAATTTTAAAGCAGCATTGTTACATGGCAGCATTAATTAAAGTTTCTTAAGGGTCAAGGTAACGTGCTCTGCATCTCCTGCGCTTCATCACTCCCATAATATCTGTAACCACTCAAATTAATGCACGGCTCAGAGTAACGTTACAGCATGTGTTTAAGACTCCAATAAAATGATAAAGTAATTATTCTATCAAAAATAAATCTCTCAATCAAGTGGCTGTATCCATAGTAGTATACACAACATTATTATATTACTATTGTTTTTTATATAAAATGATTATTAACCCTGGTTCAGTAAGTAACTCTTGTAATAAAGTATCAGTGTTTGGGACAAATTTTAAGTATCAACGCCGCTTAAAAAGATGCTCTCTGATCCTGTTTACATTAATTGAGCTGTTTCTGAGCAGGTTTAGGCTTACAGATCTATTTCTATGACAGCAAGTCCAAGATGAGTGATGAAGAACCAAACAATCAATATATTTAGATCCATGGCATTGCATTTAGTTCATGGCATGAAAGGTTGCTGTGATGAGTATGTAGCCGATCAAAAACATGTTGAGCAAACTAAGGGTCAGATTTACTAACAGCTTGCACCAATGCAAACCCTCTTTTGCTGTTAAAAAACAATTGTCAGGATTTACTAAAGACACGCAGTAATAAATTAGCACTAAGAAGGCGTGGACAGGGTTATTTTTGCAGCTGACGTTATTTTACATGCATTTGTATGAGTTCCTTTTCAGTCGCAACAAAACTCCTCATGAGAGGAGAGTATTTAAATTAATACAAGATGAGACTTAATGCGAGATGATTTACAAAGGCTTGTACTTGACAATTTACTGGTATTTGGGGCATTATTTACCACCCAAAAAAGCACCAAAACCAGATTCTAACAGGTAAATTGCGCTGGTCATTATGGAAATTCTCTGGCTGCTTCTGTGTTCTTTAATTTGCGTGTTGTCAGTAATATCACGCACAGAATTGTCCACTCCCATCAGCGCTTTTATGGAATTGACCTCTAACACTAATTTGCCATGTTTAGTAAATCTGGCCCTAACAGTGCAAACACAATATAATTAAGATATCTTTGATTTTAAAGGGAGTAGGCTTGCTGCAATAGTCTGTGTTGCCAGTGTTCAGCAGCAACACCGGTTACAACACTTGCCCTCCGTGTTACTGACGACTCACTTCAGAATCACTTCTACAAAACTCAATTTATCTGCACTTTGATCTTTGCAGACCTTTTACATTAAAAACAGCTCTCTTACACACTGGATGAAAGGTAATATCTGAAACTGGGGCACAAAGTGTCTTCTGATTGTCTTAATTATATTTCTCTCTCTTCTGATTATAGGTGCTGGATTACAGATAATTTAATTCACTACATAGTGAACATTGGTTACTATGCCTTAGTGTTCATCTTCACGACTGGAATCTTCATCACCATCTGCACTAGGATTGTCCAAGCCCGACGCAGAAGAGCATTGGATGGCAAGAGAAATACGTTCAGAAAGCAGCTCATGATGGTGTTGAGTTTGTTCCTGCTCTTCGGCCTGACGTGGGCTGTGGCGTTCTTCAGTTATGGGCCGATGCTCATTCCCTCATATTACATCTTCACTGTGTTGAACTCGTTTCAGGGTGAGAAACAATCACATTCATCATTACAAATGTGCTGCGATTGCGCTGAGGAATTGTCAGCACAAACGCAACAGGAATCAGATTACATGCATCGCGATGAGCTGAATGAGCTCTCGTGATGAAAGCGGAGGTAAACGCATCTACGCTCGCGGCAGTATATATCAGCGCGTGTTCAGTCTGGTGCGTTTTCAGTTAATGCGTTTGGAAGATTAACTTTCATAGGAATTAACTTGAGAAGATAAAATACTCATTTTGGCCCGCCGGCTGCACCGTTGCTGAGCCGAGCTGAGCTGTGAGTGCGACCCCATCCCCCATATGCGAGTCGAAAACATGCGGAAATAGCTCCCTCTGCTGGCTGTAGTCTTTAGCGTCTGGCCAAATATTTTACCGATGACGCAAATCGACGATATTTGCGTCACCAGAGTAATTTTTCCAGAAATAAAATGCAGAAATCTCTCGTCTCAGGGGGATATGAGGGGGGAAAGCACAATCATTCGAAATATACTCCAGGGTTTCTACTAATAGAAAGCCATATGCTAATCGCTGAAGTAACCCTTTAAAAAGATGAGAGAGGCCTGTCATTTTCATCATAGGTACAATTTAACTATGAGAGACAAAACGAGAAAGTGTCCAGAAAACCACATTGTCTGATTTTTAAAGAATTTATTTGCAAATTATGGTGGAAAATAAGTATTTGGTTAATAAAAAAAGTTAATCTGAAGACTTTGTTATATACCCTTTGTTTGCAATGACAGGGGTTAATTGTTTTTTGTAAGTCACCACAAGGTTTTTACACAATGTTTTCTGGTAGTTTGGCCCATTCCACCATGCAGATCTCCTCAAGAGCAATGATGTTTTTGGGGTGTCGCTGTGCAAAACACAGATTTTCAATTCCCTCCAAAGATTTTCTATGGGGTTGAGATCTGGAGACACCAGGACATTGAAATGCTTCTTACAAAGCCACTCCTTTGTTGCCCGAGCGGTGTGTTTGGGATCATTGTCATGCTGAAAGACCCAGCCACATTTTATCTTCAATGCCCTTGCTGATGGAGAGAGGTTTTTACTCAAAATCTCATGATAAATGGCCCCATTCATTCTTTCCTTTACACGGTTCTGTCGTCCTGGTCCCTTTGCAGAAAAACACTACCCATGCTTCACAGTAGGTATGGTGCAACTCAGAATTCTTTCTCCTTCAAACACAACAAATTGAGCTTTTACCAAAAAGTTCTATTTTGGTTTTGTCTGACCATATAACATTCTCCCAATCCTCTTCTGGATCATCCAAATGCTCTCTAGCAAACTTCAGACGGTGTAATGTACTGTACTGTTAACAAATGTACTGCTTAAGCAGGGGGACATGTCTGGCACTGCAGGATTTGAGTCCCTGGCTGTGTAAAGTGTTTTACTGATGGCAGCCTTTGTTACTTTGGTCCCAGCTCTCTGCAGATCATTTACTGTGTCCCCCCGTGTGGTGAGATCTTGTGTGAAGCCCCAGATCGAGGGAAATTATCAGTGGTGTTGTATGTCTTTTTTGTCATTCTGTCTTTCATAGTTGAAGTGTACCTATGATAAGAATTACAGGCCTCATCTTTTTTAAGTGGGAGAACTTGTACAATTGATGGCTGACTAAATAGGATCCAAAAGAAAATGCATGCATCTCCAAATGCAACAGATAATCCCGCGTTAATAAATTTAGTGCTGTTAAAATGAATTTGCGTTAATGCGTTATTAACAGGTTTATATGCATAAAAAATGTTCTGTTCTGAACTGTTTTGTTTCTCCAGGGTTTTTCCTCTTTCTGTATTACTATCACATTCATAAAGATCTAGAAGGACGTTTCTCTGATGATCCAGAAAGGTCCAGCTCCACCACCACCATCGTTCAATCCAGAATGAATGCATTGGAAAATGTTTATAATGAGCCTAATTAAGAGAGAACCCCATGTTGACTCTCAGTTGATAAGTCAACAATAGAAGGTCAGAGTACTAGTCCTGTTTAATGTGCTGTTAATATGTCTGTATAATAATAATGTCTAATTTGCTGTACAGTGAGGGGATATAACTCAATGGGATCTTAAGTGGGAGTTATTTTAACATGTAGATGAACATCACTGGAAGCTTTTTTTTAAATGGTATAATTTCTCATATCTGTACGTTCAGGGTAACTGTAACCCTTGTTATGAAATATATATTGTTTGACTGACTTTTGGGTGTTTAAATTGTACAATGAACATTATTTTGTAGGTTGTTAGCCGTAAAGATGTAAGTAAAAAATTATTCAAGTAATTATAATGCAGTTTTCATCTAGACTTTTGCTTTAAGCGATATTTCTGAGAGCTAAACAAATTATATTGTTTATTTTATACATTACATTACGATAATTTTACATTCTAATTGGTGCATTGAATATTTAGATTTTTTTTCTATATATAAATATATTAGTAGTAGACCCTTATATATGCATCTTACAGGTTTGTTAGGTGTATTTGATATGCATTTATGGTAGAGTGATAGAAGCTTATGTAATACTAGAGAGCGCTGTGAGATTGTGCAGTGCAACTCATAATTGAGTCTGAGGCTAAAGTTGGAGATGTGAATTATTGAGATTATTGAACACAGACTCAGTGCGACGTAGTTGCAATTACAACCAGATATTGACTCAATGCTTGTGATTCTGTAACTAATAAACTTCCTCTATCCAGCTGAATGAGTCGAGCATTTCATCTGTTGATTTCTTATTTATTGGCTTTAATGTTGTGGATGTGTTTATGTTTACTGAAGAATGGTAAATGGTAAATGGACTGCATTTATATAGCGCTATTAACAGACACTATGGCCATCCAAAGCGCTTTACATTTTGCCTCGCATTCACCCATTCATACACCGACGGCGATGTCAGCCATGTAAGGCACCATCCAGCTCGTCGGGAGCAGCTGGGGTTAGGTGTCTTGCTCATGGACACTTCGAGACTTGGTCAGGTGGAACCGGGGATCGAACCACCAACCTTTCGGTTTGCAGACAACCTACATGAACCACTGAACCACTGCCACCCCAAATAACTCATCATGGTTTCATCACGCTTCCAGTTAAACACACACTGCTAATAAATGCTGTTCTTTTGAACCTTCTATTCATTAAAAATCCTGAAAAAAGAAGAAGAAAAAAACATGCAAAGTTTCCACAAAAATACGAAACAGCACAACGAATTGATCGAAAATGACAATTGTATTCAAAGTCGTCAAGTCAGTAAAATTAATCTACAGTCTCACTGCTGCGTATGGTTGAAGAAGTTACACACAAAACAACGTGTATAAAGAGAGCTTATTTTATCTACAAATCAAGTGTGTATAGTAACCATTATAACCCGCGTTTTACAACTAATTGAGTGAACGCAGACTGTGTGACGTATCCTTCATAAACGGATATAACTTGCACAAAGCCTCCTCATGCGGTTCTGCTTCTCTGCATTCGTTATGACACAATACATTTCTCTTTCCATCACTCACCACAGCAACAACTGCACATTGCAACCAGTTTCAGAAAATTGTTTATAAAATTAGATATGATTCCCCTCGGCCTCCCCCTAGAACCACCACAGACCGAATGATGAACATTCAGAGTCTCAGAGATTTCAGTGCAATAAAGTCTTTTCAGAATATGTTCAATGCACCGACTCTAAACAACTGGACTAAAAACACCCGTTGTAGTGATATAATGATGATATGAGAATGACTAGTGATGGATCATGTGACACTGAAGACTGGAGTAATGATGATAAATTCTAGCCTAGAAATCTAGACGCACCCTAGCAGCAGCAAATCTAATCTGCCCGCGGGTGTCGTCTAGCAACTCTCAATACACTTCTGAGCTGTAAACGCCAAACTCTGGTCGGGCCAATCACATCGTGTAGAGTCGGTGGGCGGGGCTTAACATAATGACGACAGCAGAGTTTTGCTTGTGTGCTTCTAGTAAACAGAAACTGGCGAACGGCGGTCTTTCGAATCAGCTTTGACCGCGACTCTGGAAGACTTGGAGTTAAGCTTTTCTCTGAGAAAAGAACAAAGAACGGCACGGAAGTCATTCTTAAAAAGGGAAGATGTATTCAGAGTTTTGCTGACCGGATGCGATCTATCAACAAGCTCTGCTTCACATTCGTTGCTCTGATTGGTTGTCGCGCTATCCTATCGCGTGCAGTGGGAGTTTGAAAGACAACCGTTTATCCCGCCCCTTGGATTGAGTAGCCAATGGTGAGTTTCCAGACCAAACATCTTGATGTTTATCTGGCTAGATAAATTCAGCTTTATTCACAGGAATACGTTTTCTTGAAAGAAATGGCTTGATCACGGTTTTATTATTTAGTTATTGGTGGGCTAAATTATTTTATTTCACGATTTGAGTCATTTTAAATATCAGTGAAATTTCACAATTATCAATACTTCAGCAAACCCCAACACAAGGTTCACTAATGTAAGAAAAAGGTACTCAAAATAATTAATATAAGACAAGTAAACAGTCTGTAATACAATAAGAACAACAAAATTAAAAATACAACTGAATGAAAATACAAATTAAATAGTTTTTAATGTTTTTCAGGAAGATGTACTAACAGTGATATTTAGATTAAAGATGAACAGTATTAAAGCTGCTTAAGTAATTCAGTCATGATCAGGGATTTTCCTTTGTCATTTGTTGTTTGATTATCAATAATGACAGACTGCAGCTGGAATATTAGGCTGCTGTCCCTTTAAGAGCACTTTTCATTTTCTGTTGTTTTCTTTAGACATGACCCAATATGTTTAATACTTTTCAAAAAAGGCATTTTGAAACATTTGTGCGTGAATTTAGGTGCGCATGTGAAGGCCATGCTCCATCTTTCAGGACAAGCCATTGTACAATTCTTGCATTGAACTCGCGACGATTGTGGAAGCTTTCCTCCGTAAAATGTGCAGCACAGAGAGTGAGATTTGAGTAATAATTATAAGGGACAGAGTTAAAAATAAATTTTAACCATTGATCCCTAACTTCCCCGTCCCTAGGAAGGCGGAACAAAGTGGACCTGCAATCCGGATAAAAAAAAAAACTTCTATTCCACAGCAATAAAAAATGGCCTTGCCCCCCCCCCCATTTAATATTCTCGGAGGAGGGGTTTATGTAAATATCGGGGTTAGTTAATTTACCAACCCTGGAGGAAAAGGCTGTAGTTCCCTACTGGCCGTTTGCTCTAGTCCTTAGAAATTGATTTCTTTAAAAGAAAATATCTCCCTTTGCTTTAAACTTTGGACGTCTTAACGTTGCAGATGTTGTTTATGCTCAAACAGCGACATTACACACTAGCTTAAGTTAGAAAAGGGAAATTGTGTTTTACCACCCCTTTAATTGTTATAATCCATGTTTGAATACAAAAGACACAAACTATACTGAATCTCTTATAGAAAACAAATTTGCATCTTCAGGTAACAAGTCACGCCTGTGGTTTCAGATATTTCCATGATCATTTGATTATGTTTTTTTGGAACATATTAGGTTACTGAAAATGCAAGACATGCAAACACTGTCAGAATCAAATATTGACGTATTATTTAGTGTGTTATATATATATATATATATATATTCAAATCAGTCAAACCTGTAAATATGTGAATATCATTCATCAAGTAAAAAAATATTACAGCAAGTGCCATTTATTGAAAGACAAACTTTATAAACCATTTCAGTTATATAACAATGTTTATATTCAGTTTTTTATAAGAATAGTGTTAAAACTTGACCTTTTCTGTACGGAAATCTCACTATAGCAAAATAATCTAAATATTGCCTCATAACTAATAATAAAGGTGATGCTTTTATTGGAATCTTGTTTCTATTATTATTAAATATGATTGTACACTTACATAGTTCTCTGGGAACAAATGTGACTTGATAAACTAAGTGTAAATGAACACTGATATAAAAACATGATTTTCCTGTATGTAAATGAAGCGCAAGTCAGTGTTACAGCGGCCCTGAGCTACGGATCTTAACTGTGAGGCTTCATATGTGAACGGATGAAACTCTCTCCTCTTGGACTGTGGACTTTCATCTCAAGAAGGTAAGAAAATGCTTTAAGATTTATTACTAATATCTGTTGAAAAGGAAATTCAACTCTTGTGTCTCAATCAGGATGTCTTTGGGAATTATGTCTCGGCTAAAGCAGAATTTGCTGTGGCTGATGATCATCTGTTGTGCTTCAGGCCAGATAAGTATGTTAGTTAATTTTTTATTTTTTTTATTTTAGATTTTATTTAAAACAACATTATGACTGTAAATGTGTTAATATAAATATTGGCATATAAAATAGAGTTTTATATCATTATGTCATACATTATTACATACAAGCTTTTTAATGTTCTTTGTGCAGGCTACTCAAAAAAAATTATAGTTGGTGAGGATTTATCAGATGCATGTTTCTGGGAATCGAGTAAAACAGGTAGATGTGAAAAATACACTGCTAACATGACTGTAGGAATACTGTACATTTATTAGCTGAATGTCCCTGTGACGACAGATCATGTTCCAAACTCATTATATTGATTTATTATTTATTCCAGATCTCAAACCGAGATTTCCACAAGCTTGTAATACAGTTTTAAACAATTTTTGCACAATCAATGTCAAAAACGGTTTTTTTCTAGGTAAGATTTTTTGTTGTTGTTTATTTTTTACTGTTCTCAAGTTCAAAACTCTTTAGAAAGTTTTTTTTTTTTAATTATCAAATATTCTCCCTTGTTTCCAGGACAGTGCAAAAAACCTGAAAAAATGAGTAGTTTCTTCATGGTAAATAATTCGAATGGATATGAAATAAGAATGAATGAGTCGTGTAAAAACACTGAGCTGTGGTTTTTGCCAAATAATTTGAAATGTCAAGTCACAAAACCAGGTGCGTCATCCTAAAATAAATGAGCACACACACAAATCATAAGTGCAAAAATTTTTTTTTTCAGAAATCAGTGCTGTTCTAATTGATCATTGTTGTCAGTGTTGATGATGTTACCATTGTTGGTCAAACAATGCAAACCAAAATTCAATTTTGGTTGTTTAAGCCCTGTAAGGTGTTTGAGTTTGAAAGAGCAGATTATGATAAAACCACAGACTATTTTAGATTAGTCAGATTTTGTGAGATTGATATTTTTGCTGGATTTACTTTTGCTGGGTTATTAGCACACAATTGCACATGTAACAACGAAGTCTACACCCCAGTCTGCACCTCAACTGGAAACCAAAACAAAGGTAAGATTTTGTCCACTTTTAAACGTATTGTAATACACATTATATCTATCATATAATATATTAGGTGTCGGGTAATGATTAAAAAATGTTTGTAAACCTTTAAGAAACCATTTTTTTAAACATCTATAAACATTACATAGATAGACGGACCACATAACACTTTGTTAAGGGTTACTAATTGGTTTGTAAACTGTCTATAAACATTATCTGGGTGGTTATTATAAAGTCGCGACAGATGACTATAATACCTTGTTAAATAGTTAATAAACAGGAGCAGTAAAACGTTAGTTCCGTGTATGTCCCGACACTAGAACATAATCTACAGGAAAAAAAATCATCATCTGGGTAAAAAATGTTTATAATAATAGTCAATATAGCATGATATAGGAACTATTCCAGGTTATTTATTCATAGCATAAATAATAGTTAGTATAGCATGCTATGCACTTTCATCAAAACCTATTACAAAGCTATAGCAATTAGGGCTGTAACGATACACCAAACCCACGATTCGGTTCGTATCACGATTTTTGACCCACGGTACGATACAAACCTCGATATGGGGGGGAAACAAAACAGTTTTATTCTGTACAGTATTCTGTAGCCTATTTTGCCGTCAATACCATATATCTGTATGGTCAATAGGCCACTGCCGACGTTTTCTTTGCGGTACCAATAGGCAATATATATTTAACATGAAGTATAGGGCCTCCTGTACATCAATACCAAAAGAAGCGCGCGTCAGACACGCTTCTGGTGTGCAAAGAAAGAGAAAACGCCACGCAGCCGCCCCGCGGATGACACGCAACAGAAACGCCACGCTCACACCACGTTGCCAGCCGGTTGGGGAAGCTTCATGAAACACTTACGGCAAATTGTGTGGGTCTTGTCAACTACACGATTGCCATCCTTGTTCTCCACCGGGTAGCTGAAATGTTGCCATACTGCTGACTTAAAAGTTGGACCTGGACAGGAAGGATAATTCTGGGAGTTGGAAGGGGTGTGTCGCGATTCTGCCTTCTCACATCGCGATACAGGTTCGTGGACCTGCGTATTGCGATTTCGATTTCATATCGCATATCGTTACAGCCCTGATAGCAATGTCATGTCATTAAATACGATAAACAGTGATTATGGAACAGATCTGTGTCTTCCTTATCCCGTTAAAAAAACATTTTACAATATGTAACCACATTCTGTCCGTTCGGGGAAAAAAGTTGCACTAACTGTTCGTTACCAGAAGCATTGGACGTCAGGCAGGTAACATTAACTAACAAACATATTTTTGCTAGCCTACCTGCTGCAAAAATCACACTATTTCGGTACAAGTAGAGCTATTTTATCCAGTGTAATTTATCACTTACCACTATCTTATTTTTTCTTGTCCTACTCTTCCTTTCTCTTTTTTCTTTTCTGGCTTCCTAAGCATAATTCCGCTTCATGACTTCCGAGGAGGTTTTGTATTTTGCCAGCAGAAGAGACTACTGAGAGGGCCCCCATGAGGGGGATCCCGACAACAGTGTTATTGCACTTTACTGCCTTGACTATCAATGGGGGCGCTCACACAGTTTGTCTATTCTTAACCTGCCGTTGACTTTGGGGCCCCAGGCCAGCTCGGGGCTTCAAGCAATTGCTTGGTTTGCTTGCCTTGTCACGACGGGCCTGTTCTCGTTCCATGTTTCCTTGTTTCTCTTTTGGATTATTAAACCATAAGCGCATAAGGATTGTCTTCTCTTCCTGTTTCCTTACCTGTCTGTATGCCAATCTGTAACAACAAGGTACAATGTACAGACAGAGAGCCTAAGTGTAATAAGAGGAAAACGACTTTTTAAAGTTTTCGAAAGAAAAAGGTAGAACATTTGACGTATGTTTTGAAAAAGAGAATTAATTCCACAACCTGGGAGCCACAACACTAAAAGACCTGGCACTCATATTGAGCAGACTAAATGTTGGAGTGACTAACAATCCAGCACTAGAATATCTTAAGGAATGAACAGGGGTCCAATCTTTTTAAGTGGATTACTGAATTAGCTGGATTTTACTATTGACGATTATAAATGATCCAGTATAATTAAGTTATTCAAAGTGCACTGGGGGATATCTGTGGGCTAAGGCGTCTGTTTCCTTTAAGTAAATCGCAGATCATGCTAACCTAGGGGTGGAGTCTATACTCTCCCAGGGATTAGAGAGCTTAACATTGATTTTTCCATATATACTGTATAACCTGATTTCCCTTATCTGGAGTGGAAGAAAAATGGAGTCAGGTTTGCGATTTTACTATTTATATTTGTCAGGTAACTTTGTTTAAACAGTACCCTTGCAGACAAATCTTCCTGGGCTTACTCCACAGCTAACAAGATTGCTCATCCTTCTCTCCACCTCTTCCACCCAGACAGCCTTAACATAATTTTTTTAAATAATTAAAAAAAGGATAATTAAAATTAAAACAGTTATAATATGAATTAAAAGAAACACATGATACAGGTATAAAATAATTAAAAGAGTAAAAACATGCAGACATACAGTAATATGAAGAATTAAAAGAAAATTAGATGATGCATTAAGAAAAGTCGGATGTACAGTGGCACAGGTCTCATTCAGGACATGCACAGCTAAACAGATGTCTTTTGAGTCTATATTTGAGTATAAGCAAATATGATTAAAATGTGGTATTTCAATTACACAAATCAATGAAAGCACGCAGCTCTGAAAGCACGAGTACTGCTCATCACAAACATGCACACACACACGTTACAGCTTCTGATGTTTGTTGCGCCTAGCGTTGAGAACATTTTAATGGTGTATTTCTAAGATATTGTCAATTATATATTAAGTCTCATAATCGATGACCCACGTGCAAAGCCATCGCGTTCATGTGTTTGGATTTGCTCGTATCTCCTCAGCTGACGCGTGAACTGCCGCAAATGAAGCTTAAATGTTCAGCGTCATATCCTGAAGCTCAACACAGTTGTCTTCATTTAAAAATAGTGAGACTAAATTATATAACCGGTGCTGATGCCACTCCCGCTCTCTCGCATTGCGGTCTTTGATCTCGACATGAGTTGAAAACTAAAGTTAAAGAACAAAATTTTGCGTTTTACCGTGAAACGAGAGTTCCACGTCTTAATTCAAATCAACATATGATTTCTCTCATCCACCCGCAATTTTTGGGATGTTTACCCAATTGAGTGGAGTGAGTTTAACTAATCGGTTAAACTACGTTAGCTAGAACCGTACCGAATCCAACATCCACAACAATCTGCAGAAGGCAAGACTACCCGACCATACTGAGGATTGACACCAAAAAATGGTAAAGAGAGTGGGGACTCACTGTATCAGATGCAGAGAAGGATATGGATCGGATGTAGAGAGCTTGCAGCCAATCAGTGTGACAGGATCACAAAAAAGGCCAGGTCAGTCATCCAAATTTTACTGAGTGAAGGAAAGTAGTCCAGAAAAATAATACAAGCAATCACAGTATGTCGAGTCCCAGCTGAAAACATATCCAATAACATATCAAAATGTAAACAGGCTCATTGGATCATTGTCCTGATGGAAGATCCAACCAATGCCCATTATAATATTTCTAGCAGAGGTGGTCAGGTTTTAATTTTATACGCATTGGTATTTGATAGAATACATGCCATGTATCTAAACAAGATCTCTATGACCTCCGGTAGAAAAATAGGCCTACAGCCTTAAAGATCCAGCGGTATGTTTAATTGATCTGGTTGGTTTGCTGTCAAAAAGCTTTCTTAGTCTGACCATAGAGCCCTGTCCCGTTTTCAAGTTTTACAGAAGTTTGATTGCTTTTAACTCACACAGCTAAACTATGATTTGATAATGTGCTGAGTTATTATGTATTGTCATGGTCTCTTGAGGTTGTAAGGACATCCCTATTGTTAAACCCAAGAAGATGTGTAAACAAGCTAAATATGACAATCATACATGCAGTGGTAAGTCTGTGTTTTTTAATTTTTCATTAGTTTTTTTAGTTGCTGTATGTCATACCTAAATCTCAGCAGATTATAAAGTGACTTTCCTTCTGTGTGCTGAAGGCAGGGTACAAAGCAAATATGTTCTGCATTCAAATGGGAGTGGATGGAGTTGTGTGACCTGTGAAAAAACACCTGCTTTTATTCAAGCAAACAAATCTACCAGTATTAAACCACCCGAGAAATTCTACAATCTCACTTCAAATACTGGTCTGAAAGACAAGGAAGGCTTTATTGATCCCTCAAATGCATCGTAAGAGTTTTTTTTTAAATTTGTACTTTTAAAATTAAAAACTTATTACAGAGTGATTAAGCCTGTTTTGCAGTGTTGCCTTGGACAAACTGAAGTCCCTGGTGGAGCAGATGAAAAAAAACAACACAAACAGTTCAGCGATTGTGATGGAAGACATTATAGGTATTCTCCAAATACAAGCCGAGAACACAGAAACTGAAGACGCATGCTACTCCATAGAGCAGAACATGATAAACGTAAGGCATGAGAAGCATAAAAACATGCCCATCTACAGGGAGTGCAGAATTATTAGGCAAATGAGTATTTTGACCACATCATCCTCGTTATGCATGTTGTCTTACTCCAAGCTGTAAAGGCTGGAAAGCCTACTACCAATTAAGCATATTAGGTGATGTGCATCTCTGTAATGAGAAGGGGTGTGGTCTAATGACATCAACACCCTATATCAGGTGTGCATAATTATTAGGCAACTTCCTTTCCTTTGGCAAAATGGGTCAAAAGAAGGACTTGACAGGCTCAGAAAATTCAAAAATAGTGAGATATATTGCAGAGGGATGCAGCAGTCTTAAAATAGCCAAGCTTCTGAAGCGTGATCATCGAACAATCAAGCGTTTCATTCAAAATAGTCCTAAGGGTCACAAGAAGCGTGTGGCAAAACCAAGGCGCAAAATAACTGCCTGTGAACTGAGAAAAGTCAAGCGTGCAGCTGCCAAGATGCCACTTGCCACCAGTTTGGCCATATTTCAGAGCTGCAACATCACTGGAGTGCCCAAAAGCACAAGGTGTGCAATACTCAGAGACATGGCCAAGGTAAGAAAGGCAGAAAGTCGACCACCACTGAACAAGACACACAAGCTGAAACGTCAAGACTGGGCCAAGAAAGATCTCAAGACTGATTTTTCTAAGGTTTTATGGACTGATGAAATGAGAGTGAGTCTTGATGGGCCAGATGGATGGGCCCGTGGCTGGATTGGTAAAGGGCAGAGAGCTCCAGTCCGACTCAGACGCCAGCAAGGTGGAGGTGGAGTACTGGTTAGGGCTGGTATCATCAAAGATGAGCTTGTGGGGCCTTTTCGGGTTGAGGATGGAGTCAAGCTCAACTCCCAGTCCTACTGCCAGTTTCTGGAAGACACCTTCTTCAATCAGTGGTACAGGAAGAAGTCTGCATCCTTCAAGAAAAACATGATTTTCATGCAGGACAATGCGTCCAAGTACTCCACAGCGTGGCTGGCAAGAAAGGGTATAAAAGAGGAAAATCTAATGATATGGCCTCCTTGTTCACCTGATCTGAAGCCCATTGAGAACCTGTGGTCCATCATCAAATGTGCGATTTACAAGGAGGGAAAACAGTACACCTCTCTGAACAGTGTCTGGGAGGCTGTGGTTGCTGCTGCACGCAATGTTGATGGTGAACAGATCAAAACTCTGACAGAATCCATGGATGGCAGGCTTTTGAGTGTCCTTGCAAAGAAAGGTGGCTATATTGGTCACTGATTTGTTTTTGTTTGGTTTTTGAATGTCAGAAATGTATATTTGTGAATGTTGAGATGTTATATTGGTTTCACTGGTAAAAATAAATAATTGAAATGGGTATAAATTTGTTTTTTGTTAAGTTGCCTAATAATTATGCACAGTAATAGTCACCTGCACACACAGATATCCCCCTAAAATAGCTAAAACTAAAAACTAAAAACTAAAACTTCCAAAAATATTCAGCTTTGATTTTAATGAGTTTTTTGTGTTCATTGAGAACATGGTTGTTGTTCAATAATAAAATGAATCCTCAAAAATACAACTTGCCTAATAATTCTGCACTCCCTGTATATACAGTATTGTTCAAAATAATAGCAGTACAATGTGACTAACCAGAATAATCAAGGTTTTTAGTATATTTTTTATTGCTACATGGCAAACAAGTTACCAGTAGGTTCAGTAGATTGTCAGAAAACAAATGAGACCCAGCATTCATGATATGCACGCTCTTAAGGCTGTGCAATTGGGCAATTAGTTGAAAGGGGTGTGTTCAAAAAAATAGCAGTGTCTACCTTTGACTGTACAAACTCAAAACTATTTTGTACAAACATTTTTTTTCTTCTGGGATTTAGCAATCCTGTGAATCACTAAACTAATATTTAGTTGTATGACCACAGTTTTTTAAAACTGCTTGACATCTGTGTGGCATGGAGTCAACCAACTTGTGGCACCTCTCAGCTGTTATTCCACTCCATGATTCTTTAACAACATTCCACAATTCATTCACATTTCTTGGTTTTGCTTCAGAAACAGCATTTTTGATATCACCCCACAAGTTCTCAATTGGATTAAGGTCTGGAGATTGGGCTGGCCACTCCATAACATTAATTTTGTTGGTTTGGAACCAAGACTTTGCCCGTTTACTAGTGTGTTTTGGGTCATTGTCTTGTTGAAACAACCATTTCAAGGGCATGTCCTCTTCAGCATAGGGCAACATGACCTCTTCAAGTATTTTAACATATGCAAACTGATCCATGATCCCTGGTATGCGATAAATAGGCCCAACACCATAGTAGGAGAAACATGCCCATATCATGATGCTTGCACCTCCATGCTTCACTGTCTTCACTGTGTACTGTGGCTTGAATTCAGAGTTTGGGGGTCGTCTCACAAACTGCCTGTGGCCCTTGGACCCAAAAAGAACAATTTTACTCTCATCAGTCCACAAAATGTTCCTCCATTTCTCTTTAGGCCAGTTGATGTGTTCTTTGGCAAATTGTAACCTCTTCTGCACATGCCTTTTTTTTAACAGAGGGACTTTGCGGGGGATTCTTGAAAATAGATTAGCTTCACACAGACGTCTTCTAACTGTCACAGTACTTACAGGTAACTCCAGACTGTCTTTGATCATCCTGGAGGTGATCATTGGCTGAGCCTTTGCCATTCTGGTTATTCTTCTATCCATTTTGATGGTTGTCTTCCGTTTTCTTCCACGTCTCTCTGGTTTTGCTCTCCATTTTAAGGCATTGGAGATCATTTTAGCTGAACAGCCTATCATTTTTTGCACCTCTTTATAGGTTTTCCCCTCTCTAATCAACTTTTTAATCAAAGTACGCTGTTCTTCTGAACAATGTCTTGAACGACCCATTTTCCTCAGCTTTCAAATGCATGTTCAACAAGTGTTGGCTTCATCCTTAAATAGGGGCCACCTGATTCACACCTGTTTCTTCACAAAATTGATGACCTCAGTGATTGAATGCCACACTGCTATTTTTTTGAACACACCCCTTTCAACTAATTCAACTAATTGCCCAATTGCACAGCCTTAAGAGCGTGCATATCATGAATGCTGGGTCTCATTTGTTTTCTGAGAATCTACTGAACCTACTGGTAACTTGTTTGCCACGTAGCAATAAAAAAATATACGAAAAACCTTGATTATTCTGATTAGTCACATTGTACTGCTATTATTTTGAACAATACTGTAGGACTCTTTATTTATCAATGATAAATCTTCTTTTCACAGATTCTTGACTGTCAAAGTGACCTGAACACAGAGTTTGACTGGTCTGTAACGGTTTCCAGCGAAGCGTTTGATCAATCACGACTGGGAAACAATGGAACTGCATTTGCTGGAGTTTTACGGTTCAAAAACATGGGAACGAAGGTAAAGCTTTTGATTTCTTCAACAATTGTTTCTTGATCTATGTTATTCACACGTTTATATCTGATTAATAATTGATCTTTTATTCTTGTATGGCTTCTCATTTAGGATGAAATTAAAAATTACACTGTTTTGAACAATGAGGTTTATGGAATAATGATGGGCGCCAATATCTCCAACCTTACAGACAATATAGAAATATTCTTTACACAGAAAGATCTGGTAACGAAGGTTTTGTTGTAAATCTTTTTCTTTTTTTTCTTTCTTTTTTTATAATGATCAGACACTGAAAGCAAAATAATAATCAAACGTGTTCTTACAGGTCGGTGAGCCGTCCTGCAGTTCTTGGGATGGCAAAGGTAAATTCAGTTTTAGCTGCATTGATTAGTTTCCATAAATAGAGTTGGGAAATCTCCAGAGCTGCTCATCTGAGAAAACCGTCATCAGATACACACAGAAACTCAAAAAGCCAAACCTGCCAAAATAAAAGTTTGGTTTACCTTGAAAAAGTTAAGACAGAAATATAACTAATAATTATTATAATTATACAAATTTTAAATGTTTAAGAATAAAACCAATTGTTTTATACAGTTGGCCTCTGGTGTTTTGTTGTAATTGTTTTTTAATGAATTAAGATTCATAAAATTGGTTAAGGTTTTTGAATTAATGATAACTTATATTTTTGTCTATACATGTTTATGAAATAATAAATTACAATCCATAATAATTTACAAAACTACTGTACCTTGCAAGGCTCATCACCAGGTAGAAATTCATGCATATGTTAGAAAGGTTAGGCGTTGATTTTTCTTCAGAAAAAGATTATCTTTGCAAAAATTATAAAATGCTGTGTTGAATTTGTAAATTTTTTGACAGCACGTAAATAAAAAAAGGATTGAGTATTGTGCATTATTTTTCCTTAACATTTTAGATGAAATAAAAATAATTAAAAGTAAATGGAATCAGAAATTTAATCATAAGGCAAAATCAAACTGGAAAATGTCTCATGATTCCCAACCCTAACCTCAAACAAACCAAATTTACTCTATATATTTTAATCGCTGCTCTCTTTTCTTTGAAGGAAATCTTAAATGGACGACATCCGGCTGTGAGACAGAAATAATCGACAATAACACCATAAAGTGCTCGTGTTCACATCTGACGTTCTTTGCCGTGCTGATGGTGAGAAGCTTCTCAGAGTTTCATTTAAAGATCCCATGAATTCAATATCAGTCTTTTAGTTCACGTCTATATTTTAGTGAACTTGTATAAGATGACTAAATAAATGTAAAGATCTGATTCTTGCTAACAAACTAAGGGTGTTAAAATGGTTTGAATCTGTTGTGTTTTCTATGGTCTTTCAGTTTCCTCCAGATGTAAATGAAAATATCACAGCGCCGTACGTAGCATCATTGAGCTTCATCTCTTCTATCGGCTGCGGCATCTCCATGTTTTTTATCTCCGTCGCTCTGTTCATGCATTTCCTGTTACGGTAGAGTATCTTAAAAATATATGTACTGTACGTTTTTTGTTCCTCTTTTGGATAAAAGTGTCTGCAAAGTGTATAAACGAATGTAACAAATACAAGTTTTTATATTTGAACAGGAAAGCCAAATCAAATCAGGCCACGAAGATCTTGATGAACATGTTTGTGGCTTTGTTTCTCCTGAATTTATCCTTTTTGTCAAACGAGAGTGTGGCCAACACAGAAGACAAGGCTGCGTGCGTCTTCATAGCGCTGCTCATGCATTACTCCATGCTGGCTACATTCACCTGGTTCTTCATTCAAGCTCTTCATATGTACTTATGGCTCATCAAACAGAACGTCACCATCACAAACTACATGAGGAAGATCACCGTGTGCGGCTGGAGTGAGTTAATTAAACAAAACACCTGTTATAGGTGTTGCCTTAAGAAATACTTTTTTTAATTCACTTTTTTTTTAAACAAAAACCTGCAAGTCAGTCCGTAAACTCAGGTTCACCTGAAAAAGAAGATATATTAAGCACAAATCTTATGAACTACTTTTACTTTTTTATGATGTTTTTGACATTTACTTGAGCAGCTTGTCTTCATTGCGTGGTATTTCAATATCAGTAGCGTATCGTAGGGTTTCAGTCAGGGCCTTCACTAAAGATCAACACACCCCACGCCGTCGCCATAACAGTCCGTCATCCGCAGCGGCCATAGCTCATTTCACATAGAACGCTCACAACCCGCGAAAAGTTCAAACACCTGATGACATCAGAGGGGGGTAGCACTAGTACCCCCCACTGATGTACCCCCCACAGATATTATATATATATATATATATATATATATATATATATATATATATATATATATATATATATATATATATATATATATATATATGTGTGTGGGCTGTCAGGGCAAAAAAGGCCCTTATAACCCACCACTGTTCAATATAATTTAAGTAATTTAAACACAGTTTAAAGCTGCAGTCTGTTACTTTTTTGGGGTTAAAAATTAGTACACAACAAGCCAGTATTCAAAAGACCTCCTTACCTTAGCCCCATTCACAATGGTAAGCTTGTAATAATGTGTTATAATTTGAGTGGTATAGTGGATTTCCACAGGAAATTCTAGCATGTCTTTGCGTCATTACATCACGTCTGTATAGATAAAGATAAAGTCCGGCTAGTGGTAGTAACACACGTGAGCATGTATACTGCATGTTCTTCAGCAGATCATTCACAGCAGTAATTAAATTTATATTTTATAATCACACAATAATTCAATTTATTATTTTGATGGCGGATTATGTGATGACAATAATCAGTGACGACTAGAGATTCACCCAAAATCAAAAGATTAGACTGTACAGAAATTGAAACATACAGGTCATGCTAATAAACACTACATATACTTAGTCACGCAATGCTAATGCTGTTAACATTAACAATTTGAAAACAAAGTATAACAATAATAATTTGCATGCTCTGATGTTTTATGAGTATTTGTTAGAATTAATCACCATTGGTATTGCGTGATTTATTGTAATGTTTTGTTCCCAAAAATGGCAGACATGTTACACAATGTAATACACATTTGTTCAGATGATATTTCTGGGGAAATCTCTTATTATTGGTTATACTCCAAGACATAGAATATGTGATTCTGAGGTAAAGTATCCACACCAGTGCAGTGACTGACAGCAAAGCCGCACATACTCCTCAGAACAATAGATTCATTCACGCTGAGGAGCTGCGGCGATGCACAACTCACGTACAGATAAAGCCGATGATAAAAACTACAATTGCAGGTTTCAAACAGAGATGGCGACATGGGGCAAAACTTACGGACTGCAGCTTTAAATTAAAATAATATGAAAAAAAATAATATTCATATAATAATATGAAGTGTTTCCTGGGAAGGTAGCTGAGATAAAATTTATATATATATATATATATATATATATATATATATATATATATATATATATATATATATATATATATATATATATATATATATATATATATATATATATATATATATATATATATATATATAATTTAAGAAAGTTAAAGTTTATTTTATTGACAATCATGAAAATGCTCTGTTTTCAGCGTTTCCGGCTCCGATTGTCATAGCTGTTGTTTCAGGAGGAGGATATAAAACAGTAATTATAAACACAACGTCTGGAAAAACAACAAAAATGTAAGTTATCTGACAAAGTATATGAATAAATGAAGACTGAAGATGCCTGTATTGTGGAGCTTTAAAGGATACTAATGTTGTTTTGGAGTCTCCTACAACAGTTTCACATGCATCCAAGGTCATAAAACACTTTTGCCGTATCAGCTCTTTTCTCTCAGTGTCTGAAATGGTTCAATCAAGGATTCAGTCTCGCTAAACCCTGCCTTTTGGAGAGCCTCCCCGGCTCCTATTGGTCAGACGGCCCAGTCTGTTAGTGATTATGTGCATCCAGAAAGTATTGACAGCGCTTTATTTTGTCCACATTTTACAGCCTTATTCCAAAATGGATTCAATTCATTATTTTCCTCAAAATTCTACAAACAATACCCCATAATGACAACATGAAAGTAGTTTGTTTGAAATCTTTGCAAATGTATTAATATAAAACAAACAAAGAAAAATCACATGCAAGTATTCACAGCCTTTGCTCAATACTCTGTTGAAGGTCCTTTGACACCAATTACAGCCACTTCTTTTTGAGTTTGAGACACCTATTTTTGGGCAGTTTCTCCCATTCTTCTTTGCCGGACCTCTCAATCTTCATCAGGTTGTATGGGGAGCATTGGTGCACAGCCCTTTCCAGATCTTTCTCCAGCGATCTCTTCAAGCGGGTTCAAGTCTGGTCTCTGGCTGGGCCACTCATGGACATTCACAAAGTCATCCCATAGCCACTCCTTTGTTATCTTAGTTGTGTGCTTAGGGTCATTGTCCTGTTGGAAGATGAACCTTAACCCCAGTCTGAGGTCTAGAGCAGCTTTTCATCAAGAATGTCTCTGAACGTGCCTGGTTTCCTCCAGAGATGACAATTGCCATTCAGGCAAATCAATTCAATCGGTTTCATATGACCAGAGAATTTGTTTATCATGGTCTGGGAGTCCTTCAGGAGCCTTTTGGCAAACTCCAGGTGGGTTGTTATGTGCCTTTTACTGAGGAGTGGCTTCCATCAGGCCTGGTGTACGCAGGGCTGCAGAGATGTGCTCTCCTCATATAAACCATCGGTTTCTTGGTCACCTCCCTGATTAAGGCTCTTCTCCCCAGATCGCTTTGGCCGGGTGGCCAGCTCTAGGAAGAGTCGTGGTGGTTCCAAACTTTCTCCTTTTATGGATGATGGAGGCCACTAGGACCTTCAATACCGCAGACATTTTTCTGTACCTTTCCCCAGATCTGTGCCTCTATACAATCCTATCTCAGAGGTTAACAGACAATTCATTGGACTTCATGGCTTGGTTTGTGCTCTGACATGCATTGTTAACTGCGAGCCCTTATACAGACAGGTGTGTGCCTTTCTAAATTATGTCTAATCAACTGAATTTACCACAGGTGGACTCCAATCAAGTTATAGAAACATATCAAGGATGATCAGTGGAAACAGGAGCACCTGAACTCAATTTTGAGTGTCATGGCAAAGGCTGTGATTACTTGTGTACGTGTTGTTGTTGTTTTAGTTTTAATACATTTGCAAAGATTTTCAACAAACTTTTTACAATGTCATTATAGTGTGTTGTTTGAGGAATTTTGAGGAAAATAATTTAATCCATTTTGGAATAAGGATGAACGTAAAATGTGGAAAAGGTGAAGCGCTTTGAATACTTTCCGGATGCTCTGTATAGCCACAAATTACCTCAGGAAGCGAAGACGGATCGCTTTTTCTGATATTAGGGAGCAGGAAATGGTGAACCTGGAGCGGAGTGATTATTGAAAGCTTAGAGCGTGGAGGGAAACTGTTGCCGCTCCACTCCGTTCACATACTCTGGCAGAAAGTGAGACTGGAATTACTGAGGACTCGTTTCAGGCAGTTCAGCATCGCTTTCTTTTAAGAGGCAAAAAAACCATTTATCTGCACTTTGATCAATGAAATTTGACTTTCACAAACAGCTCTATTACAATCTACATGAAAGGTAATAGATGAAAAAGCATAAGTGGGGTACTTTAAGTGTCCACTGATTGTCTTATTTACATTACTTTTCTAATTATAGGTGCTGGATTACAGATCTTTTAATTCACTACATTGTGAACATTGGCTACTACACATTAGTCTTCATCTTCACAACTGGAATCTTCATCATGATCGTCACTAAGATTGTCCAAGCCCGACACATAAAAGCGACTGACGGCAAGAGAAAGACGTTCAGAAAGCAGCTCATGATGGTGTTGAGTTTGTTCCTGCTCTTCGGCCTGACGTGGGCTGTGGCGTTCTTCAGTTATGGGCCGATGCTCATTCCCTCATATTACATCTTCACTGTGTTGAACTCGTTTCAGGGTGAGAAACAATCATATTCATCATTACACTTGATGTAGTAGAATGCTTATATTTTTCAACAGGTTTCAGCATATATATGAATTCATTCCTTAAAGGGATAGTTCACACAGGGCATCCAAGATGTAGGTGTGTTTGTTTCTTCAGTAGAACACATTAAAATTTTAACTCCAACCATTGCTCGTATAATGCATGTCAATGGGGTTTAATTCTAATTACACCTACATCTTGGATACCCTGGGGGTAAGCAGATAAACGTTATACATATAAACATATATAAATAAAGGGATGCAACAATACAGTTAGTCCACGGTTGAATACATACCTCGGTTTGGTTCGTTTTTTTTATTATTCTATTCTTATGTGAAAGGAACAGAAAATAGTTAAGGAGAATTTTTTTTTATTGCAATACTCTTTATTTCACTTAAAACAATTGAAACCCTTACTTAAACGTAAAACTTTACTTAAAAAAAAACCCTTGTACACATTCCCAGTGTATTGTATAATATAAAATAAATATATAGTGGCAGTAAATATATCTCTGTATGAAGTGTGAATTTGAATGAATAAATGTAGGCTAAAATTAAAACTACATATCCTTCAATATACAACATTGATTAAAAGCTAATGTATTAAAGTTTTTATTTTATTTATTAAAATCATTTTAGAGGTGAACTGTCCCTTTAAGGACAAGCATGTTCACTATAGGATGCGCTGCTGTCAATTGAAAACCTGCTCGCATCTCATAAACGCACGCAATTTTACTTTCACTTTAGACATAACCGACTGTGTTTATATGTTAACCTTGTGTGTATTTGAAAGTATTAGCGCAGTAAGACTGTCCAGTAATCGCGTTTGTTTGACAGACGTTTAGTGTGCGCGCTCAATGCAAAACAGTGCATAAGCACGCAAATGAAATGTTTAACCGGCAAGGCTTTAAAACGCGGCTAACACCGTGTATGTATGTATGTATGTATGTATGTGTGTATATATATATATATATATATATATATATATATATATCTGTGAAATGTATTTGAGGAGGCAGAATCAGTAGAAAAAATGATCTGTTTTTTTTTTCAGGGTTTTTCCTCTTCCTGTATTATTACTCCATTCACAAAGACGTAGAAGGTCGTTTCTCAGATGATCCAGAAGAGTCCTGCTCCACCACAACCACTGTTCAATCCAGAACTAATGCTGTGGAAAATGTTTTTGATGTGCGTAATTAAGACAGAAACCCACGTTGTCTCTCAGCTGATAAGTCAACAGTAGAAGTTTAGAATACTAGTGGTGTTTAATGTGTTTAATAATAATATGCTGCACGGTGACAGGATATAACACATAATGGGATCATAAGTGTGATTTTAAGACATTTTTACACATACTTTACAAGTTGTATATTTTCTTGTATCTGTAAGTTTATGGTAACTGTAACCCTTGCTATGAAATAAATATTGTTTCACTGAGTTTGGGGTGTTTAAATTGTGCAATGAGCATTATTTTATTTTTGGTGTGGGCTATTAGTAGTATTTCTGACAACTAAAATTATATTTTTTCTTTTATACAGTGCATTAATATGATAATTTTAATTTGCGCATTATATGCAATATTTTTATTTAGTCTTTATACATATAAATATATCAGTGGTAGGCTATTATATTTGTTTCTTATTGCAGGTTTGTTTGCAGTAGTTATGTATTTGATATGATTTGATTGTGTAACACTAAAGGAAGCTAAAGGTGTGAGATATTAAAAGATTTCTGAAGGATCATGTGACACTGAAGACTGGGGTAATGCTGACAATTCAGATTTGATATCAGGAATTAATGTATTGGTGGGTGATATGATCATTTTAAATGAGTGAAATTTCACAATTAACAATACTTCAGCAAAAACGAATAACAAAGTTTAACTAGTGTAAGAAAAGGGTCCTCAAAATAATGGGGTGGGGGGGTCATAACATTATGAACAATATTGTATACCTAATATTCAGATATTTGCATAATCTTTTAATAAAACTGATTTTTCACACACATACACTGACTCATGAATGTGGAACATTGGTTACTGGAATTGCAAGAAATGAAAACGGTCAGAATCAGCTTATGACTTCTGCATTTTGTAATGTGACATTAATGGTGGGAGGTAATTTTTGGGTGAACTATACCTTTAAGAAATGTTTATTTGGTATTAGTACTGTTCTGTTTGAATATGTTTGGAACAGCAATTGCTTACATTAATGTGAATGTGATTTTTAAAAATCGCATTGTTTGTATGCTTTTGTAATACATTGACTGCTACAAGTGAAAATGAGCTGTGTTGTGTCCTTTCCATAACATATTGAAATCTGTGGTTATAGCGCCACTTAGCAGTCAAGAGTATTAATGCATTTCTCGCTGCGTGGGGCAAAAAAATGCATTCTGGTTGCAAACCATCTGTATAAGATTTTGTTTTTGATTCTTGTTTAAAACATTTTCTGTATGGGACTCTATTGCAAAATAAATATTGTCTAATAACTAAAAAACATGATGCTTTCCTTGGAATCTTGTTTCTACTAAATACATGAAATATTTTTGTATACCAACATTGTTCTCTGTGAACAAATTTGACTTGATAAACTACCTGAATAGGCAAATTAGCCCGGCCTCCACCCATTCGCACAAGCTCAGAAATACATCATGTACATAATTCAACTGCTAGCTCTGGGCGATATGGAGCAAAAAAATATCTTGATATATTTTGCTATATATCGTATATCGAGATATAGCAAAATATATCATCTCAGGAGAAATAACCCCCTAAAAACTACAGCAAAAACAAATGTGCCAAATACCACAAATTCTTTTTTTTATATAAGTGCAAAGAGGTAGTCAGTTCATGTAGGAACAAAGTGCCTGAGTTTTACATTTAAAAAAAAAAATCCCTGATTACATAAATATTAATAATTTAACTGTAAAAGAAAATACATATAGCCTTCTTTTCATTCATTTCATGCTTTCAAAAAAATGAATCAAAGACTTTTTACACTTAAAGTAAACAGTAAGCATTCTGCAGAAAGATGGGGGGGGCATGACTGAAATATAACTAAACTGATTTTGTCATAACACCACTTCCTGTTAAATTTGTATCAAAATTCAAACATTAGATGTTGCACTCTTTACTAAAGCGTGACTGAGCGCCTCACCATGAGGATCATGTACACATGAGCTGATATTCACTTCTTTTCCAGATACAGAACGAAATGTGAATGTCAGAAGGTAGGCTATATGATAGGCTTAGGTAGCACAACTTACAGAAGAGCACTGCGTCTCAGGACATCCGGGATGTCTCGTATTTCCCTCTTGGTTAAAACATGAAAAGACCTATTCATCATAATCCGTTGATAAAGCT
This sequence comes from Pseudorasbora parva, assembly GCF_024679245.1. Lineage (NCBI taxonomy): Eukaryota > Metazoa > Chordata > Actinopteri > Cypriniformes > Gobionidae > Pseudorasbora > Pseudorasbora parva. The sequence continues at coordinate 2,664,594 of NC_090181.1, forward strand.
GACAAAATAATAATAATAATAATAATAATAATAATAATGTGCAATAATTTTTAAATGTTTTCAAATAATATGCGATCGTTTTGACATTTTAAACGAAAACCATGCGATCAGTTAGACACAAATCATAAACTGACATGATTGCGACCGCGTCTCGCACCAATAGTGTCAATCACCTGACAGTGGGTGAAACTTGCGATTTGAACTATGATGAACATTAATTTCCCTATCTCGAGGGAACTTCGAGCTGCGTCGAAACGCTAGGGGATGCCTCTGCGTACCATGTCATGAAGCACTTGTGTAATCAGTCCAATAGCGGGACGATACGTCACGGGCGGGTGACGTCATCGACCAGGAAGCTATAAAGCACACCTGGACCAAACAGTCACTAGCTTCTGTGTCTTCACAAAGCGCTCTGTGTGATATTGTATGTCCATTTATTGTGTGTGTGTCAAAAAAAGAGAAAAGAGAATGTCTAGTCAGTTCAAGCGATGTGTTACTCTCTGCCCTCGTTACATCACGGGTGGAGATACACACGACCTGTGTGTAATGTGTTTGGGGCTTGAGCATGCCCAGTCAGCTCTCGAGGGGGTTGGCTGAGAGCATTGCGAGAGTCTCCCAATGCGAACACTGAGATCACGCCGGGCACTCTTCGAGGAGAGTGCTTTGGCTCGCAGTCCTCAGGGCTCGGGGTCCCGCTGTTGCCGAGGCGCAGCGAAGGCTCGCGTCCTGGGGATCGCAGTTAGATCTAGTGGCGGGGTTAGAGACGGGTGATCCCCTATCTCTGCCCTTACCCGCTGGATCTCAAGCCTCAGCCCGCGAGTTCGAAGCACGCTCTGCGGTTTCTTACGCTCGCGCTGAGGCACAAGATTAGCTGCAGCACTCCAGTTCCGAGGAACTGGATGTTGTAAGCATAAGTGAAACTGACGATTTACTTCCACCACTACACGCACAGGAGGAGCTTATGGAGGTTGTTACTCGCGCCGTTGCAAGATTAAGCTTAGACTGGCCGGCCAAGCAGTATGAAACACATAAACAACAAAGTAGGCTAGATGAGAGATTTCTACCCTCATATTCACAACCTCCTAGGCGGGGCTTGCCATTCTTCCCGGACCTCCACACCGAGGTGTCGAGGTCCTGGGCTAGACCAGCATCTGCCAGAGTTGTCAACCCGTCGACATCCGAATATTCAAATATAAACGGGTTGAAAGCTCACGGTTATGCGGCGATGCCGCGGGTGGAAGAGACGCGAGCTATCTCTCCCCCAGCATCGTCGCTGCAAGCCCCGCAGCTGCCCACCAAGCCCGTAAGAACGACATCAGCGCTGGTGGGCAGAGCTTACTCAGCAGCAGGGCAGGCGGCCGCCTGTTTACATACGGTGGCCGTCCTGCAAGCATATCAGGCTGATTTGTTGGGGGATATAAATGAGGAAACTAAAGAAGTGGGGTAAAAGACAATAGCTGAAATTAGACGGGCGGCAGATTTGTATCTTCGTGCCACCAGGGAGACGGCCAAAGACATTTATGGTTGAACCTCTCTGATATAAAAGAGAGGGATAAAAAAATTCCTAATGGACGCGCCCGTCTCGCCTTCTGGTCTGTTTGGTGATGCAGTAACAACGGTCGTCGACCGTTACCAAGAGGCCAGAAGGCAGGCTGCAGCTTTTCAGAAATTTCTCCCCCGAAAATCGTATCCCCCAGGGGCTGCCGGGCGGGGGCAGCCCCAGCCGAGTACGTCCTCCTCCGTAGCGCATCGAGCGCAGCAAAAACCGAGCGTGGCCGCTCGGGCCCCCCCGCAGAGAGAACGGGGGTCCGGGCGACGCGCTCAGCCGGGACCTTCCTGCGTTAGGACGGATCTGAGGACCGTCCTTATCGCTAGGAAGGCCTCGGCTAAGAAGTCCTGATGCCAAGAGCGCAGGGCTTCCGATGGCAGTCCCCTCCGGGAAAGTGCGGCTCGCCGAGGCGCCCGCTCTTTCCCTGTGCCATCAGGGGGCCAGTCTGCCAACCCTGCCACCATTGGTGCTTCAGGGCGCGGCGGTCCCCGGCGAACGCATGTCTCCTTGTCCGCCCGGAAACGTAGCGGCTTGGGGATGTTCGCGCCCTCTCGGGAGGGCCCCTGGGCGATCAGTTCGGTTGCTACCTGCCGGTTATCCGTTACAGGACACCGGGCTGACTACACAGGAAAATCCAGAGACCAGCCTCGAGAGGCTGGTTCCCTTAGTAGATTTTCTGGCAGCGTGGAAACTTCTGCCGAATGTCTCAGAATGGGTCCTGCGTACAATAGAAAAAGGGTACAGAATTCATTTCGGGTTACACCCGCCTGTGTTCAACGGGGTTACTGCCACGGTAGTAAGCCCCGAGCAGGCTCTGGTAATGGAACAAGAGGTACAGACTCTTCTGCGAAAAGAGGCTATAGAACGGGTCCCTCCCCACTGCAGAGAGTCGGGGTTTTACAGCCGGTACTTCATAGTTCCAAAGAATGATGGGGGGCTAAGGCCTATCTTAGATCTGCGTCATCTAAACAGAGCAGTAAAAAGATTAAAATTCAAAATGCTCACGATAAAACAAATCGTGATTTAAAAGATGTGTACTTCCACATCTCCATCCTTCCGCAGCACAGACAGTTCCTCAGGTTCGCTTTTGGGGGAAAAGCGTACCAATATCGAGTGCTGCCATTCGGTCTAGCTTTATCGCCCCGCACTTTCACGAAGTGCGTGGATGCAGCTCTGGCTCCGCTGCGACTCCAGGGCATCCGCGTGCTAAATTACATCGACGATTGGATAGTGTTAGCACAGTCGAAACAACTGGCGGTTCAGCATCGAGATGCTGTTCTCGCCCACATGAAGGTGTTGGGGCTAAGGTTGAACGAAAAGAAAAGTATGTTGGCACCACAGCAGAGCATTACTTTTCTGGGGGTAGTTTGGGACACGAGAACGATGTCGGCTCGGCTATCTCCGCCCAGGGTAAAAACGATCCTGAATACCGTCAATTAGATCAAGCTAGGCCAGTCACTCACTGTCAAACACTTTCAAAGAGTGTTGGATTTGATGGCAGCAGCGTCCAACGTGATACCTTTTGGCCTGCTGTACATGAGACCCTTACAGTGGTGGCTCAGGACCAAGGGGTTCTCCCCGAGGGGAAACCCTTTTCGCTTAATCAAGGTCACGCGGCGCTGCCTACGTGCCTTGGTGAAGTGAAAAGATCCTTGGTTCCTTTCCCAAGGTCCAGTTCTGGGGGCTCCTTGTCGTCGCGTAATGCTAACGACGGATGCCTCCCTAACTGGCTGGGGAGCGGTCATGAGTGGCCGCTCGGCCCAAGGTCTGTGGAGGGGCCATCAGCTCTCCTGGCACATAAACCAGCTGGAGCTGATGGCTGTGTTTCAAGCACTCAAACACTTCCTCCCAGACCTACGGGGCCGCCATGTGTTAGTTCGGTCAGACAACACTTCGGTGGTCTCGTATATAAATCACCAGGGGGGATTGAGATCGCGTCGGTTGTGGAAGCTCACGCATCACATGCTAATATGGGCCCACGGCAAGATGCTCTCGCTCAGGGAGATGTACATCCCGGGGGTCCTGAATGTAGCGGCAGACTCCCTGTCGAGGTAGGGAGTGGTGCCGGGGGAATGGAGGCTCCACCCCGAGGTGGTGGAGGAGCTGTGGATCCGCTTTGGGCGAGCCCAGGTGGATCTGTTTGCGTCTCGAGAGACGACACACTATCCAGCATTCTTTTCCCTCACACATCCGGCCCCGCTGGGGCTGGACGCAATGGTACAGACGTGGCCGAGGCTGCGTCTGTACACCTTTCCCCCTCTGCCGTTGCTCCCAGGAGTGCTGGAGAGAGTCCGCCGGGACGGGGTTCAGCTCTTATTGGTAGCCCCGTTCTGGCCGGGCCGAGTATGGCTCCCAGACATCATGTCTCTCCTAGAGGGTCCTCCCTGGGAAATCCCAGTCAGGAGGGATCTTCTTTCGCAGGCCGGGGGGGTCAGTACTGCACCCGCGCCCAGAACTGTGGAAACTGTGGGCTTGGCCCCTGAGGGGGCCCAGTTCATAAACACGGGTCTATCGACTGAGGTGATAGAGACCATGTTGCACTCCAGAGCACCATCCACAAGGAGACTTTACTCACTCAAATGGAGAGTTTTTGTCGCCTGGTGTACGCACCAGACTTTAGACCCTGTTAACTGCCCGGTCGGTTCAGTTCTCGAGTTCTTGCAAGAAAAATTCTCCGCAGGGTTATCCCCGTCGACTCTGAAAGTTTATGTGTCGGCGATATCTGCGTATCATAATCCATTAGATAACGCATCATTAGGGAGGCACCCGTGGGTCACGCGTTTTCTCCGTGGTACCTTGAGGCTCAGACCTGCGGCATGCTCGAGGGTGCCGACTTGGGACCTGGCCATAGTGCTGGAAGGCCTTATGTTGGCTCCCTTCGAGCCGTTAGAGGAAGTGTCAGAAAAGTTCCTCACACTAAAAACAGTGTTTCTCCTAGCGATTTCATCACTGAAAAGAGTAGGAGACCTACAGGCTCTATCAGTAGCACCTTCTTGCCTTGAGTTTGCACCAGGAATGGTGAAAGCATTTCTCTTCCCGAGGGAAGGATATGTTCCCAAGGTCCCGACCAACGTGCCGGGACCAGTAATGCTGCAGGCTTTCTGTCCGCCTCCGTTCACTAGTCAAGACCAAGAGAAGCTAAATCTGCTATGTCCGGTCAGGGCCCTAGACGCATATGTCCACAGAGCTGCCCTGTGGCGAAAGTCAGAACAGTTGTTCGTATGTTTTGGGTCCTCCAGTAAAAGAAATTCGGCTTCAAAGCAGACGCTTAGCAAGTGGATAGTCGAGGCTATTTCGCTCGCTTATAAGTCGGTCGGACATCCTTCACCTATGAGGGTCCGCGCCCACTCTACTAGGAGTATGGCTGCCTCTATGGCTCTTATTTCGGGAGTTTCACTGTCAGAGGTTTGTGATGCGGCTGGGTGGTCCTCTCCCCATACATTTGTGAGGTTTTACAATTTAGACGTAGCCTCTACTCCGGGGTCCCGGGTGTTTCTGGGTTAAATCACACATACATACATTTGGGACTCTGGCGGCGTGGGTATTGAGTTCCCCTAGCGTTTCGACGCAGCTCGAAGTTCCCTCGAGATAGGGAACGTCTCAGGTTACGTATGTAACCATGGTTCCCTGAGAGGGAACGAGACGCTGCGTCGCGATGCCATACTCCCGGCATGCCTGTGATCGATTTGTACGACTTTTTCTAGAAGCTAGTGACTGTTTGGTCCAGGTGTGCTTTATAGCTTCCTGGTCGATGACGTCACCCGCCCGTGACGTATCGTCCCGCTATTGGACTGATTACACAAGTGCTTCATGACATGGTACGCAAAGGCGTCCCCTAGCGTTTCGACGCAGCGTCTCGTTCCCTCTCAGGGAACCATGGTTACATACGTAACCTGAGACGATTTCTTTATGGATTTTAGCAAGCAGTTGCAGTGTTAAAAGGAAAATCATGGTCTCTAAACTGAGTCTTCAACAACGCGCGCGCTTGTCAACATGATAACATCCTCACCTGGCTGCAAACGCCGCCGTGTTCAATGAGACGACACGTGAGGGGAGGGGGAACTAAAGCAACGAGGCGGGAGGCGCACGAGCACAGCACAGAGAAGGCAAAACAAGCAAAGTGGCGGAATCAGAATTAAATATAAACAATATCCAAAATCATATAAAAAATATGTCCAAATCCATATTGAGTTTAAAAAATATCTCGATATATTTTAAATAGAGATATCGCCCACCCCTATCACCTGCTATATTACTAAATCTACCAGATTTTTTATATCAACAGAAGAATATAAGGGATAACCTGTTTCTCTTGAGACTCCCTGCTTTAGAGAATAGTTAATGATATGCTAAAGTCCGCCTACACATTGACATGATTGGATACATGGTATTTTTTGACATCTGAGGAATGATTTCAAACTGTGTTTTTGATACCGTTTTTGATTCACTTCAGGTTTAAAGAGAAAATACTTAGATTTAACTGTGGCATTCAGTAAATAAACACTGAACTTAACACAGTTAAATCCTAAACATGATTTTCCTGTATGCAAATGAAGCGCATGTCAGTGTTTCAGCGGCTCTGAGTTACGGATATTAACCATACGGCTTCATATGTGAACGGAGGAAACTCTCTCTCCTCTTGGACTGTGGACTTTCATCTCAAGAATGTAAGAAAATGCTTTAAGATTTATTACTAATATTTGTAGAAAAGGAAATTCAACTCGTGTCTCAATCAGGATGTCTTTGGGAATTATGTCTCGGCAAAAGCAGAATTTGCTGTGGCTGATGATCGTCTGTTGTGCTTCAGGCCAGATAAGTATGTTGCTTTCAGTGGTGGGCATTTTTACTTTTTTACTGTACTTAAAGTCCCTGTGGTGAAAATCAAGTTTTTTTTAATGTTTATATGTAAATTTTCTTTTATTAATATGCTTTACGACAAATGTGCAAATTCATAAGTCAACACCATTGCTGATTATTTTCTCTTTAAAGCTGAAGTGAATCAAAAACAGTATCAAAAACACAGTTTGAAATCGTTTCTCAGATGTCAAAAAATACCTTGTATCCAATCATGTCAATGTGTGGGCGGACTTCAGCATATCATTAACTATTCTCTAAAGCAGGGAGTCTCAAGAGAAGCAGGTTATCCTCTATATTCTTCTGTTGATATAAAAAATCAGGTAGATTTATTAATATAGCAGGTAAATTATGTACATAATGTATTTCTGAGCTTGTGAGAGTGGGTGGGGCAGGGCTAATTTGCATATTCATGAATTCACGTATACTAAATAAGGAAAATAAACCTAAGGGGAAATGCACTAGGAAATAAACTTTTAAATATGTACTTTTGGTGATCAAAGACGAGTTTTAAGGGATAAAATGATTAACTTCGGGGGACTATAAGTATCTGTACTTTATTAAATATTTTTTATTATGCACTTTAAAAAAATGTTGGTTTAACTTTAAAAAAAGTAAGTAACCTTGTTGCCTTAAAATATATTGAAATAAAAAATTTGAGTTGATACAATGAAGGTAATTTGTTTAATAAATAGAAACTCAAAATATTATTGTATCTGAACCACATAAAAAATTTGATAAATCATAAATAGCACAATTTGGCTGCGTCATCACACACACACACACACACACGCACAAAAAACACAATTACCCAATACACTTTTAATAATACAAAATCTTTTAATATTTTAATAAAGGTTGTCGAGTCTCCTAAAAATGTCATTGTGTTAACTAAAAAAATGTATTTCAATAAACTCAATTTTATTGAAAGCAGATAACTTATTTTAAAAATATTTTTTTACAGTGTGGGAAACTTATACTTCACTACATTTAAAAGACTTAAATCATACTATTTTAAAACATTTGACAACAGAAGATCCCTGAGCTTGAATGTGCTTAACAAAACTGATGTTATTAATACTGAATTTTAGTGTATTACAAAAATTATATTTAAAATTATATTTAAATCACAGTTGTCAGTTCTGCTGTAAAAGGACAAGTTTTTTAAACCCACGGTATGAAATGCTTTAAAGTGAACATATTTGTGTATTACCCTCTGAACAGGGAAGGTTTTAGGTAAAAACTGAACATAACATTAAAAGGCCGCAAATTAATTCCTTTTGATGTTATGACGTTACTCTGTGCGTTCGCTCAGCGGCTGCTGTGACACTTACTCACACTGCTAAGAGGAAAGCGCTTCTGCCAAATAAAACCAGAAACCTAGAGTAATGCAGAAATGAAGCAATTGACAGGCGACTCCCTCCATGGGTTCTTTGGGTAAAAAAAGCAATTTTCTCACAATTTATAAATGGTAAATGGACTGCATTTATATAGCGCTTTTAACAGACCCATGGCCATCCAAAGCGCTTTACATCTTGCCTCACATTCACCCATTCACTCTCTCTCATTCACACACCGACGGTAGTAACAAATAGTTGGAAACCTTTACGGTATTGTAAGAACTTAACTGAAAAAACACTGGCCTGGTGTTTTTTTTGTGTGGATATTTTACTGCAAAAATCCTACATGGTGCACCTTTAAACTCAAGAAAAAATGTTTTACCAAACCCGACTAAAAATAACATAAAAAAAAATATGACAACATTTTAACATCTAAATTAGACTTTTATATAATGTTGTACATTGTTACATGATGTCTTTATGCTGCCTGCTCACAACAACTAAATATATGCACACTTAGTGTCTGAACCACATATTATTGCATTTAATATATATATATATATATATATATATATATATATATATATATATATATATATATTATATATATATATTATATATATTAAATGTAAATGAAAAGCGGCAGAGTGGTGTTTTATGACAACCAAAAGTCTACTAAAAATGTCCCAAGCTAACAGAACAAAACATTAACGTAACAATTAAAGTGCTTATTGAAATGAAAGTCACTTTTACCATATTTCTCAAACTGTATGGTTACTAAATTGCAACATGAGATTACATAATCTATTGATCAAAGTTTAGGCTAATCAAGGTTTTATGCAGAAAAAGGATTGCATCCTCAGCTGTGGATGGCTTTAAGGCTGTCCTGCTGCTGCTGCGGATGCCGCTGGCAATATGCTCGCATGTGTTGTGCATTGTCACATCGACATAAACAAATTTCCGCACGCAGGAAGACGGATGTTAGAGTAATATTTTACATTTATTTTAATCACAAAAACAAACCTTTGCATTAAGTTAAACAGGCCCATTGGCTACTAACATAAGCCATTTTAAATTTAAAAGATTCAATGCCTTATTCAAGACCGAGCCCGACCCGAACGTCATTTCTAAATATCTGTCCAAACCCGCTTCATTTATGTGCGCATCCAATTCGCTTAATTCGCACGAATGGACTCAATACGTTCACGCATCCAGTTAGAAGTGATAGACACGAATTTCATGCTCAATTGGTGTGCATGCAGCATAATAATTGTATGGAACATATGTTGTATACAATTGTTATTAATTTTTGTTATATTAAGATACTGCCCCAGAGTCAACTCAAAAGACTCAAAGTGAAGGTCTAGCATGTGCCATTTTCTCTTTTAATTGGAAATTTGTAACAACTATAATAATTTATATGATAATCTATATGAACAAACACCCCCTGCTAGTGCTCCTTTGTTTTGGTTGGGCCACTGCCTCTCAAAATGTCTGTGCACGGCCCTGAATTTAATAATTATGTTAAATTATGTGTCATGGTTTCTTAAGATGATTTGGAAATCCCTCCTGTTGATTCCGAAGAGCTATGTACAGATGCTATATATGACAATGATATATGCAACGGTAAGTCTCTGTCTTGAGATTTATAAACTACTTTTCAGTTTCACACAATTCAAAATATGATTTTCAAAATCAGTTAATAGTCCATTTTTATGTCTTTGATACTTTGATGGAAACTGAAGAACAAGCATCTAAATATTTTAATGCTGAAGTTGTTTAATGCTTTAGTGTTTATAGATTTATAAATAAGCAACACCTGATATATGAATTCACTTAAATCTTTGAGATTCAATTACTGCGCATTTAAATTAAATTCATCTCTAATTTATTTCTGTGTTGAAGTGGAAAAGAGCAGAACATACATTCTGCTTTTAGACAACGATGAATGGATATGTGTGACCTGCAATAACAATCAAAACAGTCCTTCTTCTGAAGGGAATGATCCTAAACCACATAAGAAAATATACAATATACCGGAAGATTATTTAGAAGACGAGGATGGAAATGTTGATTTCTCAAAAGCATCGTAAGTATGTGGATGCCAGTGAATTCAAGCACTGGCGTAGGAACCGGGGGGGACGGGGGGGACGTGTCCCCCTCAATATTGGAAAATGCTGCATGTGTCCCACCCAAAAATTAGCCTATACGCAGGGACAAAAACTGTAACATTTGGAACTTTTATTTTGAAAGCGCAACAAAGAAGATATTCGGTTTTGCCAGTCAAACCCAGAGTGATTTCATGCTATGTTTGAATAATCACCATTCGCAAATCACCAGCTTCATAACGCACGCGCGTTGCTACGGTTACGCGCCTGGCCCGAAGTTAACTTCTAGTGTTTGTTTATCGGTCTGGCTGTAGATAGTATGGAGCACTACTCAGTAGAAAAACACATTTTTGACATACTATTCTTGGATAACATGATATATTAACAATCAAGCAGAGAGCACATGACAGGGCAACAACAAAAAAAGAGTGTGCGACTGACCAAGCCTTGAATGCTTCATAAATATCTAGTCTGGCTGCATATGACATTGGCGTCTACTGTAATAGCTGTATGTCTAATGTGATTTACTTGTTATTTATTTGCTTGTAATCAGAAATAATCTACTGTAGAGGTAACTTATTGTGGCTGCGTTTACACTTGGCATTATGCGATCACCGTGATGCGATCAAGCAGATCACTTTACATTTGTTCACGTCAAGTGGAAGCCATCTGGAGTAACTGATCGGAAAAATTAATGGCAGTGCATAGAGCACGGGATTTTTGTGATGCATTAGCATTCATATACAATCAATCTCAAATAGGGCACTTAATCTACAAGTTTAAGTTTCCCAACTTCAATCTTATATGAAACAAAGAAACGTGTTATTCCAATGCATTGTATAATTGAAAGGCGAGTACGCACGCATTTGGCTACTGTACAGAAATCGGCTTTACAAAGTCAAAGGGTTAGTTCACACAAAAATTTCAACTCGGTCATTATTACTCACCCTCATGTCGTTCCAAACCCATAAGACCCTCGGTCATCTTCGGACACAATTTTAAGATATTTACTGTTTTGGATCGACATGATCGAGGGTGAGATAATGACAGGATTTTCAGTTTTGGGTGAACTACCTTTTAAGGAAGACGTTTCCCCACTCTATATTGAAGACAGAAATGGGAGCAGGGGCGTAACTATAGACAGTGCAGGCAGCGCACACGGGCCCATGCCCACATTGCAAACGTGCCGCAGGCGACAAAGTGACTCCGCAGAATATTGTGACACTCACATTTCAAATGAAAAGCACTGGTTTCAGATTTCACACGGCTGTCGCGCTCTACCGTCACGCTTAAGATAGGCTACTGACCCCCTTTTTCAGCATGTGAGCGGAGCACAGTTGCGTGACGCTCCGCTAGATATTCCGCTCTCTGCCAGTGAGCTCCACAATTCACTATAAAATGTGAATTATTTGATTTAAATCTAGCGATTTTTAAGCTTTCTTTAGACGTGTGTTTCATGTTTATGTCATGTATTCACTGAGTTTCAGATTCTCGCAGATAGAAAGCGCACCTTTTTTATTTATTTTACTAAAGCATAAAGTTTTGTTGTTATGTGAGTGTACACAAATAAAAGTAGACAATTAATAGTTTATAATTATGTCTCACATTTATCTGTATGGCCAAAAAGTACGGAGTATTGCGAGTTATAGGCTATCCCTCGTCATGACTCGTGATGGGGAAAAAAACATCAGAACTCGCCGGTGCGTTCTTCAGCCAGAGGGTTAAAGAAACCGTAGCCTATTTAGTTTCATATTTATGTTTAAATAATAGCCCATAATGTAATTTATGATTATTATTATTATTATTATTATTAATTATTTTAATTAGGGATGCATCAAATATTCGGCCGAAAATGGACCATGTGCATTCACGGTGCATTCTTGGCCGAAAGACTTTCATCACCGAAACAATACGTCCGAAATGTGATGACGCAAACAGAAACCGCGACCTGCGTGCTGGTCTAAAGATGTGGTTCATCTCACATCTGATGACGCATCTATGGGTTGTAACTTGAAAATAATACTTTGTTTATGTTTCTCTTGATGGATACACGCACTGGCTCCTCAGTGATACACTAACACCAGCGATTATAAAAGAAAAACGTGGGCAAAACGGTCTCTCTTTATAAACTTTGTTCAATGCATGCGAGTGCTGCCTTAGGTTCGAATATGGACAGTCATTTTCACCATCATCCACCCGTGTGTAGTGCCAGAAGACGCGAATGAGAACATCTGTCTCTGTGCACTCATCCGAAAGCGCGCAGTCTCACAGCGCGCAAATATAGAGTTCTCTTTCAAGTCTTGCGTTTGAACGGACAAACTCACAAAAAAAGTAGCCTATGTCAACATGTCCATCTTGATGAGTCTTTAGTAATATTGTTATCTACTTTTTTGGCCTTCAGAACATCTTAAAATGCACATATGTAGATCCTAGAAATCTAAATTTTCTCGGGGGAGCATGCCCCCGAACCCCCCTAAATAACTCACATTTCGAATCTTAGTGATTATAAAAGTGTCTTTTTTTTACCATTAAGGAATGTAGGCCCTACGGTGACACAGAATAAGCCATTAATATTTGATTTTTAAATAAAAATAAACAACCGATATCCTGATATAGAAATGAAACCTAAACCTTAAGTGTTACATGCTAGGTTAGGGGGGGGGCCTACTGCGACTGTACTGGGGCCCATCATTAGTTACGCCACTGAATGGGAGATTATTTATAATAACAACAACAAAATTTTTAAAGGATATTTCTACTGTTGTATTTTTGTATTTTTGGGGGGTTACGAATCAAATATTTGCCTTTTAAAGTGCTACTTTCCTTTCTGCCTGCAATTACAGGAGGGGTTTGTACACTTTTATGTTTCCCAACTTCAATATTTGTGTAATAATAAACAGATGATTTAAACAGATGATAAACTGATGATTTTGTTTATTTATTTGCTGTTTGTAATTCTATACATTTTGTACCACGTCACTATAGGCTATACTGTTACTATTATGTTGGTGGGATGGACGTTGATTCATAGCGGCGAAAATGTCCCCCCCAATGTCAAAGTCGCTCCTACGCCCCTGAATTCAAGTAACAATTACAGAACTCAAAAGTGATTAAACTGGTTTTACAGAGACGTCTTGGATGATTTGGATACTCTAATGGAGGAGATGGAAGAAAACAAAACAATGGATGCAGGGCTTGTCATAGGGAACGCTACTGGTTTTGTCCAAATACAAGCCAATAACACAGAAACCAAAGACACATGCTACTCTTCAAATCAGAACATTATCAATGTAAGGCCTGAAAACATTACAATGTCCTCCTGGGCAAGGATGCTTCATTAATCAAATGTCAATTCTCCTTTACACAGGTTGTTGATTGTAAAAGTATCCTGAGAAGAAACTTTTCCTGGTCTGTAAAGATTTCCAAGGAGGCCTTTAATAAATCTCGTTTGGAAAACGGAAATGCGTTTCTTGGAGTTCTACGGTTCAATAATATGGGAAACAATGTACTTGTAATTAAAAAAATAAATAAAAATAAATAAATAAAATAAAATAAATATAAATTATTATAAAATATATATATATATTTGGGGAAATATCACTTAAACATTCCTTAAAATGCTCAAACTAATATATATATATATATATATATATATATATATATATATATATATATATATATATATATATATATATATATATATATATATATATATATATATATATATATATATATATATATATATATATTAGTTTGAGCATTTTAAGGAATGTTTAAATGATATTTCACCAAAACATCAAACATTATACTTCTAAAAATTGTATGTTTGTGTTCCAGTGAAAATATAACCAACTATTATTTTAACTATTCTTTTAAAAAAAAGCTTCTTGATCGATTGAATACTTTTGTGTTTGATTTGCTTTATGTTTTCTGATTTAGAATCAAACTAAAAATTGGACTGTTTTGAACAATGAGGTTTATGGAATAACGATGGCCGCCAACATCTCCAATCTTACCAACAATATTGAAATGTTCTTTAAAAAGACATCTTTGGTAATGAAGTTTTATATATATTTAATAATATATTGGCCAGACACTGTAAAAGCTAAATATCATTCAAACATATTCTTACAGGTCGGTAAAGCGTCCTGCAGATCTTGGGATGGAAAAGGTAAATTCAGTAATGGATTTTTTGATCAGTTCCCATAAACAAACCCAATGTATTTTATATAATTAATTTCAATCTTTGTGCTCTATTCATCAAAGGAAACCTTACATGGACAACGTCAGGCTGTGAGACCACAATAACAAATAAAAACATAAAGTGCTCGTGTTCACATCTGACATTCTTTGCAGTGCTGATGGTGAGAAGCTTCTCAGAGTTTCATTTAAAAATCGCATTAATTAAGAGTCTATTTCATATTTATCTCTCTGATCTCTCAGTCTCTGCCAGATAACAGCACAGCGCCGTATGTGGCACCACTGAGCTTCATCTCTTCCATCGGCTGCGGCATCTCCATGTTTTTTATGACCATCGCTCTGTTCATGCATTTCCTGTTACGGTAGAGTATATTAAAAATATAACATTTACTGTAAGCTTTGACCGATCGCTTTCGACCAAAAGCGTCTGCTTAGTGCATAAATGCATGTTTCAAATACAGGCTGTGCTTATATTTGAACAGGAAAGCCAAATCAAACCAGGCCACAAAGATCTTGATGAACATGTTTGTGGCTTTGTTTCTCCTGAATTTATCCTTTTTGTCAAACGAGAGCGTGGCCAACACGAATGTCAAGGCTGCGTGTGTCTTCATAGCGCTGCTCATGCATTACTCCATGCTGACTACATTCACCTGGTTCTTCATTCAAGCTCTTCATATGTACTTATGGCTCATCAGACAGAACGTCGCCATCACAAACTACATGAGGAATATCACCGTGTTCAGCTGGAGTGAGTTTTATAGAGAAACCACCTGTTATAGTCAGACTGTTAACTATAATAACCCTGATCTCATGTTATTCCTGTTTTCAGTGTTTCCAGCTATAATAGCCGGAGGTGTTGCTGCATCAAAAGGATATAAAGCAGTGATTATCAACAAAACGTCTGGAAAAAACACACGAATGTAAGTTGTTCTGATGTCACAGAATCACTGAAACTTGAAGTTCTGTAAACTCGTGATATGTACAGTAAGGTCTGAAGTAGGGCTGCAACAAACGATTTTAGTAATTGATTAGTTGGTCGATTCTTTTTCAATTAATCGGATAAAATGCCCATTTTCATTTTATTGACAGAACACACTATAGCCCCTTTCACACTGCACGTCGGACCCGCAATATTCCCAGAACATTGCCGGGTTGCCTTCTGTGTGAAAGCAACCACGTCCTGGCATTGATTACCGAATTCGACCCGGGTCGGGGACCTAGTAATATTGCGGTATTCGACCCGGGACGAGCGCTGTGTGAACAAAAGCCGAAACTACCTTTACATAAGTTAGCCATGGTTTTACAACAAACAACAACAAAAATGTATAAATTAAAACAACGGTTATTGTAACCCTGGTAACCATGAAATAACCATAGTTTTGCTTCAAATCCATAGTTTAACTATATGTTATTTGTGTGGTTATACAAATGGTAATCAATACGCCAAAAAAACATGGTTTTATTATCTAATAGAATCATGGTTAATTTTTGTAAGTGTATTTTTGTTATGTAACAAAGGTAATAAGCAAAAGGAGTTTAAATCCATACAAATAAATGAATTCCATTGTTTTTAAAATAATATTGAAGAAAAACAAAAACAAAAATTGTCATATTTATATTCACTTACAAGCTGTTATACTATAGTCATAAAACACTTGAATTTTATGTTGACCTTTTAACCCTACATTTAGCGTCCTACAGCAGATATTTCTGCTAAATGAATGTTTTTGCGCTGAATATTAATTGTCTCTCTCGACGGCGTTCTGTCTGTTTGACGCGCAGGCACTCGTTCAGTGAAGTTTAACACAGACTGTCAGGACACGCTTCAATGCAAAAGGGAAATACTCATGTGAATTAGTAGCATTTACAGCAGTGGCGGCTACTGGTCTGTCAGAGAGGGGAAGCTCATTTTCAGCCTACATCATAAAATTGTCTATTTATTTAAAAGTAAATTCTGCCCTACGTTCCTTTTCAAAAAAATGGTCTGTGACCCTGTCATACCAACTAGGAGTCTTTTCAAGTGACTTGACCAGTGTCCTCTCAATGGCCAGCAGAACTATAAAAAAATATTAAACTCTGTAAAACTGAAACAAGGAATGTGGTGTATAATTGTGTGAAATGTATGATGAAAATCAAGCAATTTCGCCAAGCAAATATCAAAGAAATAGATTGCAGCAGTTTTTATTTCGACTGAACTTGAGAAATCCGCGATGGGACTGAGCGCGAATAGCTTCAGTGATTCCTTATAGTACAGAAACGCTGTCAGTCAAAAGGAGATGCAGTCTCTCGACAGACCCTCCAATCACCACGCAGAAGCTCAGAGTCCGGCCCAGCCCACTCCCCATTCACCCCCAGAGACGCCTAGTGTCCCTGGGTGGGACATAATCGCAGTGTTTATCCAATGACCGTCTAGTTTCGAAGCGCTGAAAAAAAAACGTTCAAAGCAGCCCGACTGAAGTCAATGGACGCTGGGCTTCAATAGGGAAATGCTGTGACGCTACGGGAATGTATGAGAAGGAAATCGAGTCAGCCGACCTGCTATATGTAACTGATTCTGAATGAATTCGTCTTTGAGATGATTTCTAGAATGAATTATGTTGTTTTGTAACGCATTTTTAGTCAATAAAATGCTAATACAATAGTACAGATTTGACTATTAATTTTGTGATATTATAAGGGAAGCCGAGCTTCCCTTGCAGTCTTAAAGAAATCGCCACTGATTTACAGATATAACTACTGTTCTCTATATAGATCAAGTGGATATAACCTGTAAAATGAAAGTTTTGTGCGGAGGATGCAGACGCACGCACACCTGTTGAAGTGAATTACAGGGTGTGTATAAAGCTAATGCATTTGCTTAAAGCTTAAAATAAACAACCGTTTTGGGCACTTGGATCATGTGTCTTTCCTGCATCAGCTCACTCTGTTTCTACTCCACTATTTCTAGATGCATTTTGTCCATAGAAATGCGTTTAGTGCTGTAATTTGGCACGACTGGTGAAAGCTAATCCTGCACAGAGAGCAGACCCGACTAATACATGATTAAAATTATCGATGATTTTCATTATCGTGTATTATTGATTTTATCGACTGGTTGTTGCATCGCTAATCTGAAGAGACGATGGGAAATCTTACAGGAGAGAAGCTAGTCAGTTGAGTTTGAGTTTTTGGCAAAAACGTTTACAGTGCTTTAGTATTATCTTTCAATGCATACGATACTTTCTGAGCATGAATTAGAACTAAAAATGACCTTCATTACAAGATGATTAGTTAAAACACTTCAACATGCACCTGCAGACTATTTTTCCAGTCATGACGTTTTGTCTTTGAGAATATATTTTAAAACCTCGTTCTTGTGAGCTAACCATCTCGTCACACCCTTGATATAAAATAATATGTTTCACAACACTAGCATTATGCAAATTATTTACACACCTATGTAGGTTCAGCAGGAAGAGAGACTGGAATTACTGAACCAACGACTTGTTTCAGGTACTTCAGAAAAGCTTTATTACACACAAGATGACCGTATAGTCTAGACCGTAATCCTGAAGACCTTGATTAGTTTCAGGCATTTGATTTGACGGACGTCCATGAAAACCTCCTGATGGATGGCCAAAGTATACTTTGGGCTTAAGTGTCCTCTGATTGTCTAAATTGTATCTCGTTCTCTACTAATTATAGGTGTTGGATTACAGATCCTTTTATTCACTACATAGTGAACATTGGTTACTATGCCTTCGTCTTCATCTTCACGACTGGAATCTTCTTAATGATCGCCACTAAGATTGTCCAAGCCCAACAAATAAAAGTGTCTGATGGCAGGAGAAATAAATTCGGAAAGCAGGTCTTGACGGTATTGAGTTTGTTCCTGCTCTTCGGCCTGACGTGGGCTGTGGCGTTCTTCAGTCATGGGCCGATGCTCATTCCCTCATATTACATCTTCACTGTGTTGAACTCGTTCCAGGGTGAGAAACAATCATATTCATCATTACACTTGGTTTAGAAGAATGCTTATATTTTACCAGCAGATTTCAGCTAATTATTTGAATTTTACATATAAGGGTTTATAATGAGAGTTTGATTACAGTTTAAAATTCATGCCAACAACTTTAAATCTATGAAATGTATTTGAGGAAGCAGAAATAATAGAAATAATTTTCCTGGGGATTTTTTTCTTCAGGGTTTTTCCTCTTCCTGTATTACTACAACATTCACAAAGAGATAGAAGGCCATTTCTCCAATGATCCAGAAAAGTCCTGTTCAACCTCAACCATCGTTAAATCCAAAATTAATGCTGTGGAAAATGTTAATAATTTTCCTAATTAAGACAGAAACCCAAGTTGTCTCTCAGCTGATATGTCAACAGGAGAAGGTTAGAATACTAGTTGTGGTTAATGTGCTGTACAGTTTAATATGTGTTTATAATAATCTGCTGTACGGTGAGGTGATAACTCATAATGGGATCATACATTTTCAAAATATTTTAAACAAGTTAATTTAACACGTAGATGAACATTGTCACTAGAAACTACTTTACAAAGCGTATATTTTCTTGTATCTGTAAGTTCAGGGTAACTGTAACCCTTGTTATAAAATATATAGTTTGACTATTGAATGTTTAAATTGCGCAAAGAACATTTCATGTAGGATATTAGTTGTAAAGATGTCAAGTTAAAAGGATAATTATGATCATTTTTTATCTTGCCCAAATAATGACATGAATTTGTGCATTATATGAAATAGTTTGATTTAGTCTTTCTACATACATATAAATGTATCAATGCTAAGCTATTATATATGCATCTTATTACAGGTTTGTTAGGTGTATTTGATATGTTTTTATGATAGAGTGACAGAGGTTTGTGTAACACTAGAGGGCGCTGTGAGATTGTGCAGTGTAACTCATCATTGAGTCTGAGGCTAAAGTTGGAGATGTGAATTATTGAGATTATTGAACACAGACTCAGTGCGACGTAATTGCAATTACAACCTGATATTGACTCAATGCTTGTGATTCTGTGACTAATAAACTTCCTCTATCCAGTTGAATGAGTTGAGCATTTCACCTGTTAACTTCTGTTTCACCTGTTGTAATGTTGTGGATGTTTTTATGTTCACTTAAGAACACAAATAACTCGTCAAGGTTTTATGACACATCCCATTAAACACACACTGCTAATAAATGGTGTTCTTTTGAACTTTGACAACCAATAAAACACAGACAACACACATTACATAAATATTAAAATATGACTACGGAGTGAAAAAAAAGCTTAAGCATTTTAAAAATCTAACACTATATAACAAACTGGCCAAACGGGGGAGAAACATTTGAGACATTTCAACATTTAAAAGGTCTTAGGATATTTTAAATACATAAGAGCACTACAGTCTCTGAAGAAATGACACGTCAGTTTAACAGAAAGAATAAGTTACTTTTTTGCCCGTTCTTCTTTAAAATGTCAGTCTGTTTATTCATTTACATCATCGTCTTCCGTGTAGCAGAATAATCTATGGTGTCATTGCGGTCATGATCAGACATACAGTTGTATCAATGTTTTTTGCATACATCTCATTTGAAGAAAACATGATGAACTGTGTGCATACACGCTGCTGGTTAATGTTTAGAGCATTCGAGTATATGAAATAGGTCCATGAAAAAACTCAAACGCAACCTCGAACCTGAACTATATGACCCATGTGGTGAACGTTGTTAATCTTATTGCGGCTCTCCGCACAGAAATTGCTCTAATGCGCGAAGTTTGAATTCTCCACAGTAATCAAGGGCTGAATCAGAAATTTGCCCAATAACCATTATTTGCGGGGACAGCCATTTGTAGTGGTGTCCAAAACCATAGTGGATGCTATTGAGTGCACTCATTCAGTCTCACATTGCACTGCAATAACGAGTGTACAGCAGTTTACACACAACGGCTGTCCGACTTCATGCACTCGTTTTTATTAACTCTTTCAAGTGAATATAAGTGGATACGGTAGGGAATCAGCCTTGCGATCTCAGCTGTGCTTGAATTTAAGTAAATTTAAGTGAATTTGGTAAATACTGTGTATCCTTAAATTATGTTTCCAACACTGGCAAAGATCATTTACACTCTTCTTTAACTACAACAAACCTGATTCCAAAAAAGTTGGGACACTGTATACATTGTGAATAAAAACAGAATGCAATGATGTGGTAGTTTAAAATGTCTATATTTTATTTAGAATACAACATAGATGACATATCAAATGTTTAAACTGAGAAAATGTATAATTTTAAGGGGAAAAGTTGATTTTAAGGGTGTGTTCACACTTGTCATGTTTGGTTCGATTAAAACGAACCCTGGTGCGGTTGCTCGGTTAGTGCGGTTCATTTGAACATATGTGAACGCTGCCATCCGAACCCTGGTGCGCACCAAACAAGCGGACCGAGACCGCTAAAAAGATGGGTCTCGGTCCGCTTCCAAACGAACTCTGGTGCGGTTCGATTGATATATGAACGCAACACGGACCAAAGACATGTAAACGGACCAAAAACCGGACGTAATGTCACAAGATGCCACGCATAATGCAGCTGATTTGACGACGCGGAAAGATCGGTGTATCCAAAATTAGTAACTTTAACGTTAGAGGGAAAACGTGGAGCAAGGAGGAAGTGCCTAATCAATATTTGGTCAGACGAGCATATTTCGAAAATGCTAGAAAAAACACACAAAAAGCATACCTGGCTCTTCTCATCAAAGTTCCTGTGTTGCCCATTATTATCTGGTACAGACGACAGAACGGCCGTCTCTTTTGCATAAGAGACGCCCGACTCTTTTCTGCACAACGGAGGAAATCCTGCTGCTGTTTTGAATGTTTTGAACATTTTATGAGCTCTTCATGAGTTCCCAGCGGGTAAAAATAATGCCACATGTACACGCATAAAATGATCGCGTTTAATCCAGCACACAGCGTTGTTTTGAACATTTCATGAGCTCTTCATGAGTTCTCTGGTAAAAAATAATGCCATATGTGTTACACGCATAAAATGATCGCGTTTAATCCAGCACACAGCGTTGTTTTGAATGTTGTGAACATTTCATGAGCTCTTCATGAGTTCTCTGGTAAAAAATAATGCCATATGTACACGCATAAAATGCCCGCGCGTGTAATCCGCACACAGCATTGTTTTGAATGTTCGGTAAACGAGCTCCTACGTCATATAAGCCGACCAATCAGGTTGTGATCGTCTCCCTGTGCCTTTGGTTTGGTAACTTTAGGTTCGCTGTTAAAAATGCCCGTGTGAACGCTAAGCGGACCAGGACTATTATGTTTGTTTTTGTTTTTTGGTCCGGACCAAACGAACCGAACTACAAGTGTGAACGCACCCTAAATTTCATGGCATCAACACATATCAAAAAAGTTGGGGCAAAGCCATGTTTCCCCCTGTGTGGCATCCCCTCTTCTTTTTATAACAGTTTGTAAACGTCTGGGGACTGAGGTGACAAGTTACTCAAGTTTAGGAACAGGAATGTTGTCCCACTCTTGTCTAATACAGGCTTCTAGTTGCTCAACTGTCTTAGGTCTTCTTTGTCGCATCTTCCTCTTTATGATGCACAAAATGTTTTCTAATGGTGAAAGATCTGGACTGCAGGCTGGCCATTTCAGTACCCGGATCCT
Organism: Pseudorasbora parva; assembly: GCF_024679245.1. NCBI lineage: Eukaryota > Metazoa > Chordata > Actinopteri > Cypriniformes > Gobionidae > Pseudorasbora > Pseudorasbora parva. The sequence continues at coordinate 2,686,307 of NC_090181.1, forward strand.
TCTTCTACACAGCCATGATGTTGTAATTGATGCAGTATGTGATCTGGCATTGAGCCTTGGCCCAGAGAAAACGCCTGTGCTTTTTAATTTATCATCCTTACCTTTATTTAACCAGGTTAATCGGTTGAGAACAGGTTCTCATATGCAACCGCGACCTGGCCAAGATAAGGCCCAGAGTACAAGGCGACATGAAATTACACATAACATACCAACATTCAAATACACAATCATAAATGTAGAAGACGTTCAAATTTCAATTAAAAAGTTCTAGACAAAAATAAAAATGTGCAAATAGATGCAATAACAGCCATTTCATTTAGTACGTGCAAAAATACATACGACTATATTGACAAAGAGCATCGACATGTACAGTGGTCGGTCAGTAAATTTGATAGTAAACCTTTAAAAGTAGTAATTGACAGAATGGATTCTAATTTGAGAGACTGTTGTAAAATGTTCCAATCATTTGCTGCAGAAATTTTAAAAGAAGAGCGGCCAAAAGAGGTGCAGGATTTTGTGGGGTCAAGAGCGATATATTTACTCGAGCGCAGGTTAAATACAGGCACTGATATGGTTACTAAAGTACTTAGGTAAGATGGTGTTTTACCTAAAATGGACTTGTAAATTAACTGATACCAGTGATTTAGGCGCCGGGTGTGTAACGAAGGCCATCTAACTAGTGAGATCATGTTTCTGGATCATGTTTAGATATGGCTTCTTTTTTGACCTATAGAGTTTAAGCCAGCAACGGCGAATGGCATGGTGGACTGTTCACCGACAATGTTTTCTGGAAGTATTCTTGAGCCCATGATGTGATTTCCATGACAGTAGCATTCCTGTATATGACGCGGTGCAGTCTAAGGGCTGAAGATGACAGGCATCAAGTATGGTTTTTCGGCCTTGACCCTTACGCACAGAGATTGTTCCAGATTTTCTGAATCTTTGGATGATATTATGCACTGTAGATGATAACTTCAAACTCTTTGCAATTTTTTTCTGAGAAACTCCTTTCTGTCTCAGCATTGGGGGAATGGTGATCCTCTGCCCATCTTGACTTCTGAATTAATTGTGAATAAAATATACGTTTACAAGATTTGTAAATTATTGCACTCCTCTTTTTTTCACAATTTTTACAGGTGTCCCAACTCTTTTGGAATCAGGTTTGTACTTCCAGTGTGCGTGCAGTTCTGTTGACAACTGTGCGCACCATTGCTCTGATTGGTTGTAGGTCTATCCAATTGATCAGATAAGTCACTTCTGCTCACCAAGGCTGCATTCATTTCAAAAACATTAAAAACATCTTACTGAGCCTAGAGACCTGAAGACCACAGAGGACTCTTCTAATAATTCACACTACATTGACATTCACAGTCAGTCTAGATAATGTTTACTGGAAAAAAACAACTGATTCTTGGTACAGCATCAATAACAGAAGTTTCGTGCATGCATCAAAACCTTACACTGATGAGTTAGAGACCACAGTGTCCGGTCAGAGATGTTTGTTTGCTCAGATTCTGAACACTCATCTGCCTGGACAAGATATGGCAGAGTTCTGCCTGTGTGGCTTGAGTTCTTCTCCTCAAAATCATTTCACTGGAGACACGGAAAGACCAGGAAAAGGACTGCGGTCGGTGAGACTCTCAGAAATGTTTACATGGATCAGATTTTCAGTCTGATGTGGCAGGAGTGGAATCGTATAAGGAAATAGCTGGGGAAAGACATTGTCCGTGGCATGTCTATTGAGCAACATGCAGTGAAGTGTTTAATATGAGACAGGACTCGGTCTGAATGTTGCTGAAGGCTTCAGAACTAAACAGGAGTCTGGCGGAGTGATGCGCTCAGAATGAGGGCTGTTTGTTTATCAGCAGATGATTAATAGTCTGAATTATTCCTTCCGCCACACCGCAAATAAAAATCTCACGGTTTTATTCCCTTGTCAAGAGCACAATGTGTTTGATAAAACAATAGAAGCAAGTCAGTGCTTAACCAAATGTACTTCTGACTTTCATGGTTCTTACATTAAATAAAAGGTATGTAACTTTTTTTGTTCATAATTATCATCACTTTAACACAGACACTCGTGAACTTCCCCCAACACATCTCCTCAGGGGACCAGGTAAGTGTATTTGGACTGACCCTCAACCCTTTGATTTTGACCAAGGGAGTGAGTCTAGTCAACATGTACACTTCAGGCAGATCCATAGACCAGAATGCACCATGATTATGACATCACAGCGGACCACGCTTAATTTACTCCTACAGACCAACTCTATTGTATGATATTTTGACATTTAACAGCATTTAAGATCAACATTTTAGTTTATGGTTCCGTTTGTGTATTTTTTATATTTTACATTATAATATATTTAATATTTGTTTGTATTTATAACAAAATACATACAGGCCTAATTAACAGTGCATAAAACAAATTCATAAGGGAAAAAAACGTAATAATAAATCAGCTCCCTTCCATAAAACACAATGCAAGGGTTTCGCCAGTAACGGGCAGTAAAAGAGATGGAGGGAAGTTGGCGACAAAGCCACTGGAAGGCAAGTCTGCAACCTTTGCCGAAAGTGGATGTAAATGGATGAGAAGCTTCACTATCACTTTGGAGAAGACATAGTTTATAGAGCTGGGTATCGTTCAAAGATTTTCAATACCAATACCTTGATTTAAAAACAGGTTCCTGAATTATACTATTTTCAATACCAATTGTATTCTTCCATTTTAGCAAAATTACAGTGCCTCAACAAAAAAAAAGTAGGTGTGTTTCTTTTCAACTCAAACATTGTGTCCTAACTACAGACGACACAATATGATAAAATGCATCTTTTCCATGTTAGAGTTTTTATCCTAACCAGCCACAACGGCAAAACGCAATGATTCTACTTTAGAAATCGTTGCTATTTCTGTGGCGTCACGGCTGGAAAAACATGTAATGACCAAAACAATATTCCTCCACAGGTTGCAAGTAGTTTTATGCTTTAGGCAAAAGGCTTCACCAGTGGTTTCTCCAAATGTTAAAACTAGACCCTCTCATCTCCCAATAATAAGAGATTACGATAAACACATAAATAAAGGAAAGCAGCGCAGGCTATAAGCAGTGGAAGGTGTCTAGCAGCTCAAAACCAAACAAAAAGGTCCTTCAATTGAAAACAGTTTGCAAGCAAAAGTATGAAATAAAACACAAATCAACATTGCATAGAATCCCATTAGCAGTGCATCTGCAAGAATCACAGAGCAATGTTTATGTTGGTAAAAAAATGCTAAACTCTACACCAGTTACTGCTTTAACTGGTTTAGCAATTAACTAGTTAAGCTTTAACTGTCCTTTATCAATAGCCTTCTCAAGTTATAGTTCCCACCATTAACTGATATGAACAACAATCGTTATGTCTGTCAGTGCTGCCAAACCGCATTAACGTCATATTCAATTCAAACAACTGTAAAAGTCAACCCAACAGCAGAATATAATTTAAGCCACTTACCTGCTTTCTGTCGTTATTGGGGCAGTTGTGATGTTGTTAGGGACATTCGCTCTGATGAGCTCTTCAGATTCATCCGAGCAGATTCAAAGCACATTAGGCCAATATAGACATTTTATAGCTCAAATAACACTATTCAACACATCAAATAACATTATCCAACACGTTACAGCGCAGTAAAACACTTTCACAAACACTGCAGCCCTACTAATCGTTTACTAGCAATAAAACATAACACCAAATATTGAACATTATTCACCACACAAACGCACTAATCCACAAGAAACTGCAACAAATAAAACTGAATGCCAAACACTGACGTCACTGGATAGAGGATAGGCTGAAGTGCCTCACATGATCCCAGTTAGCCGTAATGGTTTCTCCAATAGTATGACCCTCTAATCTTCCCAATAATAGGATAATCTCTGCGGTCAACTGCACACTTCTGTCATTTGCCATTCAGGAAAAAGTATAGTCTATAACCTGTGGAAGGTCTCTAACAGCTTGAAACCAAAACCCAAGTGAAAGCTTGAAATAAAACCTGAATCAAAATTGCACTGCTAATGTGACGCTATGCATCGACAAGAATAACAGAGCATTATGTTGGTAAAAATGTCAAACCCACAGCAGAATATAACTTAAGCCACTTACCTGGTTTGTCGTTATTGGGGCAGTTGTGATGTTGTTTGGGACATTCGCTCTGATGAGCTCTTCAGATTCATCCGCACGGAGCCGAAGCACATTAGGCCAATATAGACACTTTATAGCTCAAATGACATTATTCAACATATTACTGCTCAATCAAGCACATTCCACAAACACTGCAGCCCTACTGCAGCGATATTATTCACCACATGAACGCGCTAATCCACAAGAAACTGCAACGTATAAAACTCTGAACGCCAGACACCGACCTCACTGCCATTACAGGATAGGCTGAGGTGCCTCATGTGATCTAAGTTCGCCGTTATGGTTTCTCCAATGGTATGAACCTCTCATCACCCCAATAATAAGACAATCTCTGTGGTCAACTGCACACTTCCGTCACTCGCCATATTCATTAAGGAAAGCAGCGCAGGCTATAAGCAGTGGAAGGTGTCTAGCAGCTCAAAACCAAACAAAAAGGTCCTTATATTAAATTGAAAACAGTTTGCAAGCAAAAGTATGAATTAAAACACAAATCAACATTGCATAGCATCACATTAGCAGTGCATCTGCAAGAATCACAGAGCAATGTTTATGTTGGTAAAAATGCTAAACTCTACACCAGTTACTGCTTTAACTGGTTTAGCTTTAACTGTCTTTTATCAATAGCCTTCAAGTTATAGTTCCCACCATTAACTGATATGAACAACAATCGTTATGTCTGTCAGCGCTGCTAAACTTCTTTAACGTCATATTCAATTCAAACAACTGTAAAAGTCAACCCAACAGCAGAATATAACTTAAGCCACTTACCTGCTTTGTCGTTATTGGGGCAGTTGTGATGTTGTTTGGGACATTCGCTCTGATGAGCTCTTCAGATTCATCCGAGCAGATTCAAAGCACATTAGGCCAATATAGACATTTTATAGCTCAAATAACATTATTTAACACATCAAATAACATTATTCAACACATTACTGCTCAGTAAAACACATTTCACAAACACTGCAGCCCTACTGAACGTTTACTAGCAATATAACACCAAATACGGAACATTATTCACCACAAAAAAACACTAATCCACAAGAAACTGGAATATATAAAACTCTGAATGCCAAACACTGACGTCACTGCCATTACAGGATAGGCTGAAGTGCCTCACATGATCCCAGTTAGCCGTAATGGTTTCTCCAATAGTAGGGACCCTCTCATCTTCCCAATAACAGGACAATCTCTGCGGTCAACTGCACACTTCTGTCATTTGCCAATCAGGAAAAATATAGGCTATAACCTGTGGACGGTGTCTAACAGCTCCAAACCAAAACTCAAGCGAAAGCGTGACATAAAACATGAATCAACATTCAATCAATCAACTTTATTTATATCGCGCTTTTACAATGACGATTGTTTCAAAGCAGCTTCACAGTGTTAAACAGGACAATATTGCAACAAAATTTGATTTGGCTAGTTTATAGAATTAAATATGACCTAATTAATCAATTTAATTTGTATATTTAGTTGAATAACTCCAATCTTAATTTTAGTGTCCCCAACTGAGCAAGCCAAGCCAAAGGTGACATTGCACTGCTAATGTGACGCTATGCATCGACAAGAATAGCAGAGCATTATGTTGGTAAAATGTCAAACCCACAGCAGAATATAACTTAAGCCACTTACCTGCTTTGTCGTTATTGAGGGAGTTGTGATGTTGTTAGGGACAATCGCTCTGATGAGCTCTTCAGATTCATCCGAGCAGAGTCAAAGCACATTAGGCCAATATAGACATTTTATAGCTCAAATAACATTATTTAACACATTACTGCTCAGTAAAACACATTTCACAAACACTGCAGCCCTACTGAACATTTACTAGCAATATAACACCAAATATTGAACCTTATTCACCACACAAACATGCTAATCTGCAAAATATAAAACTCTGAACGCCAAACACTGACGTCACTGCCATTACAGGATAGGCTGAGGTGCCTCACCATATCCTAGCTATTACGGTTTCTCCAGTGGTATGACCCCCTCAACTTTGCAATAATAGGACAATCTTGCGGACAACTGCACACTTCTGTCATTTGCCATACAGGAAAAGAGCGCAGACTATAAACAGTGGAAAGTGTCTAGCAGCTCGAAACCAAAACCCAACCCAAAGTGCGAAATAAAACACGAATCAACATTGCACAGCATCACATTAGCAGCGCATCGACAAGAATCAGAGCAATGTTTACGTTGATAACACAGCCAAACTCTAAACCAGCTCATTTGCCTATAAATAGCCTTGCCAAGATATTCTCTGATATGAACAACAAGAGTTTTGTCTGTAACATCATATTCAATTCAAAATGTTTGTTTTTTACAACTCCAAACAGCAGCAGAATATAACTTAAGCCACTTACCTGCTTTGTCGTTATTGGGGCAGTTGTGATGTTGTTTGGGACATTCGCTCTGATGAGCTCTTCAGATTCATCCGCACGGAGCCGAAGCACATTAGGCCAATATAGACATTTTATAGCTCAAATAACATTATTCAACACATTACTGCTCAGTAAAACACATTTCACAAACACTGCAGCCCTACTGAACGTTTACTAGCAATATAACACCAAATACTGAACATTATTTGCCACACAAACATGCTAATCCACAAGAAACTGCAACAAATAAAATTCTGAACGCCAAACACTGACGTCACTGCCATTACAGGATAGGCTGAGGTGCCTCACGTGATCCCAGTTAGCCGTTATGGTTTCTCCAATAGTAGGGACCCTCTCATTGATGTTGTTTGGGACATTTGCTCTGATGAGCTCTTCAGATTCATCCGAGCAGATTCAAAGCACATTAGGCCAATATATGCGGAGCCGAAGCAAAACTCACGTAATGAGGGCCAAAGGCTCCATATTGCTGCTTCAAGTACATTTTAAAATGCAATACAATCCAAACTTTTAAATCCAGTTTGACTTTTTAATCAGTGTAGATTCATTATCATTTGGATTCAAATGTGACCATTAGGCCGATATCTAGACACTTTATAGCTCAAACAACATTATTCAAATAACACATTGCTGCTCAGTCAAGCACATTTCACAAACACTGAAGTCCTACTGAACATTTACTAGCAATATAACGCCAAATACAGAACATACTTCACCATGCAAACGCGCTAATCCACAAGAAACTGCAAAGTATAAAACTCTTATCGCCAAACACTGACGTCACTGCCATTACAGGATAGGCTGAGGTGCCTCACATGATCCCAATTAGCCGTTACAGTTTCTCCAATAGTACGACCCTCTCATCTTCCCAATAATAGGACAATCTCTGTTGTCAACTGCATATTTCTATAATTTGCCATACAGGTAAAAAGCACAGACTATAAGCAGTGGAAGATGTCTAACAGCTCAAAAACAAACCCAAGCAAAAGTATGAAATAAAACATGAATCAACATTGCATAGCATCACATTAGCAGTGCATTGACAACAATAACAGAGCTTTATGTTGGTAAAAATGTCAAACCCACAGCAGAATATAACTTAAGCCACTTACCTGCTTTGTCGTTATTGGGGCAGTTGTGATGTTGTTTGGGACATTCGCTCTGATGAGCTCTTCAGATTCATCCGAGCAGAGTCAAAGCACATTAGGCCAATATAGACATTTTATAGCTCAAATAACATTATTCAACACATTACTGCTCAGTAAAACACATTTCACAAACACTGCAACTTACTAAACTTTCACTATTGATATAAACACCAAATATTGAACATTATTCACCACACAAACCCACTAATCCACAAGAAACTGGAACATATAAAACTCTGAAAGCCAAAGACTGACGTCACTGCCATTACAGGATAGGCTGAGGTGCTTCACGTTATCCTAGTTAGCCATTACGGTTTCTCTAATAGTATGACCCTCTCATCTACACAATAATAGGAAAATCTCTGCGGTTAACTGCACACTTCCGTCATTTGCCATATTCATAAATAAAGTAAAGAAGCACAGGCTATAAGCAGTGGAAGATGTCTAGCAGCTCAAAACCAAACTAAATGGTCCTTGAATAGATAACTGTTTTCAAGCAAGACTACAAAATAAAACAAATCATATTAGCAGTGCATTGACAAGAGTCACAGAGCAATGTTTGTTGGTAATAATACTAAACTCTAAACCAGTTACTGCTTTGATCCTTTTTCTTTATCAATAGCCTTCTCAAGTTAGTTCCCACCATTAACTGATATGAACAACAATCGTTATGTCTGTCAGCAATGCTAAACTTCTTTAACGTCATATTCAATTCAAACAATTGTTTCCACAAGTCAAACCAACAGCAGAATATAACTTAAGCCACGTACCTGCTTTCTGTCGTTATTGAGGGAGTTGTGATGTTGTTAGGGACATTCGCTCTGATGAGCTCTTCAGATTCATCCGAGCAGAGTCAAAGCACATTAGGCCAATATAGACATTTTATAGCTCAAATAACATTATTCACAGTGTTAAAGTATAAAACTCTGAATGCCAAACACTGACGTCACTGCCATTACAGGATAGGCTGAGGTGCCTCACGTGATCCCAGTTCGCCGTTACAGTTTCTCCAATGGTATGACCCTCTCATCTTCCCAATAATAAGACAATCTCTGCGGACAACTGCATAGTTCTATCATTTGCCGTACAGGGAAAAAAGCGCAGGCTATAAGCAGTGGAAGATGTCTAACAGCTCGAAACCAAAACCCAAGAAACAAGGTGAAATAAAACATGAATCAACATTGCATAGCATCACATTAGCAGTGCATCAACAAGAACCACAGAGCATTATGTTGGTAAAATGTCAAACCCAACAGCAGAATATAACTTAAGCCACTTACCTGCTTTGTCGTTACTGGGGAAGTTGTGATGTTGTTAGGGACAATCGCTCTGATGAGCTCTTCAGATTCATCCGAGCAGAGTCAAAGCACATTAGGCCAATATAGACATTTTATAGCTCAAATAACATTATTCAACACATTACTGCTCAGTAAAACACATTTCACAAACACTGCAGCCCTACTGAACATTTACTAGCAATATAACACCAAATATTGAACATTATTCACCACACAAACATGCTAATCCACTAGAAACTGCAACGTATAAAACTGAACGCCAAACACTGACGTCAATGCCATTACAGGATAGGCTGAAGTGCCTCACGTGATCCCAGTTAGCCGTTAGTTTCTCCAATGGTATGACCCTTATCAATAGGACAATCTCTGCAGTCAACTGCACACTTCTGTCATTTGCAATACAGGAAAAGAGCGCAGACTATAAACAGTGGAAAGTGTCTAGCAGCTCGAAACCAAAACCCAACCGAAAGTGCGAAATAAAACACGAATCAACATTGCACAGCATCACATTAGCAGCGCATCGACAAGAATCAGAGCAATGTTTACGTTGGTAACACAGCCAAACTCTAAACCAGCTCATTTGCCTATGAATAGCCTTGCCAAGTTATTCTCTGATATGAAAAACAAGAGTTTTGTCTGTAACATCATATTCAATTCAAAATGTTTGTTTTTTACAACTCCAAACAGCAGCAGAATATAACTTAAGCCACTTACCTGCTCATAAGAAGTATTTTCGGATTTCTTCCTGTCGTTATTGGGGCAGTTTTGATGTCATTACAGTCCTGTAATGTAAACAAAACAAAAAAAATTATATACAGTAGGGCTGCACGATTTGGTGAAAATATATAATTGCGATTATTCTGGGTAAAATTGCGATTTAAAATGCGATTATTGTTATTATAATTTTTTACACATGAAAAATGTGTGTATATAACATTTTGTGTTTTTATATTAATGTGACTAATAATAATAATTATGATTATTATTACTGCTAAAAATATTTTTTTTAAATAAGAAATATTACCATTACAATAACATTTTCATAATTACAAATAAAATAAAAAGAGTACGTCAGAATAAATATAACAATATAATACTAATAATAATTATTATTATTTTTGTAATATTTTACAGAAAACTTATTTTACAAAAGAAAAAAAAAACTGCTGGGTTACCTATTCATATGCAGACAGCCTATGACTAAAAAACATTAGAAAGGTCTAAGCATAAGGAGTTATTCTTAAAGTCTGTCTTTAATATGAAATATGAACCTCTTGTGCATCCACTGTGGGGGAAAAACTCCTGTACATTGAAGAAAAACATGGATTGTCCAACAAATGTATAATTTTTAAAGTTTATTAAGTTTTAAAATGTATTAAGCATTATTTTCTTATTATTGATTACCCACAAGTTTTTAATTCATACTGAAAGCCAGAGGGCGCCCTCGAGCGGAAAACGCCACATTTGCCTCAGAGAAGTAATGACGTTAGTTTTCAGGAAACCCCTGATGTGAAGCTAACGCTGTAAACAGAAGATAGAGACGCTTTGATTAAACATGACGACAATAAACACGACTGCAGCAAAATATGGTGTATTTGAGTTCTTCAAGCCGTCGAGGGTATTTTCATAATAATAAAGTGTATAATAATGCAGTGCTGATTGACAGAGAATGCTATAAAATAACGCCTCGTCTGCCTCACTCTGATGAGAAGCCACATCAGCTCACACACACTCGACTGACGGTATAAAGTGAGGTAAAACATGTTATTAAACGTTGTCTTTTGTTGAACAGGTTTATGAACGCTTCACTAGTTTGTGAAGATGTTTGACTCGTGTTGCTTTTCCAAATGCACTTTATAAGCGACTCAAACTCGCAGTCTTTCAGACGGAGCAGCGTTGATCACAGAGCTGCTCTTCGCTAACACACTGGGCATTTACAATTCACAAACACTGCAGTCCTACTAGGGCTGTAACGATACACCAAACCCACGATTCGGTTCGTATCACGATTTCTGACCCACGGTACGATACAAACCTCGATATGGGGGGGAAACAAAACAGTTCAAAAGATATTTTGAGGGAAAAAAAATAATCTATCAGTGTGTCTCCGGCATCTGCATGTTGGTTGTGTTGCCGGCCAGTTGGGAAAGCTTCTTGATTCAAATTGTGTGGGTCTTGTCAACTGCACGATTGCCATCCTTGTTCTCCACCGGGTAGCCGAAATGTTGCCATACTGCTGACTTAAAAATTGGACCTGGACAGGAAGGATAATTCTGGGAGTTGGAAGGGGTGTGTCGCGATTCTGCCTTCTCACATCACGATATAGGTTCGTGGACCTGCATATTGCGATTTCGATTTCATACCGCATATCGTTACAGCCCTAAGTCCTACTGAACGTTTCCTAGCAATATAACACTAAATGTGACCTGCGCTGGCAAAAGGAGTCGAATGTGCACAGGATAATTTCAGGCTACAGGCAAAACAAGTGAAAAATTACGATTTTGAGGTTTTCAAGCCTTATACGCAATCCCAATGCTCCAAATAGCATTTAAACATCTAAGTATCTTTATTTGTAGGTTTTCAGAGAGGAGCACCTTTTATTTGTACATGAAAACGATCTCACTCGCGCGAACTGACAGATCCAACGCATGCGCAAAGACGCCTCTCACAGCGATATACTATATACACTAGAGCTGCAACTAACGATAATTTTTTCTGTTGACTAATCGAACGATTATTTTTCGATTAGTCGTCTAATCTAACGATTATTTTTATTACAATAAATTATTAATCTAATGTTCTTTTTTGTAATTAGCTCATGAATCCTTTGGATAACTTTACAAAAAAATATATATAAGTACAACTTCTAATATAATATTTCAACCTTTATTCATTTTCAACCAATGTGGTTGAAGTTTTTAAAGTAATTTTACTTTTAATTTTAGTAGATTTTGAATGAGCAGACATCTGTATTGATCCGTAGATAAAATTTATAGAACGTGGAGGGGAAATTGCCGCCGCTCCACTCTGCTCACATACTCTGGTGTTGACTCGCAAGACTCGCAGCGGGCCGGGGGCGTGGCATCACGATGGTGTTTCTCCATCACGATGGTGTTTCTCCATCGTGATGTCTGTCAGCCATCACGATGGACGATGATATCGTCCATCAGCACAACCCTACACCTGAATTATTTTTAGTTTTAGCTGACTAAATATCATAAGATTTTAAGAGTTTATTTATCCCTCATGCAGTGTTTTGACTGAACCTCTTCTACCTCTGCTGCATTAGATCAGAACACATCTTTACAATTTTCTAGTTCTTAAAAGAGTCTGCGTTTGAGATACATGTCCTTATTTCAGGCAAAACGCTAGCTCGCTCTGTCTGGATGCGTTAAAATCTGCTCTAAGTTTGCGTTTTTGTCACCTATCACTTCAGCACTTCAATAAGCCGACAGAAAGCAGGTTAATGTGTACATGCCAAGCGAAATCAGGTTAAGTAGCAAGAAAACTCCCTGTTCCAACCGGTTTATGCTTAAGCCGTTTATGACCTTACTCCGAAAACGGGTTACCGCGTTTACATGACCATGCTCATTGTCGGCTTATTAGGCAAAATTGGCTTAAGAAGGTGTATGTAAACACACCCATTTTCTAAATGAGTCCCGGTGTATTTCGAGCTTGTTCATAATTAAGTCACACATTATGTTTTTGTTACATAATAAACTGTATTTAATTTAATTCCCATTTAATTCATAGTCGGGAGGAAAGACTAAGAAGAGTATTTGACCTATTGTTCAATAAAGTATTAACTAAAACTTTTATACATATTCATTACTTGAAATTAAAACAAAAAATAAACTTAAACTTATTTGAAGGTGTATCTTAACCTGATATACTAACTTAAACAGAAAAACCACATTATAAAAACTATATAGATGTTTTAAAAAACAAACAATTAAAGTGAATTGAGCTCTTGTGTATTTTTAATGTTTTGGCATATATTCAGTTACAGTTGGTTATTTAATGCTTAAATGCCCAATTAATGCATTACAAAATAATATGAGCCGTAAATCTCCCGCTGACATGCTTTATTTAATGCTGCCTTCACGTGCTATCAGAATTATCGTAAATACGAGTTTTGGAGGGAAAAATTGCACATGATGTCGTGTTTACCACTGGGAAGGTCAGAAATAATTTTGATACCCAAGTTCCTGAGATGGGCGAGGCATAACCATTAAAAATGGCAGATGGGAGATGAATTTCTGCTGTGGCAGGTGTGTTTTGTTAGTTTTTTTCCCACAACAATTCCATTGTCTTGTCGTTAAAGTAGTACATTTTTACATAAATTAATAATCATTTGAAGCATTGTGTATTTTAAACACATTGAAAATCGCATCTAGTTGACCATCATTCCAGAATAGTGAGCAAGCTGACTAGATAGTGTGGTAAAAGTAGCTATACAATAGGATCATGTTTGGTTGAAAACAATTGCCATTTTAGTCTTTATTGCCTACAGTATGCCTTTATTGTGAATGTGATTATAAACAGTATGCTTTCGGGTTGTGCTGCTAGTGTTTCCCAGTGATTCTATGATGTTCTGGGACCAGGAAAGGACTGAAATGGTTATAGTGTTAAAATAACATTTTCCAAAGACGCACAAAAGTGTGAACCTGGCGTCCTCCATTCTTTCCGACAACACAGCACCTGAACACAAGCTCGTAATCACGACTTCTGAAGTGGGAAGTAGGAAACTTCCGATAGCACGTGAAGGCAGCATAACATTACAACTGACTTTACATTTGAAAAACTCTTTTTCTGACATTTGGGCATTTGGAGTCAGATACCGGCATTATTATTTTTGACATCACTACAAGGAAATAACCCGGTTTATTAATAATGTCCTGTAAACGCGGTTTACTTGCGTTGTCAGTATACTGGTTTGCAGGGGAAAACTAAGTTAGTCATTTCAATAAGCTGATATTTGTGAGTTATTAGCTTATTGGTGCGCATGTAAACTATCATTATTCCTCAGCATTAGTTCATAATCAATTATTCCTACCTCTGTCATAAATGTGTTATTCATTGATTGAGCCACACTGGGGCCTCCGTGTTTTCCCGCCGTTAATCAACATCCATTAACGTTACATTAATTCTGACTTTATCTCTTCACTAATCCTCCCTGTCTCGTTTTTATCGGTTGAAGAAAATAACAGTACATTTTCATCATCGTTTTTGTCATCCAACACTAGTTTTTATTTCGTTATCGTGTCGTTTTCGTCAGTGAAAAAAGTTTGATGACAAAAAATAATTTATTCAACGACGAATCGTCGAATAAAATTATTCGTCAGCCAAAATAAAACTGCACCATACCCTAAACTAATTGGTAATTAGTCTATGTATGGCCTTGCCAAGTTATAGTTCCCACAGTTATTATCTGATACCATCAAACAATCGTTACAGCACTACCAAACTTCGGTAACATCATATTAAATTCAAAATAATTTCGTTTTAACAACTCCCTACAGCAGCAGAATAAAACTTAAGACACTTACCTGCTCATACTACGTATTTTAGGATGTCTTTATGTCGTTATTGGGGCAGTTTTGATGTCCTTTATTGTCATTAGCGCTGATGAGACGATCGTCGTCTATAACGCGTCAGATTCATCCGCGCGGAGCCGAAGAACAACTCACGTTATGACCGAAACAATGTTCCTCCGCAGAATACATGTAGTTTATTCTTCAACCATTAGAGGGCCTAAGACTCCTGTTGCTTATAGTAGGCCTATATCTTAATGCAGTACAATTCAAACTTTTACTTTTTGGTCTGTTATGTGCGGTAGATTATTTATAAATTGGGTGCAAACGTGACGAATATAGGCCAATATAGACACTTTATAGCTCAAATAACTTTCTTTTTATATATATAGCCTATATATAATTAAAATAAGAGCATTAATGTCACATTACATCATTCAAACCCTCCAGAATGACCCCTGTAAGTGCTGTAGTGTAAATATATTTTTTTATTTTATACAGTGAGCATTAAAAATCTTTCCTGTAATGATTGACAGTCACTTTCCACATAGAACTAGTTTTGAAGCCAGATTTGATGCTGATGGTAATGTTGTGTAAAATGTGTTTCTTCCAGATGAGAATAAAAGCATGCCTTTCTAGATGCATTTTGGTTTCAAACTCATTCGCTCTTGTTGTACATTGATCACTGTGCATCCGATTGTAGGGTTCTCCGTTTCGGCAATGAGCTGAATGGTGCATGAAACTGTGATTTGCTTCAAAATGTAAATAGCAGAGAAGTTTGTGATTAAATGATAGTTGCCAGGACTGATGGGCCGGGTTCCCCGATGGGCCTGTGTTACGCTGCACAGCCTCAAACGTGCATCTGTGGTCTGGAGGACGGCCAAACAGCATCTGAGCGCTGGCAGACACTTCCACATTTCTTCAAATGCTCATTAGAAGAGTCCATACGCCTCAGTGTTGCTACTTGTACTTAGTTTCTCCCAAACACTAGAAAATTATCTAATTTTTAAAAAGCTGCATTTGATAGTCATAATTTGCCTTTGATAAATAGACTTTGAGCTTGAGAATGAGTCTATTTGTTTAGATAAAAGATATAAATGTTTTGCATGCAAAGTGACTTTTAGAAGATTCCATTTCAAATAAATGCTGTTCTTTTCAGAACTTTCTATTCATCAAAGAATCCTGAGAAATAAAATGTATGACGGTTTCCACAAAAAAAGACTTCTGATGAACTTCTATGTTTGGATGTGTTCAATCATATTTGAGAGTGAGTGCATTTTCTATACGCTCACAGGGCTACTTCACCCAAAAATTGAAATGTCCTATAATTTCTCACCCTCAAGTCCTAAGTGTATATAACATTCTTCCTTAATTCAGCCAAACGCAATTATACTTATATAAAAAATCGATTATCTTATCCATCATAAAAGTGCATCCATCCATCATAAAAGTCAATCCATCCATCCATCCATCATCCATCCATCCATCCATCCATCCATCATCGTGTATCTATCCATCATAAACGTGCATCTATCCATCATAAGTGAGTACTTTTATGATGGATGGATGCACTTATATGGTGGATAGATGCCCTTTTTATGATGGATAGATACACGATGATGGATGGATGGATGGATGGATGGATGGATGGATGGATGGATGGATGGATGGATGGATGGATGGATGGATTGATGGATGGATGGATGGATGGATGGATGGATGGATGGATGGATGGATGGATGGATGGATGGACTGACTTTTTTGATTGATGGATGGACTGACTTTTTTGATTGATGGATGCACTTTTATGATGGATAGATGCACTTTTATGATGGATAGATGCACATTTATGATGGATAAATGCACTTTTATGATGGATAGATGCACTTTTATGATGAGTAGATGCACTTTTATGATGGATAGATGCACTTTTATGATGGATAGATGCACTTTTATGATGAGTAGATGCACGTTTATGATGAGTAGATGCACTTTTATGATGGATAGATGCATGTTTATGATGGATAAATGTACTTTTATGATGAGTAGATGCACTTTTTTGATGAGTAGATGCACTTTAATGATGGATAGATGCACTTTTATGATAGATGAATGCACGTTTATCATGATAGATGCACTTTTATGGACTTCAAAACAGAAACAACCATTCACTGCCATTATAAAGCTTGGAAGAACTACTGGTTTTATTCGTCTGAAAGAAGAATGTCATACACAGGAGGACTTGAGGGTTAGTAAATCATGGGATAATTTTCATTTTTGGGTGAACTATCCCTTTTAATTATGCTGGAGGTTTCATCACATGCATTAGAATAATGAGTTAACAAGTTTATCTTAATTAAATGTGTAATTTGGTATGTCAAATCTGTCTAATCTCTTTTAAACACATGTTGAGTTCTGCTGGGTTTTTTTTTCTCCCAGCAGTAAAACATGCACACTCCTGCTCGTACGTCCTTGAATGATTTATTCCCCTGTAACTCGTGAAACTCTTTCTAGTGTCTGGTTTTCCTGCGGTTGTGCCGAGGTCTGTGCTCAGGGCAGCGCTTGCGTGACTGCAGATCCTGACGTTTGTGTGTGTGTGTGTGTGTGTGTGTGTGTGTGTGTGTGTGTGTGTGTGTGTGTGTGTGTGTGTGTGTGTGTGTGTGTGTGTGTGTAAGTGGAAATCCACCACACAGGGGCATCTGGGAAGCCATCATTCATTTTTATATTACCCTAATGACGTGGAGCCGGTAACAGGGGTCATTTAAATGAAAGACTGATTCGAGAGGCGCTTTACTGCTCGTGACTGAACGCACAGCAGAGATTAACTGTGCTTTTCTTTAACGGCTGTTCTGTCTGCAAGTATGTAGGCCTAAATTAATTTGAAATGCATAAAACCCATGAACTAATAAACTTAATGTGTGCATATTTGTCAGTCATATTGAAACAGGACGTAATTCTGTAATTTCACTAATAAAATGTATGTGTTTTAAATGCACAATAACCAGGTTTAAATGTTTATCAGCAATAAATACAATTTGTTTCAATCTCATAAAATGAATTTAGCTTGTTCCACATATTTCATACTGAATATGTTTAATTGTTTTACCATTTATAATGATTCTAAGCCATGCATTTTGAAGATTTGACTATTTTTATCAAATCAAAAATATGCAAATAGTTAAACTAAACAAACTGCGCTACAAAAATGCTCTTCTTATTTGGTATTTTTTTCTTATTTCCAGTCCAAATATCCAAATATTCTTAATTTTTTGCAGTGTGTCATGATTATCTATTGATTTTTATGTATTGCTGACAAATATGCATCAAGTTTATTAGTTTGTTTGTTTGATTAAACTGAGTAATACAAACCCGATATGCAATATAAATAAATCATACATTTATAAAATAATTTATAGTAATAAATGCATAAATCTTAAATGTATGCCTAAAGCTTCAAAACAGCTTCATCAGGTTTAATGTTCAGAGTCACGCTAGTGGTGCAAAATGACTTCCTAAAGTAACCTTTTACTGGTTATTTAACACATTAAGGCGTCTCGTGCGAACGGCTCATTGAACGCCAGCGGGGTCAGAGGGGCTTCGGGGTCAGAGGTCAAAGTGAGCTAATATAAGCCAGAGGTCTGATGCTCCTCCTGATGTCCCGTCTGTGTTTGGCAGGAAGCTGTGAAAGCGTTCAGACGGTGAGCGTGACCCGATTTCGTGCCTGTGATCTCCTGCTGCTGCTCTTCTCACGGCACGAGAGCCTCCGCACGCTCTGCATACAAGATTTGTATGTACTTGTATGTATTTTTTATATTATTTATACATACATATTTCAAAATAATAATATTTACAAACATATAACAAAAAATATAGCCTATATATACACTCACCTAAAGGATTATTAGGAACACCTGTTCAATTTCTCATTAATGCAATTATCTAATCAGCCAATCACACGGCAGTTGCTTCAGTGCATTTAGGGGTGTGGTCCTGGTCAAGACAATCTCCTGAAATCCAAACTGAATGTCAGAATGGGAAAGAAAGGTGATTTAAGCCGTTTTGAGCGTGGCATGGTTGTTGGTGCCAGACGGGCCGGTCTGAGTATTTCACAATCTGCTCAGTTACTGGGATTTTCACACACAATCATTTCTAGGGTTTACAAAGAATGGTGTGAAAAGGGAAAAACATCCAGTCTGCAGCAGTCCTGTGGGAGAAAATGCCTTGTTGATGCTCGAGGTCAGAGGAGAATGGGCCGACTGATTCAAGCTGATAGAAGAGCAACTTTGACTGAAATAACCACTCGTTACAACCGAGGTATGCAGCAAAGCATTTGTGAAGCCACAACACACACAACCTTGAGGCGGATGGGCTACAACAGCAGAAGACCCCACCGGGTACCACTCATCTCCACTACAAATAGGAAAAAGAGGCGACAATTTGCACAAGCTCACCAAAAATTGTGGACAGTTGAAGACTGTAAAAATGTTGCCTGGTCTGATGAGTCTCGATTTCTGCTGAGACATTCAGATGGTGGAGTCAGGATTTGGCGTAAACAGAATGAGAACATGGATCCATCATGCCTTGTTACCACTGTGCAGGCTGGTGGTGGTGGTGTAATGGTGTGGGGATGTTTTCTTGGCACACTTTAGGCCCCTTAGTGCCAATTGGGCATCGTTTAAATGCCACAGCGTACCTGAGCATTGTTTCTGATCATGTCCATCCCTTTATGACCACCATGTGCCCATCCTCTGATGGCTACTTCCAGCAGGATAATGCACCATGTCACAAAGCTCAAATCATTTCATATTGGATTCTTGAACATGGAAATGAGTTGACTGTACTAAAATGGCCGCCACAGTCACCAGATCTCAACCCAATAGAGCATATTTGGGATGTGGTGGAACGGGAGCTTCGTGCCCTGGATGTGCATCCCACAAATCTCCATCAAATGCAAGATGCTCTCCTATCAATATGGGCCAACATTTCTAAAGAATGCTTTCAGCAGCTTGTTGAATCAATGCCACGTAGAATTAAGGCAGTTCTAAAGGCGAAAGGGGGTCAAACACAGTATTAGTGTGTGTTCCTAATAATCCTTTGGGTGAGTGTATATATATATATATATATAGTTTGGCCAAATTGTGACGGCTAGACGACTGGGTCAGAGCATCTCCAAAACTGCAGCTCTTGTGGGCTGTTCCCGGTCTGCAGTGGTCAGTATCTATCAAAATTGCTCCAAGGAAGGAACAGTGGAGAACCGGCCACAGGGTCATGGGCGGCCAAGGCTCATTGATGCACGTGGGGAGCGAAGGCTGACCACAGCACACTGTCAGGGGTCTAGTGGAGTCCATGCCTCGATGGGTCAGTGCTGTTTGGCAGCAAAAGGGGAACCAACACCATATTAGGAAGGTGGTCAATTAAGAATTTGTTTCAGTAAGTCGTGGCCATGTTGAACTAATTTGTTCCTTGTTTGATTTAAGTAAAACAAGGGATTTAATGAGTACAATGTGGCCACAATTTAGAAAACGAGGAGATTGATTAATTAAATGAGCTGATGTATTAGTAAGTCATGGGGGAAAATTGTTAATTTGTGACTAATAATGTTCCCCAGTTAATTATCTTATTTAGTTTTTTATTTTAAATTATTTTATTATAAAAATGTTACTGTACAAATTGTATAAATATTATAATATTTTATTATATTTTTATTATTTGTTAAATATTTAATATGATCTATTTTTATTTTAAATAATCATTTTAATACAATTTTAAAAAATTATACTAATTATTTCTATACTTAATATATTTAAATTATTATTATTGCATGTATTATTAGTTATATCATGTATATCATTATTTTATATATTTCCTTTTTGAATTTTGTGTATTTTATGTGTTAGAATAACATTTCATCTTGAGGACTTTTTATTATATTTTAAATGATAATTTTCTTTAAATAATATTTTTTTACATTTCATGATCTCTTTATTTTAAATAATTATTTTATAATATATATATATATATATATATATATATATATATATATATATATATATATATATATATATATATATATATTAAATATACATCAAATATTTCAATATTACAGTACAAATATTTAACATACTTTTACTGTTTATTTCTATATTTAATATATATATATATATATGTAATTATTATTGTTTATAAAATCATACTTTATTTTATATATGTTCTTTTTATATTTTGTGTGTTTATTTTAAATAAGCTTGAGCTCAGTATCTTCCAGATCAGTTCCTGTTGTATGTCTGAACATATGCGGTCTCTCATCCATGCAGACCGTCAACATCTTACAATAATAATAGCACAGAGCGCATGCATCGCTTTAACAAACATCTTTCTACATTAGCGCTTTTATTCAAAGTCGTCATTATAAGACCACCCACTTTTTCCTGAGAGCAAAGAGTTTTTAAGGAGATTTTAAGAACAATTCTCATTTGTCTTTGGGATGTGGTTGAAGTGGGCCGAGGGGCATCAGGGCAAAACAAAATGTGTTTCCAGTGAAAGTATTGTCAGACAAACCGCATGTGTGGCCGCCGACGGGCATCAGGACAATCACCCATTTATGATCCAACATTCACTTCAGTGCTCTACTTTATACTAACTATTAGTAACTTTGAAACTATATTTAGGTTAGGGTTAGTAGAATAAGTTGCAAAAGTTACTCATAGTTAGTCGATTGTCTAAACTCTAAACCATCGAAATAAAGCGTTCCCCCACTTGTGCATGCATTCATAACTTGCATATTTAAAGGAATAATGTGCATCTTCGACTCCTAGGATACGGGTGTTGTTGGCGTGCGCCTCGTAAAGCCGTGGCATTAGGAGCACGTAATGAGTGAAAAGATGTCAGGTCAAAGGTCAATCCACAACACACACCTCAACACGCCAGACGTTTCATCAAACTGTCACGAATCATGTGATTTATTACACTCGGCTCCTGGCTTCCAGTGTCATCATGTCCAGTTTGAAGGATTGAAATACATCACACACACACACACACACACACACACACACACACACACACACACACACACACACACAAATGTCTGCTTCATCTCTTGTACGTGTCAACTATGATGATTTGCCTGATGCTTTTATCCAAAGCGATTACATCAGTATATGCGTTTACTAGAACCAGCATTAATATTTATATCCATTAATATTTTATAACACAGGCCATAGGAAACATATATGAACATTAATAAAAATCTGATGAAATATGATAAAATATATGCAAGTATATGCAGACAGCTGCCATTTATTAGACCTTTAATATCAAGAACATTATTGCCAGAAACACTTTGCACAGTTATACATGCGAAAGCTTGGCTTCTCTCTCTCTCTCTCTCTCTCTCTCTCTCTCTCTCTCTCTCTCTCTCTCTCTCTCTCTCTCTCTCTCTCTCTCTCTCTCTCTCTCTCTCTCTCTCTCTCTCTCTCTCTCTCTGTGTGTGTGCGTGCGTGTGTGTGTGTGTGTGTGTGTGTATGTTTTTGTGACATATGAGGACACAAATGTGTATAATGCCATGGGTATGACACAGGTATTACAGGAGAGGGTGAAATATGAGGACATTACCCCTGTGTGTGTGTGTGTGTGTGTGTGTGTGTGTGTGTGTGTGTGTGTGTGTGTGTGTGTGTGTGTGTGTGTGTGTGTGTGTGTGTGTGTGTGTGTGTGTGTGTGGTCCCATTAAATATACTTGCACACTGTTTTTTGTTGCTGTTATTTGGGTAGCTGTTATAAATGACAACAGTTTAATAAGCTTTAATTAACTTGTTGCATGATTGTCTTCAAACCATGACAGTTATAGCTCCTCTTGTGGCAACACTGAGAATGCGGGACACATCTGTTGTTATGAACTGCACACTAACATAAAAATTGAGCTTGCACGGTTAAAAGTGCTTACAATAATGTCCATGTGTAGATTCAAGGCCTGGCAAAAGCACTGCATTTTCGAACGTGAACGTGTTTCACAATTCAGATCAGCAGATTAATGCCAAACTCTTCATTATGAGTGTTTTTAAAAGGTTAAAGGATGTTTCAAACTGGACAAACCTTTGATAAAGTGAGTCCAAGAGTTAGCCACCGACCTCTAATCAATATTTATTGCTTCATCGTGCCAAAAAAACATCATTGACTGGCTCCATTTTCCACTGGATCCGTTTCAGTTGGTCCTTTCGCTGGATCTGGCTGGAGACGGCATGTAAGGATGCTGTTTAAAACATGGCAGAAGGCTGAAGACCGGGGTCCAAATAGAGTCGGAAAACTGAAATTAAGCTTCATCTTCCTGCTGATAATGAGGCATTTAGAAAATCACAAACCCATTCAGAACAATCTACTGTTATTTTCTTGATTCCTGACATTATGCTATATGCAAAAAAAGTCATCTCTTCTCGAGTTTGGCAAATGACCTGATCAGTTATTTGAGTTTGGGCCCCAAAAACACTCTGGATCCTTGAATGGCTCGCCATCTGAACACAACACACCACCACAGACGTATTCATGCAACTGTTACTGATCATTTCTTCTGAAGGGCGATTTTTTATTCCTTTATTGTACTGAATTACACCATGCTAATGATACCGTGATATTGTTAAATGTCAAGTTTCTGTTCCTTCCAGTAACTCTGAGATATCGTGTCAGAACTTAAGCCAATTAAACCAGCAAATAGATAGATAGGTGCACTTTCTAATGGATAGATTCACTTTTCTGATGGATGGATGTGCTTTTATGATGGATAGATGCACTTTTCTAATGGATAGATTCACTTTTCTGATGGATGGATGCACTTTTATGATGATATAATCACTTTTATGAGATGCAGTTTTATGATTATGGATGTACTTTTATGATGGATAGATGCACGTTTATTATGATAGATGCACTTTTATGATGATGGATGCAGTTTTATAATGGATAGATGCACGTTTATTATGATGGATGCAGTTTTATAATGGATAGATGCACGTCTACATCTGCACTGTCTTGACATTATTCTGACAAAGTCTGAAGCAAATCGGTAAAAATAAGAGTGTCACACTTCCTACTGCCAGTTGGTGACACTATAACTTTGACTCACAACAGTCTCATCCATGTGATCGGCCTCCCACAACAAACACAACGCTGAAGTTTCATTAAAATCAGTCAATGTTGCAGAAGTTATAACACACTGACAGTTTCCCTTTTCTCGCCATGAATTTGTTGCCTCTCCATGGCCAAACAGTTCAAGAAATCAAAAATCTGCTCGCATTTTACCATCCTCAATGTCCTGACTTCATGCTGACTCAGTTGGTGGCGATCGGATGAATACCCTATGAGGAGTATATCAAATTCCAGTGCATGCATTTTTCAAACAACCCATAATACACTGTAAAAAATATTGTTGGTTTAACTTAAAAAAAGTAAGTCAAAGTTTTGAGTTTATTAAAAATTTGAGTTGAAACAGAAGGAAATTTGTTTAATAAATAGAAACTCAAAATATTATTGCATCTGAACCACATAAAAAAATGTGACAAACCATGAAAATAGCAAATATGGTTTCACTGCGTCATCACAAATAAAACACACAATTACCCAATATGATTACAAAATCTTTTAATAGTATTTGAATAAAGGTTGTCGATTCTCAAAAATGTTCATTGTGATAACTCAATGAACTCAAAATTTTAAGGCAACCAGGTAACTTCTTTCATGAATATTTTTTTTACAGTGTAGCCGAAATGGCCAACGATTCCAACGTGTGCAAGAGTTGCAAGAGTTTTTGAGCGTGTTAAGAAATGACCTAAGGGAAACAATAGGGCCCTTCACCTCTTAACTCAACTCAACTCAGCTTTATTTATACAGCACCATTAAAAACAACAAATGTTGACCAAGGTGCTGTACATTATATCAAAAATCAGTAAAATATAGCACTGTAAAAAAAAATTCAGGTCTTTAATTGAAAATGTTCAAGTGAGTGATCACATCTTAATTTTTCAGTTGGCCAAAATACATTTCTATGAATTAAATTGCATCAATTCACAGAATTTCAATTCAGCCATCTGGAAAATTTAGATGTGATCAGTCCCTAGAAAATTTTCAATTGGAGACATTTTTATTTTTTTTTTACAGTGTGGGAATGACCGAATTTATCATCTCTGTTGATCAGTGCAGTCCAGTGAACTCTGCATGACCCCCGTCCCGTGCATTTGGGGTCAAACGCGCGTAAGCACGCACCAAAGCTCCCACACGCTGCTGTCCCCCAGCTCACCCTCCACATCCTCAGGTTCACTTCCAGCCACTGCCTGCACTCAATGTGCCATTTACATGGGCGGCACGCCAAAACAAGCTGTGAGCCGTCTAACGAGGGTGTGAAAGCGGCCCGGAGGGGATACGGCAGCAAACTGGGATCTGACAGACGGGAACAACATGGTCACGCACAGAAAACAGGACCCAATCTTGTCACGCAAACTGCTCTGATCACAGACGGACAGCACCCAACAATCCAGAACGCGTCTAATAATAAATGTCACGTCACTGAGTGTGACTATCTGGGCGGAAAGTGTCTCTTCAATGAGTTTTCAATTAGCTAGCATCTATTATTAAAGGAACTGTATGTAAGAAATGTATTTCAATGAATCATAAAATGGCCCTGATATGTCACTAGACATTAAGAAATGTTAATTTCAAATACTTATATCACTGACAACAGAAGTCCGGCCAGGATATTGTCATTATAAAGTTGTTCTTGCAGCCCTCAGCTTATGTTGATGATGTCATGTTGTGTTTTGGCTTGAAGCTCCGCCCTCCACCTATCGACCAATCACGAAGTCAGTAGTGTTTCTGCATCCGGGTTGCCAAATCTGCTCTAGTTACAACAGTTGCAGCTCATAGACCGTGAAAAAATATGGAAGCCGCGACTTTATCCGTTTCCGCTGAGCAAAGTTGAAGCTTTCAGATGGCCTGCGCGGCGCTGACATCTTGGGACAGAGTCTGCGCAGTAGAGATCAGGAAGTATCTCAAAAACCCGCCCACACTCTCACAGATGCAGAACAATTAATTATGTTGGTTTGAAATAAACAGTTATGGAAATGTAGATATTAGGGCTGTCAAAGTTGACGCGTTAATAATTTATTAACGCGTTAATAACGCGTTAACGCAAATTAATTTTAACGGCACTAAATTTATTAACGCGCGTTAACGCAGCGCGCATTTTCTGTTTGATAGCCCGTAGTTGGAGACATCGGGATAAGCCATAGACGTTAAGGATGCAGCAGCAAACATTAATAGGGAAAGAAAATGGTTTTCATTAATATTCTAAACCAAAAGTGCAGTTATTGCCTTTAAGCTACCATATTTTCTGTTTAACCATAGACACCAGATCGAAAGAAAAGTCTGTTTACACTGAGCACATTCTCTGCAGTCCGAGCGTGATGCGTGCATACACTGAAGCTCACATGACTTTTAACTAGTTGATTAAGTAATATGTAACTGTGGTTATGGGTTTTTAATTCATTTTGAATTAGGTAATAGTTATCTGCCGAAATGCATGGCTTTGACCCATTTTGGTAATTAACACGTTAATTTACATTATTAGTTAACATAAATTAATGATATTGTATTGTAAAGTGTTACCGTTACGCCTTATGGGAAATGCAGCCCTGAGCAGCATAACAAACATCATCCGTACACTATCAAGGGCGCATGACCTTACCTCTGAGCTGGTGGATGTGATGGAGTGAGAGATCTCTATTTATATTTGTGCTGAAGCAGAGAGATTCACTTTCCCACAGCGGATCGGTTTCAGGACGGCGCTGATGAGGTGAAGGAAAATCACTGAAACATCGCAGAGAAAAAGGGAACACTAGTGGGGGATTGTTTCAAATTAACAATGTGTATCGTTAACGTATGATATTTAGAAAAAAGTATGCATGAAATTCAACTCTTAAGCTGATTGTACAAAAACATATGAATTACATTTCATGAATTCATGAATAATTTAACAAAATATAAATAGTGATGAACTGCCATGTGATTATGTTGGTTCACAGCATATGACAATAGCAATATTTTTTGCCTTTTAAAGCTGTGAAAGTTGTGAACATTTGCGAATAAAGAAGCGTTTCAGTCCCAAGATCAACAAAATCATCACTTCTTGGGAAATTGGTGCAAAATATCAGTAAAAAAACTGTAAGTTGTTGCAATCCGGCAGTTTTTTTCTCCATCATAAAAGAGTGTGTCTCAGAGTGTCAGACAAAACAATAAACGCTATCATGTTCTCTTGCGTTATGATGCTGGTGTTTGGGAACACAAT
Organism: Pseudorasbora parva; assembly: GCF_024679245.1. Taxonomy (NCBI): domain Eukaryota; kingdom Metazoa; phylum Chordata; class Actinopteri; order Cypriniformes; family Gobionidae; genus Pseudorasbora; species Pseudorasbora parva. Next base: position 2,713,187 of record NC_090181.1, read on the forward strand.
CGTGTGAGACACTTCTGGAGGAACACACACACACACACTCAATCGTGTGCGACGCTTCTGGAGGAACACACACACACACACACACACACACACACACACACACACACACACACACACACACACACTCAATCATGTGAGACGCTTCTGGAGGAACACACACACACACACACACACACACACACACACACACTCAATGGTGTGAGACGCTTCTGATGGAATTAAATCACATCATTTTGATCATAGACTTTCACTCAAAACCAACAAACCAACATTTGAGATGCTGCAACGCCATTGGTCCGCTGATTAGGCCGGTTATCCAATCACAGCCTCTGCTAAGGCAGTCACCTGAGGTTTGGAGGGATTTATTTAGTAAATGTGTTTTCATCGTAGTTTATGAGCATGCCTTCTTATCAGATGTATGCGCCTCAATTTAACGCATACAGTTTTTATGCGCATTTTGGCATTTCTGTCCAGCGTTTTTTATGCAATATCCAAAATGTGCATAAAAATAGATGGATGGACACAATTATGTTGGTTTGCTCTTCAAACCAGTCAGGTATTCATTTAACAGACACTTTTACTCACAAATGAGGAACATCACAACATTTCCCCCAAAATGACGGGCATTGAATTTATTTACAAAGGTGTAAGGGTGGATGGCCTACAGTGGTTCTGACTGCAGGGTTGCCGAACGACTAAAGAAACGTTATCAGCGTGATGGTAGAAAACTGTACATTTCTTGTCTATAACCACCCACTGCAACTTATACCAACGACGGAAATAAGCGCAGTTACAATAGCAAAATATGTGGGAGAGCGTTGCTTTAATGTGACTATATTGTATTGCAATAGGTAGCACTTCAAAGTCAATACCAAACCAAAACTAGTAAGCAAATCATGTATAATTGAAAGAATTTAATGACAAAATCCGGTTATGGTTACACTTAAAATAGTTACAAAATAGTTGAATGAGATGATAAAACTTATACCATTAATTGTACCCAGCATGTATAGAATGTTACCTGAGAGATAGGGAGAGATAAAGAGAGATAGAAAGATAGAAAGAGAGAGAGCAAAGAGCCAAAGAAGGCCCTAGAAGAGACAGCCAGAGAAAAAGACAGCGTCAGAGGAAGAAGACCTCGAGCAACAGTTGTAATCTTCTTTTATACATCCCTTGACCATGTGACTGAAACCCTGAGACATTCAAACTGACCAGTCAGACCAGACTTCCCCCACTGTACTACAGGTGTGGCACCATTTGGCCTACAGGCCCTCAACATCTCTTTGTCTTTAGGAATCCCAAACAGCCCCGCTGATAAGAGAGAGGGGGGTGAAACACAATAAAACAAATGTCTTTGTTCAAAGAAAAATATCAAATATCTTTGAATATTTTGGATTCTTTCAAAGGAAACACACATTCTTCGCTGACACTTTCTTAGAAAACGAATGAGTGAATCGAGTGCTGCTCGTTCAGTGAGTCTCTGCAAGAGTCATAAGAACTGAATGACCAACCAGACCAAAACATTTCCAATCAGGGATGTCTTTTAGATCTCCAGAACTGCTAGACGAAACAGTAGATTCAGCAAATAATGAATGAAAAGAAAGCAGTGACATCTGAAAGCAATTGTGAATTGAATGTGAATGTGAAATGACTCCAGTGAGCTTATAAACAGGAGGAAGCAGCGTGCCGATGGTGACATGCTGTCTTAACCACATGTTGGGAAACGCTGGAGAATCATTTCAGACAGAGGAAATGGTTCATTATCTGAAGTGTCCCAGAGAGGCATTTAATTGCAGTGTAATAACGGCAGAATCAGTCACTCCCTGAGGAATGAGTAGCTGCTCGACGAGACAAAGGAAGGGAACCCCACTAACTACACAGGGATCAAAACCAACACAGCATTTGTGGAAATCAGAGCTGGAGCCGGAGACGCGTGATGGAGGAGTTGATCCTGACGGGACAGAGTTCAGACTGAGAGCCGCTTCAATCATACATCATCCAAGTCAAAATAATGACATATTAAGATATTTATGGGATGAAAAGACGAAATAATGACATACTATGACATTTATGGGACGAAAAAAGTCAAAATTATGACACATTAAGTCCTTTTTTATGGGATGAAAAGACAAAATAATGACTTTACAAGACATTTATGGGATAAAAGTAAAAATTATAACATATTAAGATATTTATGGAATGAAAAGACAAAATTATAACATATTAAGATATTTATGGGGTAAAAAGACCAAATGATGACATACTAAGACATTTATGGGATGAAAAGTCAAAATTATGACACTAAGTCCTTTTTTATGGGATGAAAAGACAAAATAATGACATACTAAGATATTTATGGGATGAAAAGTCAAAATTATGACATATTAAGATATTTTTGGGATGAAAAAACTAAATAATAACATACTTATACATTTTTGGGATGAAAAGTCAAAATTATGACATTTTTGTGATGAGAAGTGGAAATTATAAAACATTTATGAGACGAAAAGTCTATTTATGATATACTAAGAAATGTATGAGAACATCGAAATTATGACATATTAAGTCGTATTTATATGATGAAAAGTCCAAATTATGACATACCAAGAAATTTATGAGATGAAAAGTCAAAATAATAAGATATATTAAGATATTTATGGGGTGAAAAGACTATATAATGACATACTAAGACATTTATGGGACATAATAAGTCATTTTTATAAGATGAGAATTTCAAATTTTAAGACATTTATGAGATGAAAGGTAGTTATGATATACTAAAATATTTATGAGAATTTCAAAATTTTACATTTATTAGATGAAAAGTCATTATTATGAACTTAGATATTTGCGATAAAGTCGAAAATACTTTAAAAGTTATAATTATAACAGTCGAAATTGAAAAAAGGTTTACATTATGTATGACTTAGGTATGTCATAATTATGAGATAAAAAGTAGGAATTATAACTGTCATATGAGATGAAAAGTCAATATTATGACTTAAAAAGCAAATTATTATATACAAAGTCAAAATTAGGAATTTTATATGATTATGACAAAGTTGGATATATGTGATGAAGGTGAAATTATGACATCCTAATTCATTATTATGAGAATAAAAAGTCCAAATTAGGATTTTCAGTGTCATAATTATAAGCTTTTGACACACTCAAAAAAGACGTTGAATTTACTTAAAAAAACAGCGCCAAAAGTGGTCCACACACTATTTATAAATCGAGGGAACGAATTAGTAAAACCTGCGCAGGATTTATAAATCGAGGGAACGAATGAGTAATACCTGCGTAGAATTTATAAATCGAGGGAAAAAATTAGTTAAACCTGCACAGGATTTATAAATCAAGGGAAACGAATGAGTAATACCTGCGCAGGATTTATAAATCGAGGGAACGAATTAGTTAAACCTGCGCAGGATTTATAAATTAAGGGAACGAATGAGTAAAACCTGCGCAGGATTTATAAATCGAGGGAACGAATTAGTTAAACCTGCGCAGGATTTATAAATTAAGGGAACGAATGAGTAATACCTGCGCAGGATTTATAAATCGTGAGAACGAATGAGTAAAACCTGCACAGGATTTATAAATCGAGGGAACGAATGAGTAATACCTGCGCAGGATTTATAAATCGAGGGAACGAATGAGTAATACCTGCGCAGGATTTATAAATCGTGAGAACGAATGAGTAAAACCTGCGCAGGATTTATAAATCGAGGGAACGAATGAGTAATACCTGTGCAGAATTTATAAATCGTGAGAACGAATGAGTAAAACCTGCGCAGGATTTATAAATCGAGGGAGCGAATGAGTAATACCTGCGCAGGATTTATAAATCGAGAGAACGAATGAGTAAAACCTGCGCAGGATTTATAAATCGAGGGAACGAATGAGTAATACCTGCGCAGAATTTATAAATCGAGGGAACGAATGAGTAAAACCTGCGCAGGATTTATAAATCGAGGGAACGAATGAGTAAAACCTGCGCAGGATTTATAAATCGAGGGAACGAATGAGTAATACCTGCGCAGAATTTATAAATCGTGAGAACGAATGAGTAAAACCTGCGCAGGATTTATAAATCGAGGGAACGAATGAGTAAAACCTGCGCAGGATTTATAAATCGAGGGAACGAATGAGTAAAACCTGAGCAGGATTTATAAATCGAGGGAACGAATGAGTAAAACCTGCGCAGGATTTATAAATCGAGGGAACGAATTAGTTAAACCTGCGCAGGATTTATAAATCGAGGGAACGAATTAGTTAAACCTGCGCAGGATTTATAAATCGAGGGAACGAATGAGTAAAACCTGCGGAGGATTTATAAATCGAGGGAACGAATTAGTTAAACCTGTGCAGGATTTATAAATCGAGGGAACGAATGAGTAATACCTGCGCAGGATTTATAAATCGAGAGAACGAATTAGTTAAACCTGTGCAGGATTTATAAATCGAGGGAACAAATTCGTTAAACCTGTGCAGGATTTATAAATCGAGGAAACGAATTAGTTAAACCTGTGCAGGATTTATAAATCGAGGGAACGAATTAGTTAAACCTGCGCAGGATTTATAAATCGAGGGAACGAATTAGTTAAACCTATGCAGGATTTATAAATCGAGGGAACGAATGAGTAAAACCTGTGCAGGATTTATAAATCGAGGGAACGAATTAGTTAAACCTGTGCAGGATTTATAAATCGATGGAACGAATTAGTTAAACCTGCGCAGGATTTATAAATCAAGGGAACGAATTAGTTAAACCTGCGCAGGATTTATAAATCGAGGGAACGAATTAGTTAAACCTGCGCAAGATTTATAAATCGAGGGAACGAATTAGTTAAACCTGCGCAGGATTTATAAATCGAGAGAACGAATTAGTTAAACCTGCGCAGGATTTATAAATCGAGGGAACGATTAGTTAAACCTGTGCACGATTTATAAATCGAGGGAACGATTAGTTAAACCTGCGCAGGATTTATAAATCGAGGGAACGATTAGTTAAACCTGTGCACGATTTATAAATCGAGGGAACGAATTAGTTAAACCTGTGCAGGATTTATAAATCGAGGGAACGATTAGTTAAACCTGTGCACGATTTATAAATCGAGGGAACGATTAGTTAAACCTGTGCACGATTTATAAATCGAGGGAACGAATTAGTTAAACCAGCGCAGGATTTATAAATCGAGGGAATGATTAGTTAAACCTGCGCAGGATTTATAAATCGAGGGAACGAATTAGTTAAACCTGCGCAAGATTTATAAATCAAGGGAACGAATTAGTTAAACCTGTGCAGGATTTATAAATCGAGGGAATGAATTAGTTAAACCTGCGCAGGATTTATAAATCGAGGGAATGAATTAGTTAAACCTGCACAGGACTTATAAATCGAGGGAACGAATTAGTTAAACCTGCGCAGGATTTATAAATCGAGGGAACGATTAGTTAAACCTGTGCACGATTTATAAATCGAGGGAACGAATGAGTTAAACCTGCGCAGGATTTATAAATCGAGGGAACGAATTAGTTAAACCTGTGCAGAATTTATAAATCGAGGGAACGAATTAGTTAAACCTGCGCAGGATTTATAAATCGAGGGAATGAATTAGTTAAACCTGCGCAGGATTTATAAATCGAGGGAATGAATTAGTTAAACCTGCGCAGGATTTATAAATCGAGAGAACGAA